>NW_022589743.1:14824304-15218949 GCF_004348235.1 Phoca vitulina | reverse complement strand
TTTTTTTTTAATTTTTTTATTGTTATGTTAATCCCCATACATTACATCATTAGTTTTAGATAAAGTGTTCCATGATTCATTGTTTGTGCATAACACCCAGTGCTCCATGCAGAACGTGCCCTCCTCAATACCCATCACCAGGCTAACCCATCCTCCCACCCCCCTCCCCTCTAGAACCCTCAGTTTGTTTTTCAGAGTCCATCGTCTCTCACACATTTCCCATCTTAAGGTGAAGACCAGAAGATCTGTTAATCTTAAATTCTCTTTAATTTCTAGTACTCTGTTATGCTGTGAAGATGTATATTAATTTGTAGCTAGGGAACCGTGTTAGGCTGGAGCAGGGAGAGGATAGATTGGGGATGAGGGTGAGTAGGATCTAAAAGAATTGCTACATATTAGGGTGTTATATACTAGAAAGATTACATATTAGTGATATGTGAAGTTATTACATAGTAGCAAGATTAGGAATGGGAGTGTAAAGCATAATTATTGAAAAATGTGTTCATCTCATTTCTTATCCATATTACAAAAACATAAATGCCACATAGTAGTGATGGTGGTAAAGTTGTTACTGTTGATGACAGCAAGTGGCCATAGAATTATAATTATCGGGAGTGGAAGATCCCCAAAAGTCCAACCACCCAACCATTGTTTGAATTTCCTCTGTAACACCACTGCCAAATATTCATTCGTTTATGCTTGAAAAACCCAACTGAAGGGGAGCTTGGTACTTTATGGCCCAAACCCTTTCATCTATATGAAGTTCTTACATTTAGCTATAGTCTGTTCCTTTGCATAAACAGACCAATTCCTCTTAAAAAGTAGTGTTCAAAATTAGCAAAGCAGCTCCCAGTGTTGTGGTGTAACATGTGTGGAATTGAGTGAAACCAAAATCTTTCCCATGTACTTTGCTTTCAGAGACTGGCCTTGTCTTAAGAACAAACATAGTAAAGATGAAAATGCTATCCAAAGGTAGAAAGGAAACTGGATTAATAAATAACATTCTTGCCAGCCAAAACTGTGAAATAAGTAGGAATTACAAGAGAAACAGCTAAAACTTACACCATTTGGATGTACTCTGTAGAATGTTGGGGGTCTGCTGCACAGTGTCATGCAAGGCTGTAAGAGCCTGATTATCTCCTGCTTCCCCACCTTCTGCCTTGTTGACCCTATACATGGTTGGAGGATGTTTTCTTGGGTGCTGTGTATTTAGATACTGGTTAAAACTCACTGGGTCCAAAGTTAGGTAGTACTTATTTCAGGAATCAGTAAAGGTAATGTAGACTGAGGTACTCTAAAGCTCTAAGGGCACACAACCAAATCTAAAATGCTAGAATTTATTTCCCTCTCACCTCAGTGAGCAGTCTCCGGCTCACTTTCTATGTGTGCACCTTTGTCATCTCTCTGACCTATCTCCAGAGTGTCCATTTCAACTTCCAGGATTGTGCTGCTTTTTGAGTGTTGGAGTGAAGAAATGCCTCTGTCTCACAGGTTCCGTGGCATGCAGGGTCTCTGCACTTTCCACCTCTAACAAAACATTGTCCCTGAACTCAAGCTAAGTGCCCTCTTAGGACTGTGAGCATGATCCCTTAGGCAGAGCAGCTCAGCTTCTTCATTTTCCAGTCAGTCATGTGTTACACCTTCTTATGCTGGATTTTCTTCACCTTTCTCTCCTTCTTATAAATGTTCATAGCTCTGTCTTTGCAAATTAGTGTTCACTGGAAGCTTTGCTATTCCATTTACCCTTCTCTCCTCCCTTTAACCTTTCTTCTCCCCAGCCCCAGCCTGAAACCCAAGTAAATTAGCTTCTCACCCCTGCCCCCCAGTTTAAAAAAAAAAAAAAGAACCATACTCCTCCAACAGTGTCTGTTCTTGGATTTGCAGTCAGCAGCCATCTCCAATAACCATCAGGCTGTCAGCTTTGCAGCTCCCCACTACCTCCCACCTCCCCCATCACTCACCAGAGGAAAAAGAGAGCCAGAGCAAGAGCTTGAAATATATCATGCAATAGTGTATCATGAATTTGTTGTGAATCACAGCGGTGAAGCAGGTTTATTTATTTCTGAGACCTTAAATCAATACAAAGTAGGTCTCTTAGTTCTGAAGCTGGGATGGAGTGTGAAAAAATGAGCCCATTGTACTCTTAAAACTTTGGGGAAAGGAGATGACAGCTATATAATTCCATTTACCAGGCACTAGGGGCTTTAATGTGAAGGTGACAGGGAGCTCTTTGTGCATTTAGAGCACCATATCTTCTAAATAAAAGATCTGTAGACTTGATAGTGGAGCATAGCTCCAAGTTTAATAATCTCCAAGCATTAGACCAAGCCAGTATGTTCCCAAGTCAGAGAGTTCCCCCCCAAACACTCATAAATTAAAAGTGCAAGAACTGCACACGTTGGTAGATTAGGAATGCAAGGACTCCAGTCTTTCCTAGCAGAAAGACAGACCTGGGCTGTGGCTGTGCACAGGCTGCTGTGTGAATATGATAAAGACGCAGGAAACAAGACTATTTAGAAACCTGGCTCCTGGCTGTTCATCATTCTAGGGAATGTCCCCTATGCTGGATCCAAATTGAGCTATGTCCCCTCTCACTCAGAGTGGCCATCTTCGCACATCTAATCAGCTAATGTACACAGTCAGGAGTGTTGAATTATGAAAGGAGAAGCTTTAAGAGCTCGTTAGATTGAACTACAGATTACCATGCCCAAGCGTCAAGTTTTTCTGGTTGATTCTTGACTGGTTCCTAATTTTAATGTCTCAGTGTCTGGAATTTAAGCCTTTCAAAATAGTGCACATAAGAGAAATTGAGAAATCAGTGTTATTAAGGAAAAGAACCCACCCAAATTTCACTAACAGCATAAGATGCAAATCTGAGAAGTGAAGACCATTGGAACATATAATCAAGTTTTGAGTATCTTCATTTTCTATCTGACCCATTGATAAAATATGCCTTTTCTCAACAGATAAAGCAGGTTTATGCAGCTCAGTAGAGCAACCCTAATATAATATGACTTTATATTAGATAGAGTTACTAGCTTAATTCAGGCTCAGGTAAAGAATTTTGAAAGAAAAACCCAGTGTCTGCACTGGGGATAACTAAAAGGATGGGAAAATTGAACCACTCATTTTGCTTAAGAAAGGTGCTACACATTTATAACACTAATATGGAAGATTTCTTTTGCTTCTCGTAGTTCAACTTGCTGAAAATAGAAATCAAAGCTGAGTTTTTATAGAGCACTAAGAATTACAGCAGTTCACCTGCATTTACTGCATGCCAGTTATGTTCTGTTCTTGTGCTGGGGGGCATACAAAGATGATTTCTGCTTTCATGGAGCTTCAAATTTAGACTTGAAAGACAGTAAACAGGCTTTTCATGTGTTCTAAGGGTAAAAAATAAAATCGCTGCCCACCCTACATAAATAAGAAAACACAAACAAAAAGGTTGCCGAGATGAACAGTTGGTGCTACTCCACGAGAAGCTGGGCCCCAGCAAGCACCGAACTCTTTACCTAGCCACTGGTGGGCCCAGGCGGTCAGTCACACAGCCCTCTGCCTTTCCACACCAACCTCATATCTTCTGTCCTTGTCAGAAACCCACTGGGATCTTTAAAAAAACTTTTCCATCTTTTGAAAACATCTGATAGGAGAATGTTATTGAGAATATATGAAGAATTCTCACAATTATAAGAAAACAGCACAGTCATTTTAAAAATGGGCTTAATTTGGGGCACCTTGGTGGCTCAGTCAGCTACACATCCAGTTCTTGATTTGGGCTCAGGTCATAATCTCAGGGTCGTGGGATGGAGCCCCATGTTGGGCTCCATGCTTATTGGGGAGGCTGCTCAAGATTCTCTCTCTCCCTCTGTCCCGCCCATCCCACGCTCACTCACTCTCTAAAATAAATAAATCTTTTTTAAAAATTAAAAAGTGGGGGCACCTGGGTGGCTCAGTTGGTTAAGCGACTGCCTTCGGCTCAGGTCATGATCCTGGAGTCCCTGGATCGAGTCCTGCATCAGGCTCCCTGCTCGGCAGGGAGTCTGCTTCTCCCTCTGACCCTCCCCCCTCTCATGTGCTCTCTCTCATTCTCTCTCTCTCAAATAAATAAATAAAATCTTTAAAAAAAAAATTAAAAAGTGGGTTTAATTTAATTTTTTAAGAAATTTGAACAGACATTTCATCAAAAAAGCTATGAGGATGGTAAATGAGCACATGAAAGGATGCTTATCATTAGGGAAATGCAAACTTAAAACCACAATTAGGCACTACTAAAATAAAGGAAAAATATGTTTTTAATAAAGAAAATTTTTAACTGACAATACTAAGTATTTGCAAGAATGCAGAACAACTGCAACGCCTGTACATATTGGTGGGAATGTGAAATGGTACAGCCACTTTGAAAAAACTTAAACAAGAATGAGATCTTGCCACTTGCAACAATATGGATAGACCTAGAAGCTATAATGCTAAGTGAAATAAGCCAGTCAGAGAAAGACAGATACCATATGATTTCACTCATATGTGGAATTTAAGAAACAAAACATGAACTAAGGAAAAAAGACAAAAAAACAGACTCTTAATACAGAGAACAAAATGGTGGTTTGTAGAGGGGAGTTGGATGGGGGTGATGGGTGAAATAGGTGAAGAGGATTAAAATCACCCCACATTATGAAGTGATCACCACCATACAACTAGCTACCATCAGTTATCATCTTATCTAGATGAGCACTGAGTAATATATAAAATTGCTGAACGATTGTATACTTGAAGCTGGTATAACACTGTATGTTAATTGTACTTCAATAAAAAAAGAAAAATGTTTAGCACCTTTTTTTAAAAAAAATAAGATTAAACATTTGCCGTACAACCTAGCAATCCTATTCCTGGGAGAATTGAAATATACATCCACACAAAAACCTGTCCACAAATGCCAATAGCAGCTTTATTCATAATTTCTCCAAACTGGAAACTACCCAATTACCCAGATGTCCACCCAGAGGCAAACAGATGAACAAGTTATGGTATTTCCATAAAATGGAATACTACACTGCAGTGAAAAGGAACCTCTGACACCTACATCAGCATACATGAATCTCAGATGCATTACGCTAACTCAAAGAAACTAGACTCCAAATACTGTGTAGTATATGACTCCATTTATAGAACATCCTAGAAAAGGTAAAACTGTTGAGGCAGAACAGGGGAGAAGGGAATGGATTATGCAGGAGATGAAGGGAATTTTTTTTAATTCAAATGTAGTTGACATACCATATCATCTTGGTTTCAGGTATACAACATAAGTGTTTCAACAGTTGTGCACATTGTGAAGTGATCACCACCATACAACTAGCTACCATCAGTTATCATACAAAGTTGTTACCATATTGTGTATTTTGTTTTGTTTTGTTTTGTTTTGTTTTTGAAGATTTTATTTGTCAGAGAGGGAGAGCATAAGCAGGGGGAGCAGCAGGCAGAAGGAGAAGCAGGCTCCCTGCTGAGCAGGGAGCCCAATGCGGGACTCGATCCCAGGACCCTGGGATCATGACCTGAGCCAAAGGTAGATGCTTAACCAACTGACCCACCCAGGCACCACACCATATTGTTAACTATATTCTTTATGTTGTACATTACATTGTCATGACTTATTTTGTAATTAGAAGTTTGTAACTTTTAATCTTCTTCCCCTATTTTGTCCACCCTCCCACACACACCCTTCCCTCTGGCAACCACCATTCTGTTTCCTGAGTCCATTTATTTTTTAGATTCTACATATAAATAAAACCATATGGTATTTGTCTTTCTCTGATTTCAGTTAGCATAATATCTTCTAGGTCCATCTGTGTCATCACAAATGGAAAGATTTTTTTTATGGCTGAGTAATATTCCATTACACACACACAGACACACACAGACACACACACACATCTTCAGTATCCATTCATCTGTTGATGGACACTTAGGTTGCTTCCATACTGTGGCTATTGTAAATAATGCTGCAGTGAACATAGGAGTACATGTATCTTTTTGAATTAGTGTTTTCATTTTGTTTGGTTAAATACCCGGAAGTGGAATTTCTGGGTCATATGGTAATTCTATTTTTAGTTTTTTGAGGAACCTCCATAGAGTGGCTGCTCCTGTTTGCATTCCCATCACCAGTGCATGAAGGTTCCCTTTTCTCCTCATCCTTGTTCAACACTGTTATTTCTTGTTTGTTTGCTTGTTTTTGATACTAGCCACTCTGACAGATGTGGTGTTATATCTTATTGTGGTTTTGGTTTGCATTTCCCTGATGATTAGTGATCTCTTCATGTACCTCTTGGCCATCTGTATGTCATCTTTGGAGAACTGTCTATTCAGGTCCTGTGTCTATTTTTTAATTGGATTGTTCATTTTTTTGATACTGAGTTGTGTACATTCTTTATGTATTTTGGATATTTACCCCTTATTGGATGTATCATTTGCAAATACCTCCCATTCATTAGTTTGCCTTTTCATTTTGTTGATGGTTTGCTTCACTGTGCAAAACCTTTTTAGTTTGATGAAGTCCCACTGGTTTATTTTTGCTTTTATTGTCCTTGCCTGAGGAGACCAATCCAAAAAAATATTGCTAAGACTGATGTCCAAAAACTTACTGCATATCTTTTCTTCGTGGGGTTTTATGCTTTCCAGTTTTACATTTAAGTTTTTAAGCCATTTTGAGTATATTTTTATATATGGTGTGAGAAACTAGTCCAGTTTTATTCTTTTGCGTGTAGTTGTCCATTTTTTCCAAAACCATTTATTGAAGAGACTGTCTTTTCCTTATTGTATATTATTACCTCCTTTGTTGAAAATTAATTGGCCATATAAGCATGGATTTATTTCTGAATGCTGTATTCTGTTCCATTGATCTATGTATGTTTTTGTGCCAATACCATAATCTTTTGATTACTTATAACTTTGTAATATAGTTTGAAATTGGGGAGTGTGATACCTCCAGCTTTGTTTTCTTTCTCAGGAGTGCTTGGGCTATTTGGGTCTTTAGTGGTTTCATAGAAATTTTAGGATTATGTGTTCTAGATCTGTGAAAAATGCCATTTTGATAGGGTACTTTGATGGGGATTGCATGGACTCTGAAGATTCCTTTAGCTTATGTGGACATTTTAACAATATTGAGTCCGTGACTATGGAATATCTGTCCATTTATTTGTGTCTTTTTCAGTTTCTTTCATCAGTGTTTTATAGTTTTCAGAGTACATGTCTTTTACCTCCTTGGTTAAATTTAATTCTAGGCATTTTATTCTTTTTGTTGCAATTGTAAGTGGGATTGGTTTCTTAATTTCTCTTTCTGCTAGTTCATTATTAGTCTATAGAAATACAGCAGATTTCTGTATATTAATTTTGTATCCTGGAACTTTACTGAATTCATTTATTAGTTCTAATAGTTTTGTTTTTTTATTTTTAAAGATTTTTATTTATTTGAGAGAGAGAGAGAAAAGGAGCAGGGGGAAGGGCAGAGGGAGACGGGAGAATCAGTCTCCCTGCTGAGCAGGGAGCCTGACGTGGGGCTTGATTCCAGGACTCCGGGATCATGACCTGAGCCGAAGGCAGACATTTAACCAACTGAGCCATCCAGGTGCCCCAGTTCTAATAGTTTTTTGATGGAGTCTTTGGGGTTTTCTATGTAGTATCATGTCATCTGCAAATCAGGACAGTAAATAGGTATTTTCTTCTTTTCTAATTTGGATGCCTTTTATTTCTTTTTCTTGTCTGATTGCTGTGGCTAGGACTTCCAATACTGTGTTGAATAAAAGTGGTGACAGTAGACATCCTTATCTCATTCCTGATCTTAGAGGGAAAGCTTTCAGCTCTTCACTGTTGAGTATGACGTTAGCTGTGGCTTTGTCATCTATGCCTTTTATTATGTTGAGGTATGTTCCCTCTATACCCATTTTGTTGAGAGTTTTTATTATAAATGGATATTGATTTTTATTAAATGCTTTTCTGCATTTATTGAGATGATATGGTTTTTATACTTCTTTTTCTTCATGTGGGGTACATTGATTCATTTGCAGATACTGAACCATCCTTGCATCACTGGAATAAATCCCACATAATCATGGTGTATTATCCTTTTAATGTATTGTTGAATTCAGTTTGTTAATCTTTTTTTTTTTTTTTTGAGGATTTGTGCATTATGTTCATCAGGGATATTGGCCTGTAATTTTTTTTTTTTTTTTTTTGTGGGCTTTGTGGTTTTGTTATCAGGATAATGCTGGCCTCATAGGATGAGTTCAGAAGTATTCTTTTCAATTTTTTGGAATAGTTTGAGAGGGATAGGTATTAACTCTTTTTTAAATGTTTGGTAGAATTCACCTGAGAAGGCATCTGGTCCTGGACTTTTGTTTTTTGGGAGTTTTTGGTTACTGATTCAATTTCATTAGTAGTATTTGGTCTGTTCAGATTTTTTATTTATTCCTGATTCAGTCTTGGAAGATATCCATTTTTTCCTAGATTGTCCCATTTATTGGCATATAATTGTTCATTGTAGTCTGTTATGACCCTTTATATTTCTGTTGTATTGGTTGTAACTTCTCTTTCATTTCTGGTTTTATTTATTTGGGCCCTCTTTTTATCTTATGAGACTGGCTAAAGGTTTATCAATTTTGTTCATCTTTTCTAAGAACCAGCTCTTAGTTTCATTGATCATTTCTGTTGTCTTTTTAGCCCGTTTCATTTTATTTCCACTCTGATCTTTATTATTTCCTTCTTTCCACTAACCTGGAGCTTTGTTTGTCCTTTTTCTAGTTCCATTAGGTTTAGGGTTAGGTTGTTTATGTGAGATTTTTTTGTTGTTGTTTACTGAAGTGAGCCTGCATTGCTATGAACTTCCCTCCTTAGAACTGCTTTTGCGGTATCCTGTAGATTTTGGAATGTTGTGTTTCCATTTTCATTTGTCTCAAGGTATTTTTTTATTTCCTCTTTGATTTCTTCAGTGACCCATTGATTGTTTAGTAGCTAGTATGTTGTTTATCCTCCACATGTTTGTGTTTTTTTCCAGTTTTCTTCTTGTAATTGATTTCAAGTTTGTACCATTGTGGTCCATGTGTACCACATGCATGATGTGATTTCAGTCTTCTTAAATTTATTGAGACTTGTTTTGTGGCCTAGCATATGATCTGTCTTGGAGGATGTTCCATGTGCATTTGAAATGAACGTGTATTCTGCTGGTTTTGGATGGAATGTTACACACACACACACACACACACACATCTGTTAGGTCCATCTGGTGTAATGTATCTTTCAAAGCCACTGTTTCTTTGTTGATTTTTCTGTCTGGGTGATGTATCCATTGATATAAGCGGGGTATTAAAGTCCCCTGCTATTATTGTATTACTGTCAATTTCTCCCTTTATATTGGTTAATATTTGTTTTGTGTATTTAGGTGCCCCTATGTTGTGTGTGTAGATATTTGAAATTGTTATATCCTCTTGTTGGATTGATCCCTTTATCATTATGTAATGCCCTTTGTGTCTTGTTACAGTGTTTGTTTTAAAGTCTGTCTTGTCTGATATAAGTATTGCTACCCCAGATTTCTTTTATTTCCATTTGCATGGAATATCTTTGTCCATCCCTTCACTTTCAGTCTGTGTCTTTGGATCTGAAGTGAGTCTCTTATAGGCAGCATATAAGTGGTCTCGTTTTTTTTTATCCATTCAACCACCCTATGTCTTTTGATTGGAGCATTTAGTCCATTTATGTTTAAAGTAATTATTGATATATATGTACTTTTTGCCATTTTGTTGATTGTTTTCTGGATATTTTTGTAGATCTTCTTTGTTACTTTCTTTACTTGTTCTCCTCCTTTGTAATTTGGTAACTTCTTCAGTGTTGTTTGCATCCCTTTCTCTTTACCTTCTGTGTATCTATTATAGGTATTTGGTTTGGGGTTACCATGAGGTTCATATATGACATCCGGTAGTATACAGAGCTATTTTAAGTTGATGGTCACTTAAGTTCAAGTGCATTCTAAAAGCACTACATTTTCACCCCCCACCCACATTTTATGTTTTTGATGTCATATTTTACATCTTACTTTGTGTATCTTTTGACCTCTATGGTAGGTCTAGATGATTTTTACTACTTTTCATACTAATTATGTAGGTAGTTGATCCACTACCTTTACCATAGTTTTGCCTTTACCAGTTAGATTTTTACTTTATAATAATTACAATAATTTTAATGATTTTCTTATTTCTAGTGATGGCCTTTCCATTTAAAGAAGTCCCTTTCATATTTCTTGTTAAGGCTGGTTTGGTGGTGATTAACTTCTTTAGCTTTTGCTTGTCTGGGAAACCCCTTATCTCTCCTATTCTGAGTGATAACCTTGCTGGGTGAACTATTCTTGGTTGTAAGTTCTTTCCTTTCAGCACTTTGAATATATCATGCCACTCTCTTGTCTATAAAGTTTATGCTAAAAAATCAGCTCATGGTCTTATGGGGGTCCCTTTGTACATAATAAGTTTTCCTCTTCCCTTAAGATTCCCTCTTTAACTATTGACACTTTGATTATAGTGTATTATAATCAATATAGTGATGTATAGTACAGTATTATGTCTTGGTGTGGATCTCTTTGGGTTCATCTTATTTGGGACTGTGTTTCCTGGACTTGGATGTCTGCTTCCTTCCCCAGGTTAGGAAAATTTTCAGCCAGTATTTCTTCAAATAGGTTTTCTGTCCCTTTCCTTTTCTCCTTCTGGGACCTCTATAATGCAAATGTTAGTATGCTTGATGTTGTCCCAGAAGTCCCTTAAACAGTCCTCATTTTTTCATTCTTTTTTTTCTTTTAAAGATATTTTATTTATTTATTTATCAGAGAGAGAGAGAGAGCATAAGCCGGGGGAGCAGCAGAAGGAGAGAGAGAAGCAGGCTTCTCACTGAGCAAGGAGCCCGATGTGGGACTCGATCCCAGAACCCTGGGATCATGACCTGAGCTGAAAGCAGACACCTAGACTGAGCCACCCAGGCATCCCTCATTCTTTTTTTTTTCTTTTTGCTGTTCTCATTGTGTGGGTTCCACTACTCTTGCACATTGCTGATCCATTCTTCTGCATTATCTAATCTGCTATTGAGTCTCTCTAGTGTATTTTTCATTTCAGTTATTGTATTCTTCTGATGTGTTCTTTTTTATATTTTCTCTCTGTTAACGTTCTTATTGTGTTCTTCCATTCTTTTCATGAGCTTAGTGAGCATCTTTATGATCATTACTTTGAACTCTTTGGTAGATTGCTTATCTCCATTTCAGTTAGTTCTTTTCCTGGGATTTTTGTCTTATTCTTTCATTTGGAATGTATTCTCTCGTCTCCTCATTTTGCTTAACTCTCTGTGTTTGTTTTTATGTATTAGGTAGATCAGTTTTACCTCCTGGTCTTGAAGAAGTGTCTTTATGTAGAGAGTATCCTTTGGAGCCAGTAACACAAAACCACCCCGTTCACTCCATCCAGGTACCCTCTGGGGTATCCCCTGTGAGCTACATGCCCCGTCCTGTTGAGGCTGAGCCACAGTTAGTGCAGACTTGCTGGTGTGTGAGGCTGGCCCCTCAGGGCAGGGGTCACTGGACGAGAGGGGCTCTGGTGTTGCTCTGGTGTTGGCAGAGGCTACCCCCTGGGTGTGGGGGGATGGGGAGTCCACAGGGGAATGCTGGAGTGTGGTGAGTAGTGCTAGCACAGGAGATGGAGAGTGTCAGAACTGTCTCTCACCACCACCGGGCCAACTAGGTAGAAGAGGGCTGAAGAAAATGGTGCCTGCCAATGCTTCCTTCCCTGGAGAATGTTCCAACAGATCTCTGCCCCTCTAGCACATGCCCTAAAATTCGTCAGTGAATCTCCTTCACATGTAATCCCCATGCTTTTCAAACTACTGCTTCTGCACTGGGATTTGGAGGGAGTAAAATTATGCGAGCCCTTTAAGTACAGTCTGTTTCCTGCTGCCCTCCTGGACATAAGCCCTGCTGGTTTTCAAAGCCAGATGTTATGGGGGCTCTGCTTCCTGGTGCAGGTCCCCCCAGCTGAGCCCAGGGTAGGGCCTGGACCCCTCATTCCTCAAGGAGGGCCTCTGTAGTTGTGATATCCCTCCCACTTGTGGGTCACCATGCCAGGGGTGTAGGTCCTGACTAGACCTACTATTGCCCTACCTACTCATCTTGATGTGGCTTTTTCTTTATATTCTTAGTTGTGTAAAATCTTTTCTTCAGTTCATTTTCAGAGATAGTTTTTCTATATGTAGTTGTGGTTCTGGTTTGTCTGTGGGAGGATGTGAACTCAGGATCTTCCTGCTCTGCCATCTTGATCCTGCCTCTTAGAGGGAAACTTCTGGGGTGTTTTGATGGTGGTTATATGAGTATATATATTTGTCAAAATTCATAGAATTCTACACCTAAAAATGATTTTTCTATATGTAAATTATACCTCAGTAAACTAGACTTTTTAAAAATTTCCATATTTGGAAGCAATTTATTGTCAGTACATTCAAATCTGTAGATCAATGAACAGTTGTTGGATCCCTGAGAGAAGTGATTTCTCTTTGGCAGTCAGTTTGCACTCCAGAAGCCTGTGCCTTTTCTCATACATTTGACAGGTAAACTGTCATGTGGCTCTTCTCTACCCCCATTACATTAAAAATGCATTTCTGTTCCTCACACAGTCCACCTTCAAATCCTTGTCATCCTTCTGCCATCTAACTCATTCCTCTTCTTTCCCCACCCCTCAGTAAGCAGAGGTCTTCCAGTGGCCTGTATCTCGGTCTCCTCTTGGTTAAATATCTTCTCCCACCCACTGGTTGCCCAGTCCCTTTACTCCCAATTTACCCATCAGCAGACCTGATCATTTCATCATGCTGCTGTGTGTGGAGAGGTTTTTGGTCTTGTAGTGGATGGTCCTGAGTCCAGTTGTGGCTCAGGTCAGAGGCTTTCCCATCCTGTGCCAGCAGTAGGTCACTGTGCCCCTTCTCTACCCCCCAACCCTAGACTACCAGCTGCCAACCAGCACTCCAGTTTGCTAGTGACAAGTGGCAATGAAGAGGGGAGAGGAAGTTGTAACCCTGAGTCTGTGTATCAAAAGGCTGTGTTTTGGGAACCCCCAAATATTCTTGGTTGCATGCACCGGTTCTGCCTCCCTAGAGATTTAATTCCATTCACCCTTGGATACATTCCTGGAGAAACATTTACACAGGAATATGTGCTGCACCACTTAAAATTGTTAATTGGAGATTGAATTACTTGTCAGCTTTTAAAAATGTAGTCCTCTCAGATCAGGGAGGAGAGTGTCAGCAGCAGGAGGAGATGAGCTATTGCGTTTTTTTCTTTCCCTTCCTCTTTTCTCCCCCCTCCCATTTACTCTCTCGTTCTTCCTCCTTTCTTTTGTCCCTATTTTACCACTTTTTTCCTGCTCCCACTTATTTTTTTGTCCATATCTGTCTCTCTTTCTGCCTTAGCCAAACCTTTATCAATAACCTGACAGATCCCACAGTGACTTTAATGTGTAGAATCGTGAACGAAGTCCAGCAATGATAATTGCTTGGGAAATGTACAAAACCCCTCCTCACATCCTCTTGAGGATGGAAATATCCTAATGAGAGGGAGGATTGCAGCAAGGACTCAGTTTGTGTAGCCTAAATTCTTAGATGCAAGAAGAATTTTATACTTCTTGCTTCTTTAAATAGAGGATTGCCCTGACCCAAGAATTGTTTAAAGGGGGAAAGATTGGCTAAAGGGGGGAAAGCAGCAGATTTCATTTTTTATTCCATCGATATGCATCATTATTTTTCACATCTTCAGCACATGATTGCAAATATTTGCCTGTAAGTCTAAAGGCCCCCAACATAATGTGTATATCAGGACAAAGGCAGTTTTTTAAAAAATTGAGCTAAGTTGCCTCTATGAAACTTGGAAATCTCAATGCCTGTGCTGACAAATATCCTGACAAGTAAATACTCTACTCATTCAGTATTACATAGTGATTTCATTTGCACAAAACCTCACAATGCTCTGCCACTTCAGTCAAACGTCTGGAGCACTGGGGAAAGGAAGAATGTGTTTATCTTGATCTCCAAAAAGGGATTTAAGGGAGAGAGCAGGCGGTATATTAGACTGTTTTCATTGCCTGTCAGCTATGGTAAACCTGAGCTGTCTGCAGTGTCTCTAGATAAGCAGCAGCAGCAGAGGCCTTAGCATGTATGTATGACTGCATTCATTTGTACTTCTTATGTATCTCGAAATTTCTAACGGCTGCGTAGCATCTTCGGTGGAGCCTTTAACAACTGTGTCTCTGCTAATCAGTGGCTTTTATGTGGTGCCCTTAATTCCCAGGTCTGCCACCTGCAATGAATGAAGAGCTGGATGAGGCTTAGGTTTATACTGAGTGGGGAAAGATCCTCTTTCCCCTCAGAATCAGCCCTTATTCAGTTCTGTGGGCGTGGGCACTCTTCAGTGGAGGACCCTGAGGTGGTGCCTGTTCCTAATATTTTATGGTACTGCTTCTCCACCTAAACCTGGGGAGCAGCAAAGTGGGGCCTCAGGTGCCACCTCTGTTTGAGTGGCTCCTGTGTTTAAATATGGTTCCTGATGCTTGTTGGGAAGATGAATTAAAAGTTTGCATCACGCAGTAGAAAATGTGAGAAAAGTAATTTGGGAAAATGGAAAATGGTCAGCAACTCGATTTGTATAGCTATGTGTATGTCACAGTTGAAAAACTGATGAATAAAGCTCACCTACTTCATGAAAATACTAAGTCAGTGAGGATCGTTTACCCCACATTTTTCTGTGAAACGTTGGTAGGGCAACACCAGAGAATAAAGCCGTGGGACCGTCCATGTGGGCTCTTTTCTTTGCCTTCCTAGATGCTGATCAGGGTTTGCGTAACTATTCCAGCATGATCATTTCAGAGTTAGGCAAAATGGATTTTGTCCTAGCCCAGATTCTGCTTCTTTGGTTGGAGCTTTTGTTGTGAAGTATTCTAAAATCATTAAAACCACTTGAGTCAGCAACGACCCCTATAAATCAGGAGCTATTGTGTGCACCCTCATTCTACTGGTGCATGCTCCAAACATACGGTCATTGAAGATGAACTGGAGGGTACTGCTTTCTCTTCACCGATTGTAAAGTAGCTATGATTGTTAGCATTTGTTTGTGATTAGTGAAGCAGGTTTCATTCCTGCGTGTCCTTCCCTCCCCACCCCCACCCCCACCCCCTAAGATAAGGCCAGTCAGCCATTTGGAGACTCTGTTAGTCTAGCCTGTAATTTTTCCCTTTAATTCCCAAAGTAAATGAATTTTCTCACATGACAAACATTTCTTTAGTCCAGAAATAGTGTCCTTGGTTGTGGTAAGCCCTGGTTAGGTTTCTTTCTGAATCCAGTGTACAAATACTGCCTTTTCAGAACAATGCCAAAGCGTCAGAAGCTGAGTTTTGCTTGTAAAGGGAAGATGTGCTAGGTGATTAAACTCTTGCTCCCTCCAAGTTTGTCCCCCATTAATTTATAAGAATATGGGGTGGAATGGGCAAGTGGCAGAGCCTCCGCGAGTAGCCCCGGTCCTGGATGCTCTTCCCTTTTGAAATGAGAGACCAGGTTGTGTGGGGAATATGTATTTGAACAGCTGAGCAGCTCTTGGTCCGCTTTGGTCCCTTTTGCCAAGATTGGTCCTTCAATCCATCACTCATTTTGGAGGGGGGGGGTGTGAGGTTCTAAGCAGGTGGACATTATCAAGTACTAGAAATAGTGTTTCCTAGGAAAGAAAACCATCTTTCTGAGTAGGAAATGGCCCCAGCTCTCTTCCAGGCAGCTAGGAGTTCCTGGCTCCTGACGTAGAGTGTGAATATCAGATATTCAGGGTCAGTGCAGTGTCTCCTTTTTATTTCTTTTCCCCCTTTCCAATTTTATTTTAATAATTAAAAATACTGCTGATCACACTGAATGACTTCTGGCAGAGAGGCGGTCTGTCCCAGAAGGACCAGTTGTGGGCCATCGGGTTTATGACGTCCATAAAACCAGAGCCAGATCAGAGCGCGGCCTCCCTGAGTGACAGGGTTTTTGCTTCCACCAGGGTCCCCCATCAGCTGACTGCTTTGGATATTTGTTTTGGGTTGGTTTTTTGTTCTGTTTTGTTTCCTGATGCATGTGTGACTATACATGTGTGCACACATTTAAAGATATAAATGAAACAGGTATGTAATGCCCTCTGCCTGTTAGAAAGACTAAAGCCATCAAAATAACAAACGGCGTGTATTTGCTAGAATGTCAAAGTTATGAGTTTATTTTGTAATGATGCGCTCCTGCCTTCATGAGGTAAACTGGCCGTGGCGGAGGTGTTATTAGTAATATGGACTCAGTGGAGCAGAAAGCCGAGTGACCGAGAGATCAGTGTATCAGTCAGAGAGAGGGCAAATGGAAAGAGACAGCAGGAGAATGAGAAAGGAGCCACAGTGCCTGGGCTGAGATTAAAGACAGACTGAGAGGAGGAGGGGGAGCCCAGTGGTCACCTACAGTCTCCCCTGTGCCTGGGGCTCCTTCAGAGCAGTTGCCGGCTTGTCGCTCAGCTCAGGGCTGTCTGCAAAGACTGGTTCTCTGCACTTCCTCACCAAGGAAGGCAGTTTTGCTTTCCATATTTCTTTCAGAAGAGTCTCTTCCTCCCTTCCTAGCTGAAGTTATGTGGAGCGAAGACCAGCTGGGTCACACTGAGGTGATGACTTTGGTCGCCAACTTCCTCGTCCTTTGCAGGGACTTGATGTGGGGGCTGATCCAGCATGGAGGCGAATATCTCAATGCTCCTAACAGGAAGGGGCAAGATGGGAATATACAGGTAGAACTTGCTGGCCTTCCCTTTATTAGGTTCTTCCCAGAGACTGAAAATGAATGAAAGTTACTAAGGAAGCAAATTTGTGTTGTGGTTATTTTCTGAAGGAGGAGGGGAGAGAGAAGAGAAAAGGCAAAACATAGTAAGCGCTCTACAACTGTTTAGAGCTCTCCAGGGCTACCCTAGATGACTGGCAATTACTACACACTCAGCAGTTTGCAATAGTCAGTGATCAGGCTGTCCGGCTTCCATTGCTGGGTTAGAAAACCTCCCTCCCCGAAAGAAATTATTAACTAGTCTTCTAAGGAAAAAGAAACCCTACAATTTCCAAGTCTACGAATATTTTTTCCTTCCTATTTTTTGTCCGTCTTTAAAGGAAACTTTGTGGTTTCCAATTGCAGGTGCCTTTCAACCTCACACGGGTTAAACTCCTCCAGGGACACACCAGGGATAGAGGCCCTCTGTATTCCCTGGAACCTTGGGAGAGAAGGACACAGGAGAGGTGGGCTTGGGTATAAATCACTGCCCTCCACCCAGCACACAAAGACAAATTTAGACTCAAGGGTTTATGTATGTATGAGTTGCTTCAGGATTTTGCCCGCCTTAGGACTTGTGTGTGGGGACCAGCTTGAAAAATCAAATGTAAGGGGAAAAGTAATCTTTAAAAAAAAATTAGGGACCCAAACCTCACAGCATTTAAGTGAGACTTGTCACTAAAGACTGTCAAGAGACAGGCATATTACCTCTTTGTGTATCTATGCAGCAGTCCACTGGCCTGCAGACGTAGGCATAGCCTGCACTTCCGGGTCACAGCCTCAACACCCCCCCCCCCCCGCCCCGGTTCTGGCTGAGTCGAAGCATGCTAACACCTGTCTGTGGCAGCTAGGAGAGAGAGGGAGATGCTTTTGCTGGTTTTTAAATTGCAATGGTATATATGATTGTTCACAAAAAGCCTTTTTGATTTTCTCAGCTTTCTTTTTAAGACAAAGGTCCAGAGAGTCCCTCTGAACAACCCACAGAGGCTGGAATCTGTCTGGTGGAGAAAAGAACCCATTTTAGTGAGAATCACAAAATAGACTTTGCCTTTATTTCTGTCAAGACAAATGTGTTTTCTCCTGCTTGTTTCTCCAGGTCCTTGGGCGGGAGGTATATACCTCCAATAACCAGCTTGGGGGCATCCAGATCATGCACAACAATGGGGTGACCCACAGCATCGTTTGCGATGACTTTGAAGGGGTTTTCACTGTCCTGCACTGGCTGTCTTACATGCCTAAGGTGAGCCCTTCCCACCCAGCAGACAAAGCCCACAGAACCCGGCCTTCCCACCACAGCTCACACGGCCTCTGTGTTTGAGGTCTCCTCTTTATGGTGGAGAAGCTGTTTTATGAAATATTCCTCTGGAAGTTACTGGTTTCTCTTTTTCTTGCAGCCATCTTTGGGCTTCTACCTTTAAAATGCCTTTGGATTTCATTGGTTAGGCCCCTTTCTGGTGTTTTCCTCAGTCACAGAAGCCTTCATGGCCTATCTGGGCTCAGGTCACTGTGGGTTTTCTCTTTCGTAATAGCCATCTATCCCCCCAGGAAGCTTCCCATAAAGTGTGGGTACACGGAAATCAAGAGTCAGAACGTACCTCTTTTTGCCAGGCTCCTACATGAGACTTGAGACCTGTGCATGTTCTCAGGGCTTGGCATACAGTTAGGATGCCTGTAGCTGATGACTGGGACAGATGGGTATGATTCTGTATTTGGTCCCTACTGTCTTTGTAACGATCGTGGCTGAGTCGGGATCATGGGCCTGCTGTTCACTGATTGCTGTGCTCTTTCCTCCCAACCACCTTTTAGAACGTGCGCAGTTCAGTTCCTCTCCTGAACTCCAAGGATCCTATAGATAGAATCATCGAGTTTGTTCCCACGAAGGCCCCATATGATCCTCGATGGATGCTAGCCGGCCGACCTCACCCAAGTAGGTATATATTTGAGGGTCCGGTAGTACCCTGGCCCTCAGGCTGTCAGTCTTCCTTTTAATCACTACCCAATTCCTGCACAATAGTATGTGGCATAACAGAGCTATTAAAGTAACTGTGGAAATGAGACAAATCTTTAAAATAGCTCTCTGAAGATCAAGGTGGAAAATCCTTCAAGAACAAATGAGAACCGAATGAAATTAGATGTATAAGTCAGTCACTGAGGCATACGCAGGGCAGTCACTAATACATTTCTTCTGTTAATTCTGTTCTTAAAGCTCTTATTACTTAATGGGTTCAAAGACTTCAGAACAGTTAAATCTAAGCAATAAAGTCATAGAATCTTTGACCGTCCAGTCTCTGTAAACAGAGATCAGTCAGATCAGTTTTAGAAAAGATATTTGACCCTTTAGTGTGGAACGTGACTACACTCTTCTCGTCAAGCTATTTCTGAGCATCCACCCTGCATTGTACCCTTCATTTCTTATGATATTGGTAAAAGTACTGGTACTTGCTTTAGTTATTAATTTAAGGTTACTTTGTAAGATCATTATTCATGAAGAGATTGTCCAGCACTCTTTAATTTTATAAATATATCAAGTGAGAACAAACCCTCACCCCATACTTATCTAATATATCCCTCTGTCTTATGGCTGATTTTACCTATCTTTAAAACAAAAACAAAACAGAAAAAAAGTGGTGGCTTCAGGTAAGGTTGAATGTACATTCTTGTTTGTCAGTCCATTAGGCTGTTTTAACAAACCTTACTTATCAGGAGGTTCTTTTGTGAAGCCCCAAATCCCCCAGCTACCTTTTGAATCTATTTTTTTTCAGGTTGTTTGAGAAGATGTTTGTTCTTTTTTGCATGTTTATTGCAACTATTTCAAAGAAAGCGAGTGCAGAAGATAATTCATTAAATTTAAGAGTCACTGTGATTTTGTTAAAAGAAAAAAGAGGTCTGCATAAGGAAGACTTAAACCTTTGTCAGTACCCACTCTGAGCTAGGTGGGACAGCAAAGCACTTCCATATACATTATCTTATTTGGGCTTACTACTTCTCAGAGATGAAAAGAAATTACCACTTTACAAGCTCAGAGAAGTTAAGTGATTTGTGCAAGGTCACACAGCTATTACTTAGAAATTAGGGCTAAATCTGCAGCCCAACTATAGATTGTATAGAAAAATCACCAGAGGAATTTTAATTTAAAATTTTACCTGTTGTCTTCAATGCCTTTTCTTGTTGCTCTTAATAAAACTAGTTTTTCTTACATAGCAGAAAAATCACCATAGTAATCTCCCTACCTCTCATTTGTATACCATGATTATGATAAGAACTATGAACCTAAGATATCTGTCAGCCTTAAAATCCAGGACTTTTCTGGGAGAATTCAGAACAAGACTCCATGAGTCCTCCTGGGAATCATGTGGGGAGGAGGGGGTTGCATCTTAGCTGGCTTCTAAGTTCTGCATCTGAACTGAACACAGCCTGCTCTTTGGGGGATTGGGGGGTGAAGCCTACCTACGCTAGCCATAGCCCACCAGTGAGTCCCCTCCCCCAATCAACATAAATAGCCAGGAGGGTTTTTAAAGAAGAAAGTCTTTCCATTTTGATGAATTCTGTTGTTCCAAATCATTGTTACTGAAGTAAGAATCCTAAAATGATCCAAGCATATGAGGTTAAAATTTCAGTATCCTGATGCACTTAGAAGTTTGATTTAGAACCTTCATCAAAATTTGAGCCCTCTTTCATGGGGTGAACAGATGTGTGTGTATGTAAGTGGGGCATTATCCTGGCTATTATTAATGCGACCCACAGAATAAAATGAAATTTGTGATAAACCAAGTTTTCTGTTTTTTGGATAATATTTTTTCATTGACTCCCTAGTAATTCATCCTGCTGTCTATGTGCAGCTAACACTCGCTCCCAAATCGAGTGACTTCAGATTTTAATTTAGTGGAAGCGTTAAAGAAAGCAGATGATTCCCTGTGATAAGTTAAAGCAGATATCTTCTAGGTGAAAAGTTAAAGTCATTTATTAGAGGAGATAGTGCTGTGATATTCTTCAAACTGACGCCCAACACGAGACCAGAATCTAAACGATCGGCTTTGGGCTCACGATAGAGAGATAATTTTGAAATGGATGATCACATTTTACACTGGGGCCATAGAGGCAAGGAATGTAGAACACAGTAATTACAAATTTAGTCTTGATAAAACACTCTCCATCCTGTTTAAGTCAGCAGAGGTTAGCTTGCTCGGATCTCCACTTTTAATTGGTTTTGGACTTGGGTTTTTAGGGGGCGGAGGGCCATGTTCAAATTAGAAGGATCACTGAGAAACCGTGAGCTGAGGGGCAAGCTAGGAAACAGTTATTTGCAGAAGCTTTTATGGGGCCTTGGTCAAACACGGATACCTGTGGAACAAAAGTTTTTTTCTTAACCTAAGATGTCAAAAGTTACCTGTCTTGCCAGTGAAGGAAATTCTGTGTGCAGGGGAGGTTAATGACATTAAGTGTGTGCATCTTAACCATTATATTTTTGCTATGTGTTAAGAGTATATGGGCATGGCCCTTTCTTGTAGAAAGATTATACTTTCTGAGCTGTAAGTAAAGTGGATGTATCTTGTTGCTTTTCTAGCAGAGAAGCCAAGTCCCTTTTCTTTTCCCCAAATTTGGGTCCTCATCTGGTCATTAGTACTTATCATTGGTGTCTTCAGCTTTCCATTAAAAAAAGTCAGTGGAATCAAACAAATTGTAAGCTAAGTTTTAAAATAGAAATAGACATTTTGAAAACACTTCAATGACTTGGCTGCCTTTTGACAAATGTTTGTAGTGTTTTGAAAAAAGCCAAGTTATTTATTTAAAAGCATGCAAACTCTCTGCTAGCTGAACCCCATCGTTTAACAATAAATGATGCTTTTGCTGATAAATGATTCTTTTTATGCAGACTAGCAAATGAAATAGGAGATGATGTCTGAAGGCAGATGAGCATTCAGCTGCCTAATGCGTGCATCTATTATAATATGGTTAAAAACAACAACAAACTCCCCAAAACAATCCCGCAAATCCAACCTTAAATTTGCCAATTCCAGTGCATTTTCAATGGATTGATGGTCTTTATTCTCTCTTTGTTCTCTTTCTTTCCCTTCTGTAGCCCAGAAAGGTCAGTGGTTGAGTGGATTTTTTGACTATGGATCTTTCTCAGAGATCATGCAACCTTGGGCACAGACTGTGGTGGTTGGCAGAGCCAGGTAAGAGCTCTTTTGTTTTGGAAGCTCTTCTTCCTCCCAACTAAAAATGAGAAAGGAAAGGGCCAGGGCTATAGAGATTTTGGGGGGTGGGGTGGTTTGGGGTTATTTTGTTTTGTTTTACCAATAATGCTCTCTTTGTCTAAACTTTCTAAGAATATTGGATTATAGTCATGCCCATGGCAGCATAACTAGAGCACTGGTTCCCAGTAGTCATTTACTGTGTCTCTCCAACGATGCGTTTAATCTGAAGTCTGGTTTTGACATTTCCTTTCTATAATACTGAAAGAAAAGCTCTTTGAGGGCTGTAAAGCCCAAATACAATAGCCGTAGCCCACCAGTGACCTTCCCCTTCCCCAAAGACCATTTTCTTCCCGAAGTAGGTGACAAATGAATCAGACTCATCTACTTTGCCATGTAACCCCAAAGATCTATGTAACCTAGAAGAAGTTCCTTCCTGGCATCAAGATTATTTAAGTATAACAAATGCACGATATTGGCTTATCATCAGCTTTGAATTGCAAAGAAAAAAGTTTACCTGAAACAGGAATGAGTAAAATAAACTGGAATAGATTTGCCGGGCTACCTATATTTTTCAAATGGGAAATTGAAGTTTCTATTAAATTTTAATACCCACTCTAAGAAGTGCTTCACTCAACAGCAAGCTCTGCACGAAATAATCTGTAGCGCTCACTATAACAAGCACCTGCCAAGGCTGATCTTAATCTCGTTCTGCACTGCAGAGACATGCTGCCTTAGGGACCCACATCTGGAGCTCACCTTCCTCTCGGGGGCAATCAGTTTTCCTTATCTTGGTGAAAAGTGGCACCTGCTCAAGATTCTCAAACATGCCACATTGGGTTGAGATTTAGATTCTAGCCTTGAAAATAATTCTAGGCTTTGTGGTTCTCTCAGTACAGGAGGTCAGCATGTCTCATGCTGCCAGTGACGAGGAGCCATCAGATGGCAAATCCAACAGACACGATCTTCCACTGTGACACTGAATAAGAGTCAGGCCTGGAGTCAGCCCAGACTGAAACTCACAGGGGCTAGCTCCCATTTTCTCTCACATCTCAGGTCTTCTACCCTCACCACAGGCTTCTGGGGCCCAGTGAGAACTATTCTTTGTGCCTGGTAAAATTCCTACTGGGGGATGCATTAGAGAGAGAGCCTTCCTACCCAGGATCTATCGGTTTGTTATGGAGGGCCTCACATCACACTCAGACCAACTTTTCTGAAAATTTGTCTGTTACCTATGCTGCTTCAGTCTTCCTGTCTGTTAAAAACATGACAGGCTTTAAGCCTCAGAAAGCGAAACCTTTGTTAAGGTCTTTAAGATCCTCCCACGGGAAACAAGAGAATAATGCTTTACACTTATGATTGGAAGAAAAGGGATTGTTCTGTGAGCAAGATCAGTCAAGCTTGGCTTTAGTTAGCTCTGCCATTGTTTATTGCAACACTCACTCTGACTTCTTCCTTTCTTTCCATCTGATGAGTTCTGGGCTTCTTTCTCCAAACACATACACATGCTCACAAGTATATAAAACACAAATGGAGCTAGCTTCTTTCAAAAGCAATGGCATTTCGAGAAATAAATATAAATGTATTCTTCTGGGATTGTTACTGTAAGTGCTGCCAAAACTCATCTTTGGTATGTATGTTTGGAATATGTGTGCTATTGGCTGTAAATTGTCTTTTATTATTCCATGGCACCTTGTCCAGGGACACACTATAAAACAAGATGTAGCATCTTCATGTGCTAGCCTGATAAAATTTATATGAAGTATAATAGAAAACAGAAGTTGTTCTGAGCTGTTTTCAAGTTCAATAAATAACTGTAATACTCGGATAAAGATGTTCTTTATTAGGTCACATGGGCCCTAATATATAAGTTATAAGTTACCGATTTAGGGTGGCTTTTGCAATTACAAGTTTCCAGTTGGATTGTTAATCATTGTGAACAGAAATATTTCTAAACCCTCCTGTGTACCTCCTGCTCGTTGTCTGGTTGTCTAGAGGGCTTTTGATTCTGATTCAGTGCAGGCAAGTGACAAGGGGGTGGGTGGTCCCCACTCAGGTCCCTGTCAGGCCTCTTGTGATGACAAGAATCCATTTTCAGTAGCCACTGTAACAACCAAAGACCATCCTTCATGGAAAAGTTTGTTATGGAGATGCTGGGGGAATGAGAGACTATAACCCATCCCAGCCTCGGCCCCAAGGCATGCAGCTGAGAAAGTGAAGATTGAATCACATTTTCCAGAGTAAGGACTCATCCTGTACCTGCAGCAGCTGCCACCCCTCCCCCCACTTTCACTCACCCTCTCTTTCTTCCTGATTTTTACCAGGACATCTTTGGAGGACGAAGTTGAGAGGGTATCATGCAGCCTAGATGCAGAGGCTTTGAGCTCCTGAAGAGTTTTTTTAAATTAACATATGTTGGAGATGAAATGCATACTTTCAATATAGATCGCCTATTTCACCAAGAGTAATGGCTGCAAGTTATCCCTGTGCCACTGCTCTTTTCCAGTGAAAGAGAAAGTTCAGGGCTTATTTAACCACCTCTGTACCCTTGGCACGTATTTTTCATCATTTCCATAACACACCTGCACATCCCACCCCCCCCAAAAAATACTCTGGACTTTTTATTAAAATAAAACTATTGTTGTGGTAATAGTATAGTGGTCTTTATCTTTCAGATACTGAAATATTTATAGACAAAATTATGCATTTAATATTTGCTTCAAAGTAACATGGGACTCATGGAGGAGAAACTAGATAGAAATGAAGATGAAACAAGACTGGCCAGGGGTTGATTATTGAAGATAGGTATTGGGTATATGGGATTCATTGTATTGCCCAGTGTAAATTTCAGGTGCCTCCTCCCTTTCAGACCTTTTCCCTCTGTCTTCACCAAAGACATGCTCTAGAGTGAGCTGAGAAATTTCATTTGGCATCCACAGAAAAAGGTGTGTGCGTGCGTGCCTATGTGTGCACACACACATCTAGACTGTTGTTGGGTCTAACTGCTGAGGCTCGCCTAGTACAACCCTTGGTTTGAATGTGGTAGAGAACAGGAGTGATTCTGAGAGCAGTCTTCTACCCCTAGAAGAGTCAGATTTCCCCCTGTTCTCTGTATTTGCAGTTTCCAGCCCCCCCTCCACACACACACTCCACAATCTTTTGATATGGGGCTGGAAAAGAAATGACTAACTGTACTATTTACATACATTGCGTTCTTCTTTGGCTCATTTTTATCAGGCTAGGAGGAATACCTGTGGGGGTAGTTGCCGTAGAAACCCGAACAGTGGAACTAAGTATCCCAGCCGATCCTGCAAACCTGGATTCTGAAGCCAAGGTTAGTAACCTCGAGTACCCTGTGCTCTTGTGCTCAGAGCTGGCTTTCCCTTCTGCAGAACCTGTAGAAATACTGGGGGCATTGCCAACCATCATGTGCTCACTTTTAAGATGACTCTAAATGGACTACAAGCTAAATTCTAATTGAAAAATTACTCAGGCCTTTAGAGTGGTCTTGTTGATGCTAGTAGAGAACGGTCTATGTTCGTTGGGGAGGTGGTCTTACAGAAAGGCAGCTGAGGGCTCTTTGGTCCCAGATTCTCTGAACACATACATGGATGAGCTATTACTAGAATTAAGAAGAAGTCTGCCCTAATGGCAAATGTGAACACCACCACTCACCTTTGTTTTAAAAGGGTAGATTATATTTTCACATCCGGACAAGAGTCAGAAAATGAGGGGTGGGAGAGGCCAGGGAAGAGGTTACTCATCAGTGTCACATCAAGTGTCTGTTGACCAACCATAGTACAGAGAAAGCTTGTACTAAGCACAGAGAGAGGACTGGGAACTATGTACAGTTGGCTTGTTGTGAGGACTAGTGTAGTCGAGTGGCTTAAAATTGCCTTCAGGAAGCCTATAGTGAGGATTCATTCCCAAGACGGCATTCTTCCATTAGAAGCAGTAAGGTTTCCTCCTTCTGACTGAGGAGTGGTGGTGTAATCAGGACTTAGGAATATTTAACAAAGTCAAAGATCCAGGATCCTTTCTTCTTTTTGAATTCAAAGATGATCCTCTTGATGAACAACAACAGTTTTTGTTTGTTTGGTTTGAGTTTTTAAAGTAAACAAGTAAAACCTTGTTCACCTTGCAGAAATTCCCCCTCAAACTCTGTTGTTAACTGTGTCTTCCTTTTTGACTTTCCCCAATAGATAATCCAGCAGGCTGGCCAGGTTTGGTTCCCAGACTCTGCATTTAAGACCTATCAGGCTATCAAGGACTTCAACCGTGAAGGGCTGCCTCTGATGGTCTTTGCGAACTGGAGAGGCTTCTCTGGTGGGATGAAAGGTGACTGGCCTGGCTCTGGGCTGGGGGGGCGTAACTGTTTCCCCAGAACTTTACAGCACAGGGAGGGAGGGTTTATACGGGGCAGAACCAATGGGTAGCCTTACAGTCCGTCACCCTAAGCTTTTTGGGGATTATACTTTCTCTGAAATATATCTTCTGAGTTGCAACTTGAGTGGAAAAATACTGTGTGGTTTTCAATTCTGTACAAAATTTCAGAATAGTCTACTAGTGTGATCTAGATGGGCTGCTGTTGTGGATCTGGCTTTCATAGGTGAATGATAGACTGTTCTGATGGTCCCGGGGAATTGTGATTGTGCTAGCTATCCTCTGTCTCTCTTTTCTGGGCATATTCTCTGTGGATGCTATGCTCAAACGCTCTATCATGCCTGAGGTAGATACCGAAATTAGCCTTCACCAGAAGAAAACCAACAAATTCTGTATCAGAAGCTGTTCTTTGTGGTAATTTGTGGTGTATTTTATTATTATCCAACAACAGCCCTGGTGGGCCCGTGGCTCCAGCGTATCAGGCCATTATTATACAGGCTCCGTTCTGTGCTATGGGAATCGCTTAGTGATGTAGGCAGCTAGTATCACCATTTACTGAGAATCCTCCCTGTGCAGAGCCACCATGGATGGTTCAAGAGAGCCAAAGGAAACTCGTTCTCCCTCTTATAGCAGCGAAGTTCTCTCTCCAATGACCAGAGATTCGTGGCCATGCTGAGACCAGAGACTCCTTACCAGGAGGGGATGAATACACTGGTCAAAGTCAACTTTGTTCACTGGGGGAGAACTCAGGGTTCTGAAGTAGTAGAATGAGTTAGGGGAATGGAAGGAGGGAGGAGTTGACAATGCTGGAGTAGAGTGGTGAGAGAGAAGGACATATAAATGTGAAACAGTGAACCCAGAAATAGCTTGGGGCAGGAGCATCTCTCCCTCTGAGGGAGGAAAAGCCTGAGACAGTTACCCTTTTATAGATTATCAGCTGTGTGTGAAGAGAGATTAGAGCCCCGTGCCAACAACTTTCCCTTAACCTGGCTCAGAAGAGCCCTGGACGGCCAGGCTTCCTTGGTGAAATATGGAAGACTAGGCTGGTTTTTCTTTTCTTTTTTTAAGCTGTAAAGTTCCCCTTTGCCCATATTTGCTGGAGAACTACCACATTTTGCACTTTTCTTGGGGGAGACTTGGACTGTACATGCAAATTAATGTTTGTATACTTTTATAGACTCTCAGGTGAATTATTTTATGACGAAGAGACTAAATCAGTGAAAATGCCGTGCGATGTTGAAAGTATAGGTTAAACAAGTCAATCCTGCACGTTTTTATTGAGTTCCTATGTGCAAGGAATTCTGCTAGCTACTTCTGAGAAAACAAAACTGAATCAGAGACAGACATTGCCTCAAGGAGTCAAGAAAAATGTCTTGAACAAAATACTACAGTGTTCAAAAGAGTATGATACTATACTGAAGTGGTTTTTTCTGGGGGAGGAGCCTGAAAGCCCTTTCATTCATATGTTTGAGGTTTATTTAGCATCCAGTTTCACTTGATCCCAGATTTCTTGGCTGTAAGATTTACATTAAGATGGCGCACCTGGGTGACTCAGTTAAGCGGCTGCCTTCGGCTCAGGTCATGATCCCAGGAGGGATGGAGCCCCTTATTGGGCTTCCCGCTCAGCAGGGAGTCTGCTTCTCCCTCTCTCGCTGCCCCTTCCCCCAACTTGAGCTCTCTCTTTCTCTCTTTCTCTCTCTCTCGCTCTGCTCTCAAATAAATAAGTAAAATCTTAAAAAAAAAAAAAAACAAAGAACAACAACAACAACAACAAAAAGATTTACATTAAGACTTAGATAAGGCAGTGCCAGTACTCCTTAGTTACCTCTCTCCCCAGGGGCCGTTGAGAATTCACTCTTCCTGACATTACTTAGGAGTAAGCCAGCCTGGCTCATTTGTCCTGAGGAGTTCAGAGTTCAGGAGTTTGCTGCTTGTAGGAAAAGCTTCAACTCTGCTGCATGTTCTGGCTCAGGCCCAGATTGGCTGCTAGCCGTGTAACAGTAAGAACAACAATTAAGATTTGTTGAGCTCCTTTCACCAGAAACCGTGCTAACCATTTTACATGCGTCATCGTACATAATCATCACAACAAGCACTTCTAAGGGGTAGGCTATATTATTTATCGGTGTTTTATACACATTGAGACTTAGGTTAAGTAAATTTCCCAAGATCATTTAGCTAAAAAAATGACAGAGCTGGGAGAGGAGCGCAGATCTGTCTGGCTTCCTGTAGCACAGTTGGGTGAGTTTAGAGCCTAGGACCAAGCCAGCTCTACTAGAACATCTCTAGAATAAACTGTGTAGATTCCTGAGAAAGTTATTAGCCACCTACCTGCCCTCTGCTTTGAAGTTGTCCTTGGTTATTATGACAAGAAATTTCAAGAGTTCAGATAGGAGTTGTATATTTTTTTATTGCAGCAAAATACACATAATATTTATCATTTTAACCATCTGTAAGTGTACAATTCAGTGGCATTAAATGTATACACAGCGTTATGTAACCGTCAGCACTAAATATACCCCAAACCTTTTCATCATCCCTGACATAAAATCTGTACTCATTAAACAATAATTTCCCCCATCCCCCTTGCCCCTGCCCTTGGTCAAAAATGAGTTACTGGCCTGACACAGACCAGGGCCAGTTCTGCCTTCTGAATTTTGGTGCTGCTGCATCCGTTCACACGTCACTTAAGGTAAATAAGCTTTAGGGAAGATAGAGATCAGTGTGAACATAGAGGGAAGAACATCGCCTTTCATATTTACATACAGGTCAGGATGTTTTCTACATATTATCTCATGTAAAGGGACCTAAGCTGAGAGTCATTCCATATCCCTTGGGGAGATGTTTGCAGTTTTGGTTTCAGTACTGGCTGGGGATTATGCAGGGAGGGAAAATAAACAATTATGCCATCCCTCAGTGCACACAAACACACAGCCAGGAGCCGACTGCACTGTGGGTAAAATGACTCCAAAATTGTGTGTAATGAGTAGGAAAAGATTAGAGACAGCTCTTGCTATGCTGAAAATTGACATTAGTGGAGGGAAAAAAAAAAACTCTTTACTAGTCAGCCTAGGAGGTCTAATTCGAGCAGTAAAAATATAAATAAATAAATAAAAGTATGTCAAGATGGTATTGGTGCTTTTTTCCCAGTGAGTTCTATCTGGCCGGAAGGCTATTCAGCATAATGCAAAATTAAATTATAAAAACTGGCTGAATATTTAGATGGAAGAGCCATTTGGAAGCAGTTTATTTAGACGAACCGGCAATGACCCACAACAGGGAGACATCAAGCGTGAAATTTACTAGAAATTAGCACCAGGGTCCCAGCCTCAGCATGAATAGCTTGATAGGATGCAAATCCCAGTGATACTAAGCTGCCTTTACTGCTGGTGCTACCAGGTCACTCTCAGTTGGCTTTTCATGTTATACTTATTATTTTTTCCTGGGACAGGTTATAAATAACAATAAAAAAACATTTATTGGAAACTTTAACTGGAATGAAAGTCTATTTTAAAGTCTCTGATTACTTGGTTGTCGAAATACTGTGTCAGCCGGCCCTAATGAACTGATGAGACACATTATGTATATGCAGCTTGTGTATGTCCAATGTTTACCTTCAGCTTCTAACAGATAATCTCGCCCCAAGCCAGTAGGATCTATTCCAGTTTCAAGAGAATGGGGCCCTGTGGAAACACCCTACCACCCTGCACCGTGGCTGCCACAGTTTATCCATGTTGTGTAACAATGAAGGCCCTAGGCAGGGTTGGTGCCTGGATGCTGAGAACACACTGGAAAGGCTGTGTGATCATATGCAGATGTGCTTTGCTCACGGTGCTTAGGAAGTGCCAAGCCCCCGCCTTTCCACTGAAGAACCTATCAGTATTTTCCATTCTCAGTTGCTTTTCTCATGGCCTGAGAATTGACAGTCAGCATATGCATAGCTTTAAAATTCCCTAGACTGATGTCTAGCCTAAACCCTTGGGAGTACACTCTCCCCTGCTACTCTTGGCTGTGCTTTTGCTCTGTCTCAGAAACGAAGGGATTTCAGACAAATGTATGTCAGACTGTTGCCAGGTGCTTCAACCTGCCTTTCAGAATGTGTGGTTTGGGGCTGCTGTGATTCATCATGAGCATGTTGTTTGTACGGTTTGTTTTGTGTGTGTCCGTTCACATTTTAATAGCCTTTGTTGCTTTTTGGGTGTTTTGATGGTTGGATTGTGGGTCTGTTGGTGTTGCAGGTTAGAGGGAGGCATTGTTTTCAGTCCCAAGCTTGTCAGCTTTAATGAAGCCTGATGCCCCTTCGTTACTCACAGTCATGGGGCCTGAAGATAATTGCTCGGCAGTCAGATCCAAGCCCTTCACATAGCTGGTAGTGTCATCAGTACAATTTCTGACTTTTCTGAACATAACAAAAAATCCAGGCAAAATTTACAAATCTTCATTTATTCCAGTCTCTTTTCTGGTTTTTGCTTTACTCAGCCATTGTGTCAGATGCTGGAAAGCAGGTTACCTTGGCCTCATGCTCTTTCCTCCCAGTAAGAACGAGGTCACAGAAAGCGGACTTCAGAGCCCTAAGGATCTGCGTTTGAATTTTACCTCTGCCATTTATTCACTTATTTAACTACCTCAATTTACTCACCTATAACATGGATGTAAGAACATGGTTTTCTGATGATTAAATGATTCATATGTGTGTGTATATATGAAATCATGCTCCGTGGTACACAGCAAACTAGCCATGGTGATGAAAAGGAGAGACCAAAGTTCATTTCAAAAACTGCACACACACTCCGCTTCCTCCCAAACAAACTGCATATCCTATGAACTTGAGTTTTTACAACTTAAATAAGTGGGCATACATTTTAAATACAGTCCTTCCTTTCTTTCTGGGGGCTGGATCTGTTCATCATAGGTAGTATGGGCAGATTTTAATATAGATAGATCTTTAACAAACAGAAGTGACACACTCTCTTCATTTACCTCTACCTTACTTTTTCCTCTTTCACATAGGATGACTGTGTGTGCTATTTTCTGCTGTTTCGCTTTCTCCTTTTATCCACCTTCCATTTCTTCTCTCCGCACGAGACCACCGAGGGCCACTCCTTTCTGTTACTTGTTCAGAGACTGAGACTGTACTCTTGGCAGCACTGAAAAATGTACTGCTAATTACACAATTATTTTATTATGTAGCACTAGTTGAAATACCCACTAAAGAATTAATTTAGTTAAAATAATTTGAACTGAGCAATTATTTTCATAACCACAGAATTAGCGTAAAGCGCTTAAAGTCCTTTATTCCCTGCTCTTCATACAGCAGTTGTGTAATTAGCAGTAAATTTTTTTGGTCTTTGCTTTCCTCCCAAAGGAATAAATGTCTTTGCTCTGATCATATATACAGAGTATGTGACTGTACACATTCCTCATAGAGTAGGGAGTTCTTCCTTGGAGCAACTTCTGAATTTTTGAAGTTTCTGAAATTGTCACAGAGTGGGCAGGCCCGGCAATGGAGAGAGGCATATACTTTGCAGTGAACTGTACTCACCGATGGTTTGTATAGAGAGAGCCATTTTTACTTTGGAGAAGGTGGCAGTTTAATTTGCCAGTAACTACAATGAAAGCAATTTCTATTTGGGTTTGCTCTTAACTTTCTGAAAAATGCTTCTTTGCTTTGGATTTCCAGAATTGATTTATTCCAAATTGAGATCCTTGCTTTGATAGGAAAGTTTGAACTCCGTTGAACCTGTTATTTGGTGTTTAGAAAGGATCCATTGTGGTTCCACTGAAGTGCTCATTAAATATCTGGAATCATAAACCTAAAACTTTGGCCATGTGTAGAATTCAGGGAGCTAGGAGATGGGAAGAAGTCCATAAATTGTTGGGAAACAAATAATAACTGATCCTACTTTCCAAGGACTTTATTTATGCACCAGGGTACCTTTTCTTCAGGCTGCTCCTGGCCTTGGGGGGATTACAAAGTGTGCTCTTTAGCAAAATGAAGAGGTAGCTCTTCTTTTTATGTGGCTGTGTGATATTTCCAATAACTACATATGCATTTTAAGCTTTTTCTCTCATTGATGCCCTGATAAAAATGCAACTGTTAAAGAATTTGTTGTTCTTTCTGGTTATGTTCTTTCCAAAGTGTGTATGTGCTCATCCATTCCTTCAGCAGACACTTACCGTGCACTAACTGTGTTCGAGGCACTGGACAAGACACTGGGGATACAAAGAGGAAAGATGCAGTTTTTGAAGATAAAATTTTTGAAGGCTCCATTTCCACTAGCTGCACATTTTAAGAGCTTATCATATTCTAAGTATCACGAGAAGACTTGAAAAGAGCTTGAATCGTTCCTTCCTTCAGAAAACTTAATGTAGTGAGAGAGATCACATATTGACATGAAAAATACTCAGCATTTGTAGAGCAAGTGTGAATTAATGTGATGAGACCTGAATCCAGCAATTCAGAAAGGCTATAAAATGGATAGGCAATCCACAGGGCTTGCACATTGTGTCTTGTAAAAGACCGTACACTTCTCTTGTGCTTTTGAAGATCCCCTGGAGTCTTGAACAGAATACAGGTGGAAATACCCATCCTCTCAGTCTTCAGGGTGGCCGGACAGGACCCGGGGTGGCTGAACCCCCAGGCCTGTCGCCTCTGGTAGGAGCAGCCTCCTCGTGGAGGCACAGTGTGTTATTTTCTGTGTGTGCCATGATGTGAACAATATTTGGAAGCACTGTTTCATGATTTCTCATTTGTCTCCTTCTCCACAGATATGTACGACCAAGTGCTGAAGTTCGGTGCTTACATCGTGGATAGCTTACGGGAGTGCTCCCAGCCGGTGCTGGTCTACATTCCTCCTCAGGCTGAGCTCCGGGGGGGCTCCTGGGTTGTGATCGATCCCACCATCAACCCCCGGCACATGGAGATGTACGCTGACCGAGAGAGCAGGTAGCATTCCTTCTTTATTTCCATTCACTGTCTCTAGGGGTGCGCTAGCTGTTGGTTTCCTCCTGGAGAACATTAGAACCAAGAGATCTTTATTTGAATCTGTCTATTCCCAGAGGGCTCCCAGGTCAGAAAAAGAGATTTTCTAGATAGTGTCTGCTAGGATGAGAAGGAAAGCAGGTGGGAGTCAGGCTTTCCCAGTGTGGCCCCCCAGCCCACATTCTTGTACCAAGAAGTCCGTCCTCTATTCCAGGCACTGGGAGAAACTTGGAGGGATTCTCTCGATTGTTGTGCAGATAGGCCTGTTCGCTCTCCCTTTCTTAGACGTGTGACAGAGGGAGCTCAAGGCGAGTTGGAGTGGAAGGACTAAATTCTTAGTCTGTGGAGTTCTAGGGTCTTCACCCAGCTCTGCCACTGGCTGGCGAGGAACCTGGAGCAGTCTTACTCTCCTTGAGCTGCTGCTGCTTGTTTGTGGGACGAGCTGCTGGTCACTGAGGTCACTGAGCAGCCCCCGCATTCTCTGATTCCAAGCCGGAGCTGCTCACTCTGGCATTCTGGGAGGCTTGGAGAACACCGTGCTCACGGCACCCAGAGAACCATAAGAGAATGTCCCAGGCTTTTGTCAGGAGGTGGTCCTTGAAAATACTTAAGTAAAACAGACCACATGCAGCTTCCTTTCATAACCTGTTTTCAACCCTTTCCAAAATAGGTAAATTTCACATTGTGTTTCCTTGACATTGCCCATGCCAATTCCTGCCTCCGATCATTCTACTAGAGTACCTGTTTCTCTCTCTCTCTCTTTTTTTTAAAGATTCTATTTATTTATTTGATAGAGACACAGCGAGAGAGGGAACACAAGCAGGGGGAGTGGGAGAGGGAGAAGTAGGCTTCTGCTGAGCAGGGAGTCCAATGCGGGGCTCCATCCCAGGACCCTGAGATCATGACCTGAGCTGAAGGCAGACGCTTAATGACTGAGCCACACAGGCGCCCCACCTGTTTCTCTCTTTCCCCAAGATTTTAGCTTCCTTCTTCAACAGCTGCTTGGGAGAGCCCCGTAGTTTTATTGCAAAATCAGTAGGCTAGCAGTCTGTACTGAGGGACTTATTATTTTTAAATCCAAATCTAGCCCCTGATCTGATAGCAGATCACAGACAATTCCTCTGCAGACCGTGGAACAAGACCACCTGGTTTCAGATGCAGCTCTTTCACTTGTTAGGCTTGGACAAGTCTCTTAATGCCCTGGACCTTAGCTTCCTCATCGGCAAGATGGGGGATAATAGTTCCTTCCCTCATAGGGGATGCAGACTGGGTATAGGATTGCTATGAAGCTTTATATGTAAGCACTTAGAACAGTGCCATGTATATAGGAAGTATTAGCTACAATTTTTTTTTAATGTAAAACGTGGCTGTTGTTTTTTAAGTTGTCCAGGGTAAAGTTCCTGGTACTAGAACATCATTAGTATGCACTAGAAACTAGAAATAACACTGAGACCTCCCCATAGCAGTAGGCAGAGTGTTTTCTCCCCTGCTTGGCCTGGCCTAGCGTGTGGGAGCCCCACCAGCGACTGACGGCTGTGTGTGGGACCGCTCGGCGTCGACCCCTCATTGCACCATTGTAGATGGTGGAATCTGTATTCCTCTTTTGAGATGGAAGTAGACTGGCGTGGTGGTAATGAGAATTATTTTAATTGCTTTTTGCCTGGCCTTCACACCCCACTTAGACACTTTCTGATGCCTGCTTCCCTCCCTGGGGTTACTTCTGTGAGCCATGGGTGGCCAAAACCATAATGAAGCTATTTCCTGGTCTGCAAATTGTAACCAGCCTCATTCTGTTGTCTCCTTCCTTTAAAGTGCCTCTATTTCTGTTTTGTTTCTCTCTGATCCAGGGGATCAGTTCTGGAGCCAGAGGGGACAGTAGAAATCAAATTCCGCAGAAAGGATCTGGTGAAAACCATGCGTCGGGTGGACCCCGTCTACATTCGCTTGGCTGAGCGATTGGGTATGTCTGCTTGTCCTCCTGGCAAATCAATGAGCCATTCAGCTGATTTGTAATGAGTGCATTCATAGGCCAGGGGAGGAAGCACTGAAGCATTTGATCAAATTCATGATAATCTTTATTTACTATCCTCTATATGGTAAGAGCCCTGGTAGAATGAAATAGTATATGTAATAGGAGGGAAAGTGGGACCTTAAAAAAAGCAAAAGTCACCCAAGTTTTCTTCTGGTATTTTCTTATAATTCACAAAGCCCATCTTTCTGGCCTTGTGGGTGTCCTTGTAAAGAATGATTAGCTAGAAGTTGCTGTTGGGGGGCAGGCTGATCAGGCAGAGAACATGCCAGGCTTCAGTGTCCTGTTTCTGTCTGTGTCTTTGGACAAGCCCGCCTCATTTCTGAGGAATGTGAGAGTCAGTGTCACGGGACAGAGAGGCTGGAGACCTACCCAAGGTGGTGTTCTGGGGCCATCCTGAGCTAGAGAAACAGAAGTAAAGACTGTGCACTGTGTGCTTCCACACAGAGGCCGTGGCAGCAGTTGTCCAGGCCCGGGAACATTTGAGCATGATGCTTCCAGCCACTACTCTGTTGCTCATTTGTTTTTGGAGCTTTTGGAAGGTGCTGCAGTTTGCACATAGGACTGAACCCTGGGAGCCCTGTGTTGAGTCCAGAGACCGAATGAGTTTCAGATCCGTTTAAAACACATCTTTCTGCCCAGATCTCCCATCGAGCCCCCTTGCTATGTTGGCGAGGATAATTGCTTGAGGTTCTTTTATTTGTTGGTTTGTTTTGGTTTTGTGTTCCTAAAGGAACACAGTGATTGTCTTTAAAAGGTAGTGAAACTTCATGAATGGAAGGCATAAAAAAGAGAGATGCTAGTTCATTTATGTTTCAAATAGTAACTTAATTAATAAAACACCATTTGTGGACTCTTTATATGCTCACCATCTAGAGACACAACCTTGCGAGTGCTTGTCTACACTCGAGAGACTGCACATCCTGGCAGTTTGGAGCCCTGAGCCAAACCCAGTGACTGGGGTTCTAATAAACCCTGTGTGCGTCCCATTGTTTGCCATCAGGTAACAACCGTCAATAACTCTAGCCCATCTCGGCCTGATCCTTTTATGGGAAGTGCACACATACAACAAGAATTGGCAAAGCTGTTTCTAAAATCTATTGCCACCCAGAATTGTTGAGGTGGTATTTTTCTCTTTCTTCTCCAAACAGGATAATTACTTCTGACCGACACTATACACTTTAATTAAAGTAACTGCAGCTCAAGAGCAAGTTACTCACAACTGTATAGAGAGAGAGCTCTAAAAGCTTCAGCCACTGATAAGCATCTCACTTAGATGGCTCATAATTGCTCCCAGCATCAGGCAGTCGTCGCTGCTGTTTTTACCACTAATTCTGTACAAAGGCAGCAGTACCACAATTGCAGGACACAGTGCATTGTGTAATTTTCTCTCCTTTTTTTTTTCTTTTTCTCTTCCTTTTTTTTTTTTTTTTTTTCTTTTTTGCTGGTTTTCTTTCTGGCCAATTTAAAATTTGTCAAAGTCAGTCTTCTTCTGGATCACTGCCCTTTGATATTTCGCGCACTCCATTTGCCACAAACAAGCCGCAGGGCCGCAGTTCATGCTGACTCTAGCAGAAGCAGAGAGAGCTCCATTTATCTTACACTGCCTGCTGAATTCCTACTCATTAACTGGGGGTTCACTGCCTCTTTTTAACCCCCCAATGGCTGTTATCATCCCTTCAGAGTAACTGGGTGGTAGAAAGAGGGATCCTCTCTGACATCTGTTTGCAGAACCACTGGATGGTGAGGGGTGTGGGGCTGAAGCTTTTTTCTCTTGAAGGAAAGTAATATCGTTCCCACCTTCACCCAGCACCTTTTAACTTTTGAAATACAGGAAGGGGAGAGGGAGGAGATTCCCAAGTGATGGCCGTTTAATCATTTGTTACAAATCATCTCATTATCAATTTCCTCTCCGCATTGAAGAAAACTATATTTATTTAACCTTGACCAAAATGGCACTAGAGAAAGAATCCTTAGTCTGCTAAATGGGAAGCAGGCTCTGGCCCAGGGCAGGTCGGGAACACGAGAGTGGATCTAGAATAGAAATAATCATGTACAAGTTTCGGTTAGGTTGCGTGCAGGTAAATTGTTTTAATTACTAGTTTGTAGACGTTAGCTTCTTCATCTAAAAGTGGGGATAACGCCCCCACTTAGCCACCATGAATATCAGGTGAATGTGCATTCGCTTTGAATCTATGAAGCATTTTTCAAGCATGGGGATTGGCGTCATTTCCTTTCCACATTAATCAGAAGAAGCAGACAGCCACATTTGGTTATCTCTGTGGCATAGGTCTACTTTTGGAACAAATGGTATAGGAAAAGAAATACGAAAGAAATAGAAGAAGTGGTCTTGTCCCTCAGGCAATTGCGGTTTTTCAGGGAGATCATACATACCAAGTGTATTTGTGGGGTCACAGGCCAGTGGGGATGTAACAAGACATGCTATGAACTCAGCTCCTCTGGGGTTTGCTTTGGCTTTTGGCTCCTTTCTCGATCAGTGCCTAGAATCAAAGACTGCCAAGATGCTTTTTCACAAAGTGGGTGAAAATGACCTCATTTTCCAGATTGAGAGATTAAGGCAAAAAAAGACTTAAGTCATCCAAGACACAAAATAATGGACGCCAGAGCCCAGAACGGAATTGCGGTTCCCTCTGTTGTACTTTTCTCAGGATTTCCCCAGATTTGACCTCAGCTGAATACTGAGCCTGATCACAATTAAACAGGAATTCTTTCCCTTTGTTATCTAAAGCCAATTTCACTGAAATAAATCTGATTTAGGAGAAAGCCTGTAGGAGTGGATGTCCCCTTATGTTCTCAATCTCTTCCCAGATTGCACCGGGGAGCACGCTGTCAGATCACTTAGACAAACCAGTGCACAACTGACTGACTGTTCAAAAACGTAATTAGGATTTATTCTCTAAGGATAATGAGTAGTAGTAATTTCTGAACAGCTAACTTCATCTTTTTCAGGTTTCTTATTTTTAAAAACTGACCTTTTGTCATTTTATATAGTTCGTTTGGTTAGAAGGTGAATTACTAGTTTGTAGTTCCGTGATTATCATCGAGCGTGAAAACAGCTATTGATTCCTGATAGAGGTAAAGAGAGAAAGAATGTGATCTGAGCCCAAATACCATGGTCCTGCACTGCCAGATTCTCAGAACAGGCTTGGTAGAGTCAGTGCAGGACAGATAACATCCTACCAGACTGACTGCCTTAAGGAAATTGAATTCCTTCTCTGGAAATAGAGCCCCAGCCCTCCACGGCCTCTTCATGTCTCCCTGACATCCTTCTGCCTCCTCAGAGAGCCAGGAGCAGGGAGTGGCTGTGGGGTAGGATGGCCTTCCTAGCCTGGCCTCTTGACGCCAAGACCTGACCTTTTTCTCCTGGATCCTTACCCTTGTCTTGTGCTCAGAGGGAGATGACAAATCAGTTAAGAGAGAGTGAGAGCTGCCCAGTCCAAGTGTGAAGCAATCATAAATTCCCCTCCATCCCTCTCCCTCAACACAAATAGTCTTTAGGCAAAGGAGCCACTTCGTGAAATGTTATCCTGCTCCAGACACACCTTTTGAATGTGGCCCTGTTCCCAGCCAGCCAGGCAGCCTGCCACGCGGCAACTCGGCTGTGCCCACGTGGAGCACGCCCTGAGAGGGACGGTATGACACAGGCAGGGGCAGCTCTAGCTGAACACTGCGGCTGGCCCGCGCCTGGCCCTTCCACCCAGCACCCTCTCTGCCCAAGGCATCCTGGGTGTAGAGGGAGTATTGTGGCTTCAGGTGAGGATAAATGTGTCTGTAGACATCTGCGGGAATGCCTTCCTCTCAAGCCTTCTCTTTAGCAGCCAGATGACAGGAAAAGGACACTTCCTTGGGTTAAGGGGATTCAGGGGTTAAGCTGGTTTTCTGGCAGAAGTGATCAAAGTATCTGAGCTGTGTGTGCTTTTTCCATCACTTGTGTCCATCTTCAAGATGTTGTAAGCTGAAAAGAGCTAGAGTTGCTTGTTTCAGTCAGAAAGCAGCATCCTTGGCCAGAAAGTTGGAAGGGAAAGAAGTTCTGGTTCTAATGCATGAGAAGTGGGCTCTTGCCCTGTCACCTCTTGTACACACGCAGTGTCCTCACTTAGCACCATGGCCGTCCAAGCACTGGGCTTTGGGGTAGGCAGGTGCCTTTTCCCTGAATTAGCAGTAGCTTACCACCCATCTCATCACACTGATTCAGCAGTTCTTTGGTTTGATGCAATATGGTGCAATAGTGACAGCATTTTCTGGGAAGGACAAGGGGCTGTTTTGGTCTGTTCCATTCATCTGGTTGTATTTATAAAAGCACCTGGGCTTGCCTCATTCCAGGAAGCAGTGATTCACAGTTCTGTCAGATGGAGAGACCTGGCTGGCATTTTGTTGGACTGAACCTAAGCTTCTGCCTGCCTGTGGGCTGTCATCAGAATATGTCTGAGAGACCCTGTGCCCCGCCTGGCCCCAGCTGACCCAGAGCCCCATCCCTTGACCCTCCAGACTGGGGGGCGAAGGGGCGGCGGGGGGAGCAACTAAGGAAAGGAAAATAGTAAAGACTTTGAGACTTAACTGCCTCAAGAATTCAGAGAATTCTGTGCGGCTTCCTGACTCTTGTGTGGACTGTTTGTGTGGGGGCACAGGGCTGCAGGGGGAGTAACAGATTCTTTGATTCCTATTTGGAAATCTCTGGGTGTACTGTATTGATTTTTAAAAATATGAACAGCGGAGCACTAACACAATTGCAAGGAACCTAGGGTTAAACATCCCTGAGAGGATTGCTATTAAAATCAATATGCAAATACAGTTGTATATTTAGATAGTTGTGGCCCCCTTTGAAGAAAAGCAGATATATGAAAATGGGATTTTAAAAAAACTAGATACATTGGGAGAAATTATTCCCATTACAAAAGGATTATTTGCTTTACCAAAGGATTCACTGCAGGGTTCCTTCTAAATAGCTCCCTTAAGGCATTTAAAACAGGATCTGATTTACGCAGTTTTTCCAGAATGCTTTTATGTAAAGAAAGGCACACCTGTGATGGATACAGAAATCGTTTTGCAAGGGTTTTTTTTTTTTTCCCACCCTATCTTACTATCTTTACAGAGAAATTTCTTTCAACATCGAAAATGTGATTACACAGATCTTTTAAACAGCTACTTATGTTTGTACTTCTGAATCTTAATAAGATTCCAGTCTTTTTTATGCTGATTTTTCAGTCTCAAGGTTGAGGTACGGGTGTGTGTTCTTGTATCTGAGATATTCTGGAGCTGAGTGAGGAGGGTGGTCTGGTCCTTTTCTTTAGCTTCATAAGTATTTAACCAATCAAAGCAAATTGCTTTCTTAAGAGAAGGAAGAAGGGCCCATAAAAGTTGAAATTGGGTTTAAATTTACATAGGCTTCTTAGTGTAACTAAAAAATAAAAAACACTTTAATATCACATTCTTTTATAAAACAGTTTCCCTCTTTGCCAGCTTAGGATTGTTGTTCCATAAACGAGAAACTGAGCACAGAAAAGAGATTTCTGCAAGGTCACCTAGTGCCTTTGGCTGAGTGGAGAATTTTCAGCCTACCAGTCTGATTTTTATTCTAAGCTTTGAAGGTCTCACCCCTCCCCCGAAATCCTCCACCATAGGATGTGATCTGCCCGTCCATAGGGTGAGGGTCCCCTCCTCCTGCTCTCCTTCAGTGTCATGGCTGGGTAAAAAACACCTCCTGCTACAGAAATCAGCTCTCTCCTCGGAAGCTTCTCTCCAGCTTTGACCCCATGGAGGAGAAATGTGGCTTTTCATTATGTCCTGGCCCCAGGAACACCTGACAGGCTGCTGCCCTGTGGACACTGGTGGGTCAATTTAACTTGTTTCATTTAAAGGGCATTGGCTCTATATCACTTCTCGGCCTTTTGGCTAAGATCAAGTATAGTATCTGTTCTTATCAGTTTAATATCTGATACGTCCTCTATCCGAGGACAATATATTAAATGGATTTTTGGAATTAGGAGACGGAATAGGAGCTTGCTCCCATCCACTGCACTCGTCGACTTGCTATTGCCGTACTTCCAGGAACCGTGCACCCACTCTGGGGGAAATTTTAAAAATAAAAACTGAATTTAAAAAGAGCATGGGCTCTGAAGCCAGAGTATCTAAGCCCAGATCCCAGCTCCGTGGTTTCCTAACTTCGCAGCCTTGGGCACGTTACTTCCCTTTTTTGTGAGTTGGTTTCCTCATCTGTAAGGTAGCCATCTTTGAGGGTGTTTGCCAGGATTAAAGGAGAGGAAAGGTACTTCAACATTTCTAGCACATAGCAGCACCACGGTAATGTTAGCTCTCCTTATTTGATCAGACTAGTACTGCCCCTTCTGGATTCAGCTCTTTATGTTAAAATATTTTTAACTCTAAGGTTGGATTTTTAGGAGTTCATGGGGACTTTTTATTTGGGGAAGGAAGAGATGGGAGTAATCTACCTTTCTTCTCCCATTTCAGCCTGTTCCTAAAGTAGGATTCTAGAAAAAGAATGACTTTCCTCCCTGTAGCATATTCTTAAACACCCTCACACACGCACACAACGACTTGCTTTCCTAAAAACCCTGAGGCCCTGCAATCTGGCTAGAAAAGAAAGAAAACCATTCCAAGATATTTAATTGTACAGGGAGCTTACAGGATTGATCGAGAGCTTAGCTTTTTACAATAGTCCAGTGAATAAGAAATGCTCCTGACAAACGATCAATGATAGGATAATCACTCTTTATCCCCCTCCTCATTCTTACCTTCTTTCTTTCAGGAGAACAGGGTTCAGAAGTCAAAAATCTTTATAGACACCGCTTTTAAATTAAGCAGAAAATAGACATTGACATATTTGTTAATCTCCCCTAAATCATTACCAGGGCTGGCTGCTTTGCTGTACAAGGAGAGAGGGGCCCTCGGTGTGCTACACAAGGGTCTAACTAGCTTAAGAGCAGCCTTTTATTTTTAGAAAATAAAATTTAGCAAACCTTTTCTCGCCCCCACTTAAAGCACACAAATCCTTGACTTTCTCTTTTGCATTTTAAAATACACACATCCTCTACTTCTGTCTGTTCCTTGCTTTGATGGTTTTCTGAGATAGGTCTTGAACTGTGATCAGAGGCATTAAGGAAGGAATCAAACAAGGCAACCTTTGGGGGAATTTCTGTGATCTTCCTAGTCTCAGGAGGGCCAGAGCATTGCAGGTGTTTATTCTGTTACTCTTTTAAAGCTCTGGAATAGCTTGACTGGGTAGACAAGACCTTTGTTAGTCCAGGAGGCAGCCTTCTCTGTCCCTCCAACTTGGTAAAGCCAACACCTTGTTTCCAGGATGCTGTACTCCTGAGCCCAGAAGTCCTCCCTCTCTGCACCCAGTGCTGAGCTGTGCTCTTAACTCCTTTCCTAACACAATGAACTAAACTCTCCAATTGATCTGCCCTTCTGTGGCCACTGCCGGGATTCCTGCTTGGCCGCTGTTGGTGCCATTTCATGTGGAAGAACACAAGCTTTGGAGATAGCCAGACCCAAGTGTAAATCCTGACTGCTACTTAAGAGTTGGATGCCATTGGGCAAGTAACTTTACATTTCAGAGCCGTGGTTTTTCTCATTTGTAAAATAGATGCACTGTCTGTAAGGTTCGGTTGTTATAAGGATTAGAGACAATGTACGTGAAGCAACTTGGAAAGCGCTCAGTGACATTGAGGTCTACAGCTTGGCAGCGGTGTTAACAGCTGACCCGACCTAGGTCTGAATTGTGCATGGTGACTTACGAGCTATGTGATCCTGAAAGCAGTGTGGTGCCTGGCACATAGTAAGTGCTCAGTAAATGGTACGTGTTCTATATGGTACAGGTGTACACATATATGTACACATACAGATATACACATATGCAAGCACAGTGTTGGTTATTTACCCAGAGGGAGGATGTTCTAAAGGTCTGGAACGTCCTATTCATCCATATCCTTGCTCCTGCCATCCCTTGTCCCTGGCAGGGCTGTGATTTTACCTGCTGTTGTATTAGTTCTTGATCTCACACTAACATGAGGAGCTACCCTTAAATCTTAGGCCTGCCCAGCAGGTTTCAGGGACTCTGGGGTTGGAGCATGAGTGGGGGGGGAGTGGATGCTCAGGGTGCTCAGGGCTGTGACTGCTTGCCAACCAGTACAGAAGTGTTGTAAGACTAAAGTCCCACGGTACAACCAGTCTCCGGCCTGAACATCACTGCGCCTGAGTGTGGCTCTGGACTAGCCTATTTCTACAACACAAGAGCAAACAACGTGCTCTCCCAAGCTCAGACTTACCGTTTGATTAAGGAGTAAAACATACAGTCAGGTGACTCACAGAGGATACTAAGCACTCTGCCCTTAGTGGGAAGTGTGCATAATTTCTAAGTCATGGGCAGCCTTAGACTGAAGAGTGGAAAACAGGGAGGGTAGGGGGGCAAGTGATGTAGAGAGAAAGGCCCAGTGCCTTCCAGGTCCCGTGTCACAGAAGCCATCTACATGAACTTTTAAACACTCCCCAACAGCATCAAGAGGACGAGTTCTTGGATCACTGTAATGAGCGAGTCTAAAGCCACTGCTTTCTTGTATGATGGGGAGATGGCTCCTGACTCACAGAGTGAAGGAAACATTTCTGTTTCACCCTGGCAATCAAGGAACCAGGTCTGGGCTGGTATTAAAACTTCACTTTGGGTGTTCTGAAACAGTGCAAACAAATGACACTGTGTTCATATCAACATGAAGGTGGGTGAGTGGAATGTAAAGAAAGTTGAAGGAGGAATATTTAGTGAGTAATGCTATGGGCCACACTCTGTCTTAGGGACGTGGGATATAAAGAAACAATACAACAAACATGGCTGATTCAGGAGATAATCTCATAAACAGATGTAATGTGGTAAATATGATGATCAGTGTTTACAAAAATATTAGGACAGGGGCGCCTGGGTGGCTCAGTTGTTAAGCATTTGCCTTAGGCTCAGGTCATGATCTCAGGGTCCTGGGATTGAGCCCCACTCAGCAGGCAGTCTTTTTGTCCCTCCGCCTCTGCCCCTACCCATGCTGTCTCTTCTCTCAGATAAATAAATAAAATCTTTTAAAATATTAGGACAAAGTTTAAAAAAAAAATCTTAGGCATGCCTAGGAAACCGTGTCTGACCTACAGAGCAGGAATTATTGGAGATGTTGTCTTGGTCTCAGTTATGGAATGGGGCTAAGACGGAACTTCAGCTGTATCAGCCAGGAGCCTGCCATCATCATTTAGCCTTTTCTGAAATGAACGAGATTCTGCTACTGAAGCACTTCCTTGTCTTCTGGCCCAAGTAAGCAAGAAGAGACAAGATAACATAGTGTCCCAAATCTCTGGGGGCCACGCTGCTGTATCTGAGACCTGGCTCTGCCCCTTGCTAGTTTTGTAACCTTGGTGAGTGACATAAATTCTCAGTGCCTCAGTCTGCTCACCTGTAAGATGAGGATAGTAAGAATACCAGCTTTAAGGTGGTTGTAAGGATTAAGCGAGTTAGTAGATACAAAGCACTTAGAATAGTGCCCCGTACCCCACAAATACTAACTTTGACTTCTGATTTTAGGCATCAGGGAGCCAGGAAAAACATTTTTTTAGCTTGGCTTATTTTTTAATTTTCCATTTGATATAATTTCACCAAACAAGTTACTAGAAGAGTACAAAGGACTTCTGATGCCTTTTTCTTAGATTTACCTGTTGGTAACATCTTGTCCCATTTGTTTTATCGTTTCCGCGTGCTCATGTACATGTGCTCACTTATGCACTCTCCACACACACACTGTTTCTGCGAACCATCTGACAGTCATTTGTAGACATCATGCTCCTTTATCCATAGATGTTTAGTGTGTGTTTCTAAGGACACAGACTTTCTCTTATGTAACCCAAGACACTTATCTACATCAGGAATTATAACATTGATACAATACTACTCTCTGATTCATGATTCATATCAAGATTTTACCAGTTGTCCCAATAATGTCCTTTATAGACTTTTTTCTTTTTTTGTGGTTCAGATCTGAGATCTAACCCTAGACCACACACTGCAGCCTGTTTTCAGTTATTTAGCCTGTCATCATCTTGACTTTTTTTTTTTTTTTTTTTAAATACAGACCATGTTTTTTTGGGGGGGGTAAGATTTTCTTTTTTTAAGATCTTATTTATTTATTTGACAGAGACAGAGAGAACACAAGCAGGGGGAGCAGCAGGGAGAGGGAGAAGCAGACTCTCTGCTGAGCAGGGAGCCTGATGTCCTCGATCCCAGAACCCTGGGATCATGACTTGAGCTGAAGGCAGATGCTTAACCAACTGAGCCACCCAGTTGGTTGTGGTAATCTCCACACCCAACATGGGGCTTGAACTCACGACCCTGAGATCACGAGTCACATGCTCCACCGACCAAGCCAGCCAGGCACCACAGGCCCCTTTCTTGTAGCATGTTTCTCAATCTGTGTTTGGTTTATATTTCCCCATGGTTAAATTCAGATAACGCATTTTTGCAGGAATATTGCAGAAGTGTTATTTATGATCAGGACATCATATCAGGAGGCATATGTCAGTTTTTCCTATTCTTGATGGTAATTGTGATTACTTGTTTAAGGTTTTGTTGGCTAATAGTAATTTGTGAGGGGATACTTTGAGACAATGTAAATATTCTGTTCTTCATCAAACTCTCACCCACTAGTTTTAGTATCCATTGATAATTCTTGGCAGAATCAGTTGCTGTGACAGTGGTAAAATGGTGGTTTTCTAATTCCATCATTCCTTCTACGTATATTAATTATTATTCTGCTGGAAGGGAGGACTTTCCCTTCCCTCTTCCCCTATTTAATTATTTATATTAGGATGGACTCACAGGTTATTTCATTCCATAAATATTCTGGTAATTAATATCATCCTATTTTTGATAAATTTGATGCTCAGACTGTCCCAGATTTGGCCAGTGGGAACACGTTCAACCCGGCTCCTATGTCCTTTTAACACGTCCCAATCACTTGAGCGTGGTCTTGCTTTTTATGACCGTATGTTCCAGGCTCATCTTCTGTTTTTCCTGCCCCAGCCCTGGAATCATCCACTGTTTCTCCAAGGAGTCTGGGTTCCTCTTACTAGAGAAGGAAAAATGTTTGCTTCCCTGTCTAGGGTGTTACAACTGAGATAATCTCACCTCAGAAGAAATCAGTTGGCTCTCTTCCCATCAATTCTTTAGGCAGAGCCGCCCCGGAATTGGATGGGCCTTCATCTCATCCCATAGCCCTGCTCTGCTTGGCGTGGAAAGAAGGCTGCTGAGTGTTAGGGCCCCAGTGTGATAGGTCAACGATTGCCCTCTGTGTGAGACCCCAAGAGGAGATAGCCGGCAGCTCTCTTCCTTGTGGTTTTCAAGTAGTGATGGGCTTAAAAAAAAAGGAGGTGGAGGTGGGCATCTGAAAAACCTCATAAAAATGAAACTGGGTCCTGTGGCTACATCCCTGTTCTATTAACATGTGTTTATCTATAATACTTACGGCTCACTCAGCAGCCCAAGGCTGTTTATGGCATATGATTCATAGTGGCATAAAAAGCAAGGCCTGTTTCCAGACAGACATGCCTGAAATAGACCTTTCTCTTCTGCAACCCATCACCCGTGGTCATGTATTTATTTGTCAGCTTTGGTGACAAAGCACTTCAGGTTGTCCCCAACACCAGGGGCTGTCACCTATTGCTCCTTCAGCTAGACTTACTCCTCTTTACTAGGCAGGCAGCTAAATTTTCAGTATTGATTACAAGTCCCTTCTGAGAGTAATTAGGAAGAAAAGCATAACATAGCACCTCTACTGGGACGCCACTGACTGAAGGCAGGGGTCGGCGGGGGGGGAGGGGGGGTGTCTGGGGAGGGGGCTCCTCCCTGTTACAAGGAATTCCAGATTTCTTACAGGAATCTGTTGAATGAGGGTACTGTGTGCTTAAAAGCTTAGTGATCCAAATGGGATTTGTAGACTGCCTTTCTCTTTTCCCTTCTTCCTTCACTTTTAGCCTAAGAACTAGAATGTCTTTCTCTCTCTGGTCAGGGGTTGGCTCTGGCAGTAGCAGCCCAGCTGTAGACTAGGAAGCTGGCTAATCTAACCTGTTGAGCTGGCAGAAGACACCCAGGTCTGGCTCTAATTAGAGTACATTCTACTGGTTTCAGGTTAAGAGTTTTCAGACCTGAGATTAGAAGCCGTGGCGTAACAGCAGCTTGCAACTTTAGGAGTCCTTGGGCGGGTGACTTGTGTGGACATGGGAGAAGGGGCTGCTGGTCTGGGCCTGGAGGCGTAGCGACTGCTCCCCACCCTGCCCCGCATGCACAGTAGTCAGGCCCGGGCCTGGTGTCTCGCCTGGGGAAGGAGGGGCCTGGCTGTGACTCAGTGAGAGACACAGGCCCCCGGCGGTTGTGTGCACCTGCTCAGAGAAGGACTTGGGGAAGGGGACTCCCATAGCTGCTTCTACAGTTGTGACCTCCACAGGGAAAGGAGGACATGGTAAGATAAGGACCAGTCTGGCATCTCATAGAGTTCTGTTACTCAGCAAAGAGGTGGTGAAGACAATGGAGAGCCAGGCCACAGGCGCGCGGGTCAGGTGGGGGGGATGTTTTTGAGCTTCCCATGACTATGGCTGCTTCTGTGCAGAGAGATTCCTGGTCGTCGCAGAGTGTGACGGGCAGGTTTACTTAATTGCAGGCACCCCAGAGCTAAGCCCAGCTGAGCGGAAGGAGCTGGAGAACAAGTTGAAGGAGCGGGAGGAGTTCCTAATTCCCATTTACCATCAGGTAGCCGTGCAGTTTGCTGACTTGCACGACACACCAGGCCGGATGCAGGAGAAGGGTGTTATTAACGTAAGTACAGCAGTTGCCACTTCCCCTGACTTGTCAGAGCCCTGCGAGCAGGCAAGCGAGCGTGTGTCTCGTGCACATAGGCTCACCAGCAGGAAGCTGTTAGGGTTGGACTGAGACAGCTTGTGCAGATCAAACCATTTTCAATTTTTTTGGAGAGACTTTTCCCTTTTTTGTGTATCCGTTGTCAGCCCAAAACGATTTCTGGTTTACATGGCCATGGACCCCTCAGAAGGCAAGCTCCATTTTACTGGTGGGAAACTGAGTCTCACATGCCTCCTCTGGGGAGAGCTGCGCGGGTGGTCCTCAGGCTGTGGATTCAGTGTCAGGGTTCCAGCAGCAGCCAGTTCACATCTGACCTGCGTGCAAGTTGTTTGAGCCATTCTGCTCCAAACCAGTTCCGCACTGTCTCATTACCTGGAGATTCACAGCCGCCCTGCCAGAACATCCCAGCCTCGGGTGGGGCTCGCATTGACGGGGCCATGGCCGGGCGCAGTGCCCTGGGCCGGGGGCTGTAGCTCCCACCTGGGGAGACGGCAGCAGGTGCTCGAGCGCCGGCCAGCTGTTAAGTCTCTGAGGGGCCTGCTAGAGAGGATGGGTTTTTGTGCCGGTGGAGCTCCCTCTGGACTGGGCACCGCGCAGGGCTTGGGGCTGCGGTGGCTGAGCGTGTTCCTGTGTGTACGTAGGACATCCTGGACTGGAGGACAGCCCGCACTTTCTTCTACTGGAGGCTGCGGCGTCTCCTGCTGGAGGACCTGGTCAAAAAGAAAATCCACAACGCCAACCCAGAGCTGACTGACGGCCAGATCCAGGCCATGTTACGGCGCTGGTTTGTAGAAGTGGAAGGGACCGTGAAGGTAGGTGGATGCCCTCAGAGGAGCCTTCGTGCTCTGCTCCTTATCCCCACCTGAGGATCCCCAGGCCTCTCAAGGCAGAAGTGGAAGGGAAGCCCACAGGCATCAGCCCTGTCTCCTCCCCATACAGAGAAATGTCATGATAGAGGTCCTAGGACATTTTTTGCTGCTCATTCTGTCCTTCAGCAAACCTTTTTGAAGACTTACTATGTACCAGACACTGCATTAGGCCCCGAAAGTGACAGAGGCAGATGTTCTTCCTATCCACACCGAGCCCACCGTCTCGAGGGAGAGATGGATTGACCAAGAGGTCATGTACAACAGTGTGGCTGATATCAAACATAGCACACCCAGGACATCATGGAGCACAGAGAAGGGCACCTGAGCCACTCTGCGGGAAGGAGGAGGAGAGTTAGGACTTCCAGAAGTGGTGTCTCAGCAGACCTGAAAACAAAGTAGGAATGAACTAGCAGAAAAGGTTGGGATGGGGGTGAGGAGTAGGGGGAAGGTAGGAGGAATGTTCCAGGAAGAAGGAATGACATGTTTCAAGGCCTGATAGCAAGAGTATCATGCATCCAAAGCACTGCAGATATTTCAAGATGGCAAGAGATCCCAAGAGATTGGGATTGTGCTGGGCCATGGAAGGTGTGCTGAGGGTTTGGACTGCGGTCTGTGGGGAGCCACTGAGGTATTTAAAGCAGCAGAGTGACGTGTTCTGATTTGTGTTGCAGAAGACCACTCAGGAGGCTGGATAGGGGGTGGAACTTCAAGGGTCAGGAACAAGAAGCCTAATCGGAGGTGATGGTTATGTAGGCAGGAGGTGCTGGAGCCTCAACTGAAGAGCTTCTGGTTTCAAATCTGAGCTGGAAGGAAATTTCCCCCCTGCCTGCAGGGAACCATGAATCCGGCATCTTCTTGGGATGATCTCATGGAGAGGACACAGGGCTTGGACCAGTGCCCCCACTGAGATGGTGTCCCTGGTGCTCTGGCCCCAGGGCTGGGCTGGGCTGGGTCTGAGCCCAGGTTGACGAGACACCAGCGTTTGCCCCTGGAATTGTGGGCTGCACAAGACAGTCCATAAAAGGGTGGGAAGAAAGAGTTGGAACTTTTATTTCTCTATTTACTTTTATTAAGAAAAAGAAATTGACCTTTATTGGTAGTTATTATATGGGTTAAAAGTAAATCATATGTCATATATCCATTTTATCAGAATATCGATAGTATATGCTGAAAATGTCTTTTCCTGATAGTTGTTTTGATCAGAACATTTGGTGCCTCCTGGGTTAGCGTGCTGAAGGAGGGCAAGCCCTTGAGCCTCTTCCTGCAAAGTGTTTCTTAACGTCTCTGTCGACTGTTCTCAGGAAGGAACTCCCAGGATTTGCCGTCATTGTTAAAGCCAGTGAATCTGGGTGCTTCTAAGATTCACCTCTGTGTTAAGCCTACCCATTTCTTTACGACTGAAAAGCTTCTTTAGATAAATATTTCAGATGTGCAGCGGGCGAGCGCAGCCTTATGCGACACCTGGTTCAGGTTAAGGTCAGTCTGTGGCATCATAATTGAGTGAGACAATTTTGTCAGTGGCTACTGGCAGCTTCTAGTGGAAGTTGGCATTGAAAGTCACGCAAGTGTAAAATAAGAGGTTGTTCTCCAGTTAAGAGTGGCCGGCTAGGTAAATGGAGTGTGTGTGTGTGGCCAGGAGCAGCCCGCACCGCCTTCCTACCACATTAGTCAGTAATGGACGTGCACGGCCTCAGTAAGCACAAGGATGAGGAGAAGGAATAGCTTCCCTCCGAGCATGAAGCGAGTGGATAGGCCCTTCAGTTGATCCTTAGCATCCTGTAGCCAGGGGACAGTGCGTCTGGAGAAGCAGGTCCTTGCTGTCTCGTAGAGCTGGAGGGAACAGTGGGCTGTCTATACACAGACCCAGCTGGAAATCGAGTGCAGGAGACAACCCCAGCCCCATAGGGCAGGAGGAGGCTGCCTGAGGCACTGGGAGCCAACTGTACCCAGGCATTTAGGCTGTTCCTTCCCTCCCTCCGTCTACAAAAGACCGCATTCTCTTGAGCTCTTTAGTCCAGGAGGACAGCTGAGGAGAGAAAGGAAGGGCAGGGATGCTGGGATGTGGCTTTGAAACCTCCTTCCATATTCTGTAGGCTCAGCAGGACTAGTTGAGTGTGGGGTGGCTGATAAAATCTGTCGCGCCCTTGAGAGAAGGAAGTGTTGCACAGGTCAGAAGCGGTCTGTGCTGCCTCTGAAGGGCTGGCATGGAATCAGCTCTGTATTGGGGAATGGCCTGAAACCTTAAAAATGTCACCCCTCCGCCCCCCACTGGTTCTTCAAACAGTGATAGATATTGTGCACTGGGTCTCAAGTGCAAACACCAGCCAAGTCTAGACCTTGGCTTTGCACCAGGAAGTGACCCTCTGATCCTCTGGTTACTGGCAGGGAATGGCATTTAGTGATAGGCATCTCTGAGCCGTGCTGTGTGTTCTTTTGTCCCAGAGAATTTTTTTTTTTTTATCTCCATCCTGAAGAAACAGATTGAGGGACAGAAAATTTGAAGACACTGTGATGTTATGTGACTTGGCAGGGCAATTCTTTTGTTTCCCATAGAGGAATCTGTTCCCGGGAGTCACGGGACTCTGTGGGAACCCACTGGAACATTCCTGCTGTAGGAAATAGTAAGGTTTATGGTTCAGGGCTTCACTGCAGAGAGAAGCAAAGCATCACTGCAGCTCCCTGAAAACAGTACCAAGAATTTCAGTTTAAATTGGGTCATAGGAATACAGTGCGTGTCTGTTGTGCAGGTAGGTTCTCTGTCTCGATTCTTAGATCCACAGTCTGAGGTATGTGGAATTTCAAAGACTGGTTTTTTTCCCCCCAAGCCCCAGTAGTAGAAACTGAGATGGGAACTGTGTGGGGCCATGAGCAGAACGTGGTCTTTGGAATCTCACAAACGTGGTGCATCCCAGCCCTGCTGGCTTGGACGTGGTATTTATTTAAGCCTCCGTCCCTTCCTGTGTAAAATAGAGAAGATGTTTCTTTCACGGGGTTCGGTGAGTTTTAAATGACATGATAAAGAAGATATGAAGCACAGTGCCTGGCACTCAGTAGACACTCGAGATGCCCGTTTGCTCCTCTTCTCTCAGCTCAGCACACGTCAGAGGGTAAACTAAGAGCTACAGACGTGTGACTTTGTGATCGTGGCAGGAGTCGTGAGCACGGTCTGTTCTCAGTGCGTGTGCTTTGATGTGGTTTGCTCTAACTTACCCGTAATCTAGGGTGCCAAAATTCGTTCTTATGATTCAGATCATTTACCACCCATTCACTGTACTCTGGATTTCCAGACGAGATGGTCAGTCAGTGGAGGCCGCTGTGAGGATGACAGAGGAAAAAGCACCAATGATAGGGTTATATGATTTCCCCTGTCCCCGAGGCCCGGCCTCGAGCTACCCCTGGACGAATCTCATGCACCACACTTTTGATTTTAGGCCAGGGAAGGAGGAGGGAAGGCAGAACCTAGAAAACATGTTTTTGGCCCTGGATGGGGCTGAGACTGGAGTAGCTCTGAGGAGACGGGGTCCGCAGGCCACCCCAGCTCACATGGCTATTTGCTATTTTACTCCAAAGCCTCAGAAAAAACTCACATTGCCGGAGGTGTCTCCAGATAGCTCCCAAGATGAGTGATTTACAGGGCATGGTAATCAGGACTCACATCCATCACACAGTGCCCTGGTCATTCTCTGGTCCTCCTGTACATTGAATAAGGAGGACTTAACAGCTATCCAATACTTAGAAAGGAAACTTTCTAAACAGGTCATTTAGATTTTGTGCGATAGACTAATTACTACATACAATTAGTGAGACTGCGTAGTGCCTGAGATACTTATCCACTGATGCAGAGAAAGATAAAGCATCCGCTGAACATTTATTGTAAGGCCTAGCGTTGTGATGTTTAATTATCAATACTTTATCAGTATTAAAATGTTCTGATTGGGATGAGTGTGAGACAGGTGACTTACGAGCCCAGGCCTGTCATGAGATTAACAGTCCAGCATTTCACACTTGCTTTTAAAATCCACATTGGAACACTGGGAATAATCAGCCACGTTTTCATAATTTTAAGGAGGGAAATGATAAGGGCTTTCTTTCTGGGAATAGGGTTGGCCTGTCCTTCTGGATGGCTAGGATGATGAGTCTTACATCTTTGTTCTAGGAGGGGCAGACAAGGAACCGTAGCCTCCCTAACTCTGTGGAAGGGAGCCTTGCTCTTTCCCGGTGATCTCAGGCCACAGCAGTACCTTAAACCCTCCCAGGCCCGTTAAGAACACCCTGTGGCACTCTAGGTGCTTATGTTTGTTTATTCTTGCTACAAATGCTATTGACTAGGATTTGCGACCCCTTCACCTTGGTGTATTCTGCTGTGATGGAAACTTTACTGAGGTTTGGCTTGGTGGTTGTCATCCAGTTCTATTTTGAGCGAACAGCAAGTCTTTCATACGTGGGGCCGTTTTTGAGAGCCTCAACTCCAAAACTTGGAATGTGTTGCCTTAATCCTGTCGCGGAACTTTTTAAATGTTTAATTTAAACACCTAGCATATTCTGTGGCTACGGGAGGGGAAGGCAGAAGAGTTTTCTCTAGAGGGTAGCTGGCTTTCCAGCATAGTGTCTAAGCATCGTTAGAAGCAGGCATCTCGTTAGCTAATACATTACACCAATCAAGGAGAGTTATCTTAAGCCACAATTAATCTGCTCCCTGGCATATGTTGATAGGGAAGCATCATGCTGTTTCTTAATTAAAAGCAAACGGATTAAAAATGATTAATAAGAGTATTAAATATTCTCCTAAACTAAAGGCTTTGGGATTCTTGGGTAAATCTAGTTGTTGTTTTTTTCCCATTCTGAAACCCAAGAAGCATTCACTGTTTTGTTTTTTCCAACCCCCAAAATCTGCATAAGTAAGGGCATGTGCATAAGTCCTCAAGCCATGGAGAAGTCTATAAATTACCAATGATAGAGATGGACATGTCCGAGTTCGGTGGCAGCGGGTAAGAGTCCCGGTGTATCCAGTCCCTATGTGTGGGGTGCACAGGGCTGGGATGCCAGAGAGACCACTGCATTGTGGGGAAAACAGCACCACCCACCCACTTTGTCAGGAGAGATTGATGTAGCACCTCCTTTCCTTCAGAACAAGACGCTTCCCTGCCCCTTGCCCCAGAGATGGCAGCAGAGTCCTGACCAAGGCTCGGGCTGACACCGGCTTGGCCATCCCACCCTGACGAGGAGAGTTGATCTTTGTAGCCGCTATTCCAAACAGAGTGGGCACGTTGGGGGCCAGAAAGAGAACTGCATAAAAGAACTAGGAAGGGTGCACTGCTGACCCTTAATCCTGGGCTCCTTAATCCTTCAACTGTGACGGACTCCATAAGAATTTTTAGAAATGTGGAAGTCAGTCACATGACGTAATAAATAAGCAGTCACAGCTAACTCACCAGCGAAGTTAGAGATGAGGAAGTGAGAGTCTGCAAGAAACCATTCTTTTTGAAGGCATGAAATAGAAAGTTAGAAAACCACACCACACAGCGCTCGGTTTCTAACTGCGTGCTGCCCTTGAAGGGTGGGAAGAAGACACTCCCTCTGTGCCTCGCGGGTCCTGGAGTGACAGCCTTGCTCTGGCGCCTTGCTTGTGTACAGGTTTCCTGAGCCACATCTCAAGCCTCAAAGCCTCCGAGAGTCCCTGATGCACCCACCTATTAAATTATAGCGCCAAACTCATTGTCATTCTGACTTTGACTTCGTTAGTGATAACAGAGAAGGATAGCGCACCTTTAAATGACGAGCTTTGTGTTTAATTACCCAAACAAAATGACATAAATATGAATGAGCCCTAATGGTGGTACTTGGTTTTCCGGAAACCATTAACAAAACGATTCCTAAATGATTTGTAAAGAAAATGAGAGGAGAAGAGAGCAAGGAGAAGGCTATTAGGTTTCTAACACACTCCTGAATTATTATGTAGTCAACTACCTAGGAAATACTCAGCTAAATGATCTCGAAAAAAAGGAGGCACAAGGTGGTTTGTTGAGACTTTCAGGGTTACAGACGCCTTGCCCCTGTGGAATATTCTCATAAAAAGTAAAATGGGGGGTAGGTTTCTGACCTAGTGGCTCTCCCCTAGCAGCAAGACTCCCCCTCCATGCCTCGTTGAAAGAGCCTCCCACAAGCAGGCAACTCATCTGCCAGCTTAAGAATTGTGGCTCACTTCCTCAGAAAAGACACATTTCATTTTAATCTTTTTTTTTTTAAGATTTTATTTATTTAGAGTGCACACGTAAACGGGGGTGGTGGGGGAGGGAGAGAGAGAATCTCAAGCAGGCTCTGCGCTGAGCATGGAGCTGGACGCCAGGCTCGATTTCACGACACTGAGATCATGACCTGAGCAGAAATCAAGAGTTAGATGCTCAACCAACTGAGCCACCCGGGCACCCCTTAATTTTTTTTTTTTTAAACAGACATGGACTTTTATTTTTTAAGTTAACTCTACACCCATGTGGGTCTTGAACTCACAACCACGAGATCAAGAGTCTCACGCTCTACTGTCTGAGCCAGGCAGGTGCCCCTCAATCAGCACTTGACTAAACAACAATTTGGGTTTTTAACTGTTTCTCTCAAGTCCAGCAGCTGATTACATTCTCTCAGTCTTTGTGGAATAGGTAGAGCCCTAGAATGATAGGACTTGAGTCAGTGTGAGCACTGAGGCCTCCAGGGGCCCAAGAGGCATCTTGTCCCAAAAGAAGGAAAGAGAATGAGGACAGCTCCTGTCCTGAGGCTTCTTTCCACTACAATGCCAACAATAGTGGAGAATCGTGAATAACTATTTTACAGTGAGCAAGCTGTTGGAGTGAACTTTACAGATCATGAACAATCAGGGTGTCCAGCCTGGCCTGGCCCCTGGTGTTTGACCAAGAGTTGTCTGTCTGCAGGCCTACGTTTGGGACAATAACAAGGATCTGGTGGAGTGGCTGGAGAAACAGCTGACCGAGGAAGATGGCGTTCGCTCAGTAATCGAGGAAAACATTAAATATATCAGCAGAGACTATGTTCTCAAGCAGATCCGCAGGTGAGACCCACAGTGGGGGATTTCTGTAGGAGAAATTGGGCTCGCTTCCTTGGAAGGAGCAAAGATTTAAGAACAAATCGTGAGGTGGTGCCTTACAATCTTTGTGGGTTTTTTTTTTTTCTGTTTGAGACCACTGTAGTTGACCCTCCGATAAAAATAGAACCCTGAAACACAATTCTTTCTCAGCTCCTGGTCCCAAGGCACTTAGTAATCTCCGCTAGATGAAGGCTTAGTTCATTGTGCCCAACTATTAGCTCAAAGTGCAGATCTTCTGACTGGATGAATGATTCTGTGAGAAAAGCTGACTCCATGGCAGCATCGTGGGAAACTACCTCCTCCCCTCCTGCAGCCAAGAGTTTTCAGTATTCTCCATCGGATGAGTGGTGGGGACGGCTGGGGACATTTGTAAATGTCAGTGCAGAAGACAAATTTGTACTCAGATGGACCCATTATTTACAGTTTACCCCATTTGCTTTATCACTTGTGAGTGTGCTTGCTTTCCCATAGATACATGTTCCCATATACCTACTAAGGATAAGTTACACAGATCATGGCCCATCACGGCCCTTTACCCTAAATATTAAAGTGTGTATTTGCTAATATGGATATTCTCTTACATAACCACAGTAGGATCAATTTTAGTACATTTAACATTGATAGAAGTTTTGTTTCTTTCTTGAGACAGAGAGCAGAGGAGAGGCAGAGGGAGAAGGAGAGAGAGAATCCCAAGCAGGATCATGCTCAGCACAGAGCCTAATGCAGGGCTCAATCTCATGACCTGAGCCAAAGTCAAGAGTCGGACACTTAACCGACTGAGCCACCCAGGCGCCCCAACATTGATAGAAGCTTATATCTAACCCACCATTTGTAAAACATTGCTCGTTTTGATTTTGTCTGATGTTTTCTCATGATTAGATTCAGGTTATACATTCTCCATATACATGAATATTACATACATGAAGGGGCCTTCACAGGGCACATCTGGAGACATGTCATCTGCCCCTCCTGATGTTAGAATCACCTGGTCAAGATGTTACTCAGTTTCTCCACTGCATAATTACTGATATCCCCCATTGCACCTAATAAGCAATCAGTCAGTCTGTGAGGAGACACTTGAAGGCCATGCAGATATCCTGTTCTTCAGCAGGATTTCCACCTAGATCTAGTATCCATGGAAGGCTCTTGTCTGATCCAGTCTTTACGGCGAGGTTGCAAAAGGATAACTTCCCAACTCTGTGTCCTCCACCATACCCATTCCAGTTCTCCTGTAAGCAAAAAGTCGTCTCTCTTCCTCTAGTCATGTATGTATTCATTAGTCTACATCGATCATGAATTTCTATTTTTTTAATAATTTGCAGTTCATTATTACACTCACTTGAATGTCCAAAATGTCCCAGATTTAGCCAGTGGAAGCACCTTTGTGTGGGTTCCACTTTCTTTGTGACATGCCCCCCATTGCTTTTGTTGGGGTGTTTTGTTTTTTAAGTAATTCCTTACTTTCTGACATAGCAAAACGTGTCAGGTCCATCTTGTACTTGCCTTGCTGCTGGGGACTTGTTTCATGTAGGAGAACAGATGAGGTGAGGTGGTGGCCGAAGTGTGTGCAGTGGGTTCTGTCAGCATGTTATCAGACGGCTCTTAAGCTTCCCTCATCTAGACGCTGCTGCCTCTCTCTTCTTCACCGTCCCCCATCTTCCTCTTCAGCTTGGTACAGGCCAATCCCGAGGTTGCCATGGACTCCATCGTCCACATGACTCAGCACATCTCACCCACACAGCGAGCAGAAGTCGTGCGGATCCTCTCCACGATGGACTCCCCTTCAACGTAGGAAGAGCCTCCTGCCCGTCCCCGCCCTGCCTCTGGAGAAAAGCTGCCTCTTACCGCCGAAGGCACCGGAGACCCAGCCCTGGAATCCAAGTGGCATTTTGCTTCCCCTTGAACGTTTTCAGGTTATGCATGACATACTGGGATATAGGGTCACAGAGCCCCCTGCGGTCACACCCATCCCATTCAGTATTTATTACCTTGTCTGTGACTACAGCCCTCTGCCCCTGCCAGGACCTGAGAAGGCAATGAAGGGTACAAGCCTGTACCATGAGGTCTCACTACACAAAAGCAGGGCTGCTGCTGGCCTGACAGCTCCTTGGTCCCAGTGCAGGGAAATGGGAGGTGTTTCCAGGCAGTCAGCAGCCCTCCCTCACCCCTGGCCCCATGAGCCTGCAGCCACAGGCAGCAGAGGAGGGCTCGGGCGAGGAGGAAGCCTCAAGTCCGTTGTTTTTTTTACCTCCACCTTCAGCCCGGTACGCACTAGATACAGGAGAGTTCCCAATTTAATCACACCAAGGGACCTGTTTCTTCTTCATGGAGTGTGAAATCTGCAAGCTCCGTGGGAACTCAAAGATGAGGGCAAAACCATGATCGAAGAAGCAGACCAAGTCAATGCTGGTGATTTAGGGGCCTCAACTGTGGGTTTGATTCTCTTAGAACAAATGGAAGGATGGTTGACCCACCACTATCTTGCGTGTCCCTGCTCACCCAGCTGGTGCACCTGCTGGGAGCCACATAGGCAGTGCAGTACCTGAGCAGGGGCCAAAAAGGAGCCTGGGGGAATGGCCCTTTCCGGCGCTGATGGCAAGTAGTTACTCATGCCACAGGGAGGGGGGCCGGATAGTCTCTCTCTTTTAGGACTTAACTATTAAGCCTGGAGCTTTGATAGTTATAAAAGGTTACTAGTGCCTACGGAGTCTCTCAGCTCTATTTCCAGGGCAACTCTCCTACTCCCTTTGGGTCTCATCTCTTCCTGGAGTGTCCACAAGCAGCAGGTACAGCTGGTCTCCCCACAGCTGTTGAAAGGATCCCTGGTGAAGTGTCTGCTGTCAGCACCGGGAACTGGCCTTCCCCCGTGTGAGCAGGCTTCCAGGGAACAGAGAATCCACATGACCTTAAGATTATCTACAACTCCATCGTGGTGCTCTGTCTTCCAGGCTCACTGGTCCCTCCCTGGCCGGCAGCAGGGGCCTCCTCACCAGTGGTGGAGATAGTTTATTTTCAACAACCCGTTTATTCAAGAAGGAAAGAGTTTACGGATTCCCCCATTGGTGTTCCTAAAGCAAGAGTGGCAGGTGATCAGGGCTGGTATAGCATCTAGTTCTTACGGTGCAGCTAATCGCATTTGTCCCTGATGACCAAGGAGGAAATAAATCACTAAGACATTTTAGTGCAGTGGTATGAATACTTTTGTACAAGCTACAGTTTTGAGCCTTAACGCTAGAGTACGCACACAAGAATGAGCCCCGCCTCCCTTCTTTGGGAACCGTGTGTGCAGACGGGCACCACGTAGCTGGATGCATCACTGACCGCCCGCTGGAGCTCGGAGCCTCGGCCATGCTGCCCTGGTGCAAGGTGCGGGCGTTCGGCACCATCAAAGAGGGCAGGAAGAGGTGGGGAACAATGTTCAGTCCAGAAAGAAGCATCCACTACCGCTGCTATCGGCTTAAGTAAAAATTGGATTCGTCTTGGACCAGGTGATTCTTTTCCGTAATTAGTAAAATTCCACATACCTGTAGGTGGTACAAACCCCTCTGCTCGCCCTGGTATTTCTTCAGAGGCAGGGCGGGTCACACTTGTTTCACCTCTCCCCCTTCGCCAGATTATGACACACTAAGTGAATACGGTTCCTCTCGAGAAGTCTGTTCGGCCTACTCCCCCCCACCCCCAGAGCGCCTCACTGCAGGTCTTCCCCCGGACAGGGATTTTTCATACAGAGAAGCCAGGAACAGCCATAGAACATGAGCAATCTGATATTCCCCCAGCCCATTAATACGCAAGGTTACTGAGCTAGGAGGAGTATAAATGATGTATTGACCAAGACTTGCTTGAGCAGAGATTGCCATATTCACTTCGTTCACAAAGCAGCCTTCACTTGTCTCATTGAGAATTCGATGGACACATACCCTGATGAGCAAGGAGCATCAGTCAAATGTATTTGTTGAAATAAACCTCCACATTTGTAGAAGAGTCACTGTTTGTCATTTCAACCCGTGCCCAGCTACCTCATTCGTGTTCCACTGAGCAGGGGGCTTTCAGCAGAGGTAGGGTGAGCCTCTCTCCGTTACAGGGACAGAACAGCATGCATGCATTGCTTTTGCAAAGTGACATCATTCAGAGACTTGGGGGTTTTTCAGATAACATATACCCTTGATGGCCTGGGCAGTTTCAGGGGTGTTCCTCTTGGTTTGCATGATTTTGTGAGATTTTCTGGGTCAAGTGAATAGTGAACCATTTTCAGAGCTCACCTCAGGCCAGCTTTATGGAAAGGTTATGTATTCTCTTAATTTAGCTGCTTAATGGATTTTGTTTGGGCACAAAAAGGCAATAGGGGCAGGAATCTCATGCTTGTGTGCCTTCAACCCTCTGCCTCAGTTTCTCTCTGTAAATCCACGTGGTCGAAGCAAAGAGCAAACACCAATCCCTAAACATTTGCAAAGAAAGGTAGAAGCCACAAGACAATAGGGAAGGGAAGCACCGGCCTTTGCTGATAATTAAGCTTCGTATGCTGTGTGTGTGTCTCTCTGGGATGTTTAGCAAAGCAGCGGGTGTTTTTTTTTTCTAAAATAAAATGTTTTGTTTTAAATGTTTTTTATATATTTATTTTATATGTCTATACAATATATTGTAAATATATATCCACTTGAATCACCTTAAGGTAGATGTTCTTAGAGTAATAAGAAGGGAGATGTGAGGGAAAATTACTACTCTTTGCCACCAGCTGCCGCACTCCATGGGCAGGGAGTCCTGTTCAGCATAGAGGCCTTGGACTTTCTTCCCTCCTCCCTAAGCAGGCAGATGAGAAGCAGACCCCAAAATGTGAACTTAAAGCTGTCCCTGCTCTCAGCCCACACCTGGTGGTGGTGCTGGGGAAGGTCAGCAAGACGAATGGGAAAAGATTCTGCTCCTGCCTCCGGGAACTTTCCTTACACATAGAGTGCTTTCTTCTGTTGGGGAGTGATATTTCTTTCATTGGTCTTTTTAATAAAAGAAAATTTAAAACCTTCACTAGTATTACCGGGATAATAAGAAAAGCTAGAACAGCAGGGATTCCGAGATCTAGTCCCAGGACCACCGACATTTCCCCAACTGAAAAACAAGGACACGGTGATGAATACAAGTGCCTAATTACCATCACAGGGAGGACCCCTTCTGTGCTCCTTCCAATGTGCTGGTCTTGGCGAGAAGCCTAGAGAGGAACTGGGCTGGGAGGTGAACTCAAATGCTGGCTCCTTGGCTGAGAACTGCAAGGCCAAAAGCTGAGCCCACCTGATCCATACAGTGAGGCAGAAAGTGGTAAGGGCCACGTGAGTGGTGCAGACAATTAAGGGCCAAAGCCTCCTGGCAAAGAGCAGTTTCCAGATAGGAAAGGAAGGCAAGGTGTCTCAAGTCAGAGCACTGACATTTGCAAAGTTCTCAAGGGACACTAGGAACTTTGGAGAGGAACACAAAAAGTGCTGTGGGGTAGGATGGACAATGATATCTGGAAAAAAGCAAGCAGGTAACGGATCATGGATCCTTTTAAGTGCTAGGCCCAGGAAGAAGATACATCCTGGAGAGAGTGGGAAACCTTTGGTGGTTTGGGGGCATAGGAAGACTGGGTACAAAAGTTTAGAAAGCAGCCTGAGGGAAAAGACCACCAGGGTGTGTGCCGAGAAATCCAGCTTCAAGCCCAGCTCCATGTGTGTGTCAGTGAGCTGGGGTCACCTAGGATAGTCAGCCCAGGCCACCCCAGGAGGCCTAGAGATAATAAGCAACTGTCAGCTATTTTCAATACTCCAGAAATCCTGTGTGTGCCTCAGGCAGGCAGCTAAGGCTCACCGTGCCACTGTCTTTCTGATGACAGTTTTGCCAACCCAAGTAGTGCTGGCCAGAAGTTCCAGTTCATGATAATAAATAATGGGAACAGGACATCTTCATAAATGCAGTGTTTGAGTAGGCAAAATCTTCAAAAACAAGATTCCCTGAGGTTGCAGGGGGCCAGGGGGGTGGGTCGGGAGAGGATAATTGTGTCTCAGCTCTGAGAGGACCTGGAACCAGCCAGTGGGCTCTGCCCATTGGGCACCTTAAGGAGGAAATAGACTGGAGCTCAGAAATGGCTGAATGATGGGCCTAATCCCAAACATTCTTATCTACAACTGGTCAGAGTGAGCAAGAAGGATTGGGGGTGAGGAGAGACAGAAAGGACTAAGGACATCCAGACCCTAACTTGGGAAAAAGCTAACAGAACACTCTTGTCCATGCGAACACAGGTGGGTATTTTCAGAGCCACTTAAACGAGCATAGACTTCGGAATAAGCCTGAACTGGGTTCAAATATCTGGTCCTTCATTCCTGTTCTTTGGAAAGTTCCTGCCTCCTTAATCTGTGAAATATGGATAATAAAGAAGAACTCAAAGGGGCTTTTTGAAAAATTACCTTAAGTTAGTTAACACAAATCAAGCGATGGACATTAGTAGCAAATTCTCAATATATGTTAGGGTTCTCCATGCTCTACCCCTTCCTCATGCTCACAAGATATGGGATCTGTCATCACTCTGGAGTGTCCTCATAAAGCTTTCAGAGAACCATCCACCTTACCTGAGCAGAAATCTAGGGACTGTCTCCAGACACTAGTTCCATGGACACAATGCAAAAATGTCAATGAGGACTGCTATGCTCTGTCCCCCAAAATTGATGTGTTGAAATCCTAGCCCCTGCCAGTGATATATTAGAAGGTGGGGCTTTTGGGTGGTGCTTAAGTCATAAGGATGAATCCTTCATGAATAGGATTAGTGCCTTAAAGAGGATCCAGACCAATCCCTTCCCTTTTTCATCATGTGAGGATACAACATGAAGTCAGGGGCCCCAGGAGAGAGCCCTCACCTGACCATGCTGGCATTCTAATCTCAGACTTCCATTTTGTTGTGGCAGTCCAAATGGACTAAGACAAAAAAAAATTGGACCACAAGGGTGCTGCTGTAACAAACCTAAAAATGTGGAAGCAGCTGGATATAGAGGGAAACGGACCTCAACATAATAAAAGGACATATAGGACAAGCCCACAGCTAACACCAAACTCAAAATGTAAAGCTGAAAGCTTTTCCTCTAAGATCCAAGATCAGAAAAAAAGATAAGGATGCCCATTCTTGCCACTTCTATTCAACATAGTACTGGAAGTCCTAGCCAGAGCAGTGAGGCAAAAAAGAAAATGCATCTAAATTGGAAAGAAAGAAGTAAACTGGAAAGGAAGAAGTAAAACTCTATTTGCAGATGACATATATATCATGTCAAAGCTAAAATAAACTATATATGTGTAAATATATAAAGATTCAACCAAGAAATTGTTAGAATGAGTTCAGTAAAGTTGTAGGATACAAAAATCAATATACAAAAATCAGTTGCATTTCTATACACTAATAACAAACTATTAGAGAAGTTAAGAAAATCCCATTTGTGAGTGAATAAAAAAAAAATACCTAGGAACCAATTTTACCGAGGAGATGAAAGATCCATACACTGAAAACTGTAAGACAGACACTGATGAAAGAAATTACAGAAGACACAAATAAATGAAAAGATACTCTATGTTCATCGACTAGAAGAATCAGTATTGTTAAAATATCCATACTCCCAAAGCAATCTACGGATTCAGTGCAATCCCCATCAAAATACTCTACCAAAATGACATTTTTCATAGAACTAGAACAAATAATTCTAAAATTTGCATGGAACCACAAAAGACCCCAAATAGCCAAAGTAATATTGAAAAAGATGAAGCTAGAGGCATCATACTTCTGATTTCAAACTATATTACAAAGTTACAGTCATCAAAACATTATGGTATTGGCATAAAAACAGACATAGATCAATAGAACAGAATAGAGAGCCCAGAAATAACCCCAGGCATACAAGGCCAATTAGTTTACGACAAAGGAGCCCAGAATATACAAGGGTGAAATGATAGTCTCTTCAATAAATGGTGTTGGGAAAACTGGACAGCCACATGCAAAAGAATTAAACCAGACCCTTATACCATACAAAAAAATCAACTCAAAATGGATCAGAAATTTGAGTGTAAAACCTGAAACCATAAACTCCTAGAAGAAAACACAGGGGCTAAGTTCCTTGACATCAGTCTTGACAATGATTTTTTGAATTTTACACCAAAAGCAAAGGCAACAGAAGCAAAAATAAACAAGTGGGGCTACATCAAATTAACATGCTTCTGCACAGCAAAGGAAACCATCAACAGAATGAATGAAAAGGCAACCTATGGGAGAAAATATTTGCAAATCATCTGATAAAGGGTTAATATCCTAAATATATAAAGAACTCATAACTCACTGGCAAAATAAATAATCTGATTTTAAAAAAAGAGGAACTGAACATTTTTCCAAAGATGACCAACAAATGGCCAACAAGTACATGAAAAGGTGTTCATCATTCATCATCAGGGAAATGCAAATCAAAACCACAATGAGATATCACCTCACACCAGTCAGAATGGCTAACATCAAAGACAAGAGATAACAAGTATTGGGGAGAATGTGAGAAAAAGGAACACTTGTGCACTATTGGTGGGAATGTAAATTGGTGCAGCCACTATGGAAAACAGTATGCAGTTTCCTTAAAAATTTAAAAGTAGAACTACCATGTGATCCAGCAATCCCACTTCCAGGTATATAGCCAAAGGAAATGAAAACAATGTTGATGAGATATCTGTACTCCCACATTACAGAATTATTCACAATAGCCACCATATGGAAACAAGCTAAGTGTCCATCAGCAGATGAATGGATAATGAAGATGTGAGATACACACATATATAATGGAATATTATTCAGCTGTGAGAAAGAAGGGAATCCTGACATTTGTGACAACACAGATGGACTTTAAGGACATTATGCTATATGAAATAAGCCAAACAGAGAAAGACAAATAGTATATGGTATCACTTGGATGTGGAATCTAAAAAATAATAATAATAATAATCCTCACACTCATACAAATAGAGGGGAAAAAGTGATTGCCAGAGGCTGGGGTGGGAGGCAGGGAAGGGAGAGGTTGGGGAAAGAGTACAAACTTTCAGCTATAAGATGAATAAGGTCTGAGGATCTAATGTACAAAATGGTGACTACGGTTGATAACACTGTATGGTGTAATGGAAATGTGTTTCGACAGTAGAAATTGTGTTCTCACACACACACAAAAACAATAGTGAGGTGATGGATGTGTTAAATGACTAAATGGAAGGAATCCTTCACAATGTAACCTGTGTAGCAAATCACCACAATATACACTTTAAATATCCTACAATTTTGTATGTCAGTTATGCCTCAATAAAGCTAAATTTTTTTAAAAATGGTACCAGGAGCAAGGAGCTGTAACAAATCTAAAAATGTACATGTGGCTTTGGAAGAGTTTGGAGGTTCGGAGAAAAAGCCTACATTGCCCTGAACAGACCTTTTTTTTTTTTTTTTTAAAGATTTTTTATTTATTTATTTGAGAGAGAGAGAATGAGAGAGAGCAAGCACATGAGAGGGGGAGGGTCAGAGGGAGAAGCAGACTCCCTGCCGAGCAGGGAGCCCGATGCGGGACTCGATCCAGGGACTCCAGGATCATGACCTGAGCCGAAGGCAGTCGCTTAACCAACTGAGCCACCCAGGCGCCCGCCCTGAACAGACCTTTAAATGTGATTTGGGTGAGAGCTCAGAAGAGGAAGAGAGCTGTAGAGAAAGCCTCCATCTGCTTAGAGAATCAGAAGTGATGGCAAACTGAATGTTGATAGAAATATGGATGCTAAAGGTCATTCTGATGGGGTTTCCAACAGAAATGAGGAACGTATTATTGGAAACTCGAGGAAAGGTGATCCTTGTTAAAAAGTGGCAAAGAACTTGGCTGAATTGTGTTCATGTTCCAGTGTTTTGTGGAAGGTATAACTTGTGAGCAATAAAATTGGATATTTGTTTGAAGCTGTTTCTAAGCAAAGTATTGAAGGTGCAGCTTGGCTTCTCTTGAGTTTTTCTAGTAAAATATGAGAAGAGAGGACTTAAAGACAGAATTGTGAAAAGAAGCAGAAACATAAGGTTTGAAAAATGCTCCATCTATCCCTATTGCAAAAAATGTGGAAGGATGTTCTGAAGAAAACACAAGGGTGTGGCCAAGTGACCCTTTGATATGGAGATTAGCGTAGGTATGAAGCGTGGACTTCAGGGAAAAGAGACTGGAAGGAAAGAAGGAAGATTGTTGTACTTTTTTTTTTTTTTAAGGTTTTATTTATTTATTTGACAGAGAGAGAGACAGCAAGAGAGGGAACACAACAGGGGGAGTGGGGGAGGGAGAAACAAGCTCTCTGCAGAGCAGGGAGCCCAATGGGGGGCTCGATCCCAGGACCCTGGGATCATGACCTGAGCCGAAGGCAGATGCCCAAGGACTGAGCCACCCAGGCGCCCCCCAGATTGTTGTACTTCTTAAACTTTACAGGATGGGATCACAGAACTACTCAACTTCTAACATGCTCTTTTCTTTAAGACAAGAGAAGAAGATTGGGGTGCCTGCCTCAGTTGGTAGAGCATGTGACTCTTGATCTAAGGGTCATGAATTTGAGCCCCACACCAGGCATATAGTCTACTTAAAAAAAAAAAAGAAGAAGAAGAAGGACCCCAAAGGCAATTCAGAGATCATCAGAGCTGCCTCAGTTTCAAAAGGCAGCGTTGGGGGGGGGGGGGACCACATTGCCTGGGTTTTAATAGGCCAGATATTGAGCCCCACCCAAATCTGTGGGCACCAGACTCTTGCCCAGCAGAGCCGTGGGGGTGGGGCCCCTCCTGAAGACTCCACAGTAGTGCTGCTGACATTTTATTCTAGCCCAGGAGAGCTGCTGTGTGGACTGTGTCCAGCAAAGCCATGGGGCAGGTATACCCCAGGGGGTCCAGTGTGTCTGAAAGACAAGACCTCTACTCAGTGTACCTGGAAGGTGGCAGAGCATCAAGTTAAAGATGGTTCTCAGCCTTAAGATTTAATATTTGCCTTGTTGGGTTTTGAACTGGGTTGGGACCTGTCACCCCTTCCTTCTCTATTTTTTTTTTAAGATTTTGTTTATTTATTTGTCAGAGAGAGAGAGCACAAGCAGGGGGGCAGCAGACAGAGGGAGAAGTAGGCTCCCCGCTGAGCAGGGAGTCCGATGCAGGACTCGATCCCAGGACCCTGGAATCATGACCTGAGCCCAACGCAGATACTTAACCAACTGAGCCACCCAGGTGTCCCTCTCTCTATTTCTTTTGGAGTGGTAATGTCTACCCTGTGCCTTCCTACCATTGTATTTTGGAAGTACATAATTTGTTTGATTTCACAGGTTCATAGCTGGAAGGGAATTTACCTCAGGATGAATCATACCTTGAGTCTCGCACATATCTGACTTGGATGCTATTTAGAGGAGACTTTGACTTTTAGACTTTTAAGTTGATGCTGGAATGAGTTAAGGCTTTTGGGGTTGTTGGGATGGAAAGGCTATTTTACATGTAATAAGAACATGAATGTTGAGAGCTAGAGACAGAATGCTATGGTCTGAATATTTATCCCCCCCCAATTTATGTTGAAATCCCAACTCCCATAGGTGATGGTATTAGTAGCTGGGGCCTTTGGGAGGTACTTAAGTCATGAGAACAGAGTCCTCCTGAATAGGCTCAGTGCCTTATAAAAGAGGATCCAGAGAGATCCCTTCTCCCTTCGGCCATGGGAGGATATAACAAGAAGTCTGTGACCTAGAAGAGAGCCCTCAGCCAACCATGTGGTACCCTAATTTTGGACTTCCAGCCTCCAGAACTGTTAGAAATAAATTTCTGTTGGGGCGCCTGGGTGGCTCAGTCAATTGAGTGACTGACTCTTGATTTCAGCTCAGGTCATGATCTCAGGGTCGTGGGATGAAGCCCCGCATTGGGCTCTGTGCTCAGTGGGGAGTCTGCTTGTCTCACTCATTCCCTCTGCTTCCCCCCACCCCCGGCTGCTTTCTCTCTCAAAAAAATAAATAAAACCTTTAAAATAAAAAAAAAATAAAATAAATTTCTGTTGTTTATAAGCTATCCAGTTTGTGGTATTTTGTTATAGCAGCCCAATGGACTAAGACAGAAAAGGCTGAGCTCTAAGTCTGGGTGTGCTTACAGTGGGGTCTTGAGCAGCTCAAGGGCCTTCTGGAGTCTTGGTTTCCCTAGAGTGCATAAGGAGAGACTGAATGAAAAAATCCCTAAGATCTCTTCTATATCTAGAAGGATTCTAATCTGGGATCATGGATGAAGCTAAAGTCTGGGTAAAAATATTCCATATCCAGTGGTGTTGTCAGTAACAGTATTAATCTCAGTGGGAAACAACAGACCAGCAGCCTAGCCAAAAATTTAACAGACATGAGAAATAAGACAGCCCTAGGGGGCCTTATAAGCTCTCCCTGAAGGAAAGACCAGACGGCCCAATCTATCCCCACATCACTAACTGGCTGTGAACTTATACACATGTCTAGAGGAGATGCAAGAGGGCCCATCAGAAGGCAAAAGCCAGAGCAGACTAAAAAACTGCCTAAATTTTTAATGTGCTCCCCAACACATACACACACGCATGCACACACAGACAATTAACAGAAGGTGGAAGCCTTAGTTGGCACAAGGTCTTTGAGCACAACATCTGCCCAAACCTTTGGCTGACCATTAGGTGACTGGCTGACCATTAGTCACAAAGGTGATACCTATGAAGCTAGGCTTAAAAATAAGAATGAGTGGGGCATCTGGCCGGCTCAGTCAGAGGCGCATGCAACTTGATCAAGCCTCACATTGAGTATAAAAATTACTTTAAAATAAATTTTAAAAAATAAAAACAAGAATTTTTTTAAAGAAAAGATTTTATTTATTTGAGGGAGAGACAAAGCACAAGCAGGGGGAGGGACAGAGGGAGGACAAACAGACTCCCCACTGAGTGGGGAGCTCAATGTGGGGCTTGATCCCAGGACCCTGAGATCATGACCTGAGCTAAAGTCAGACGCTTAACCAACTGAGTCACCTAGGCTCCCCGAAAACAAGCATTTTTATATATTTTTAAAATATTTTATTTATTTGACAGAAAGAGAGAGCGAACAAGCAGGCTAAGTGGCAGGCAGAGAGGGAGAAGCGGGCTCCCCGCTGAGCAGAGAGCCAGCTGCAGGGCTGGATCCCAGGACCCTGGGATTATGACCTGAGCTGAAGGCAGACGCTTAACCAACTGAGCCATCCAGGTGCACCAAAACAAGAATTTTTGAAAAGAAAAACTGAGCAGAGACTTTAGCTTCTGCATACCATAGGGGAAACAGAATCCACAGATTTAGTCTAGTCAGGTTATTAAAAAAAAAAACCAAAAACCTTTGGGGAGAAAGTCAGAATCCATAGTTGCTATATTATAAAAAATGTACAAAAAATTATGAGACATTCAAAGAAACAGGAAAGCATAACCCATCCTCAGCTCGGAAGAAAAAAAAAAAATAGACAATAGAAGCTGTTTCTGTGTAGGTCCAGATGTTAAACTTAACAGATAAAGACTTCAGCTATTATAGAAATTTTTAAAGTAAATTTTGAATAAAATTCTGATATATGCTATAATAGTGATAAGCCTTGAAGACATTTATGCTAAAGGACACATTACTCCAAACACAAAACAGGAAATATTGTATGATTCCACTTATATGAGGTATCTAGAATTGTCAAATTCACAGAGACAAAGTAGAAAAGTGCTTACCAGATGCTGAAGGGAGGAGAAAATGGGGAGTTACCATTTTAGGGGTACAGGGTTTCAGTTAGGGATAATGAAAAAGTTCTGGAGATGGATAGTGGGGATGGGTGCATAACAATGTGAATATACTTAATGCCACTGAACTCTACACTTAAAAACTGTTAAAATGGTAAAGTTTATGTTATGTTATATTTACCACAATTTTTAAAAATCTGGAGTTGAAAAGTACAATAACAGATGAAAAATTAACTAGTGGGACTAAATAGTAGATTCAAGAAGGCAGAAGAAATAATCTGTAAACTTGAAGATAGAGCAATAGAAATCAACCAATGTGAAGAACAGAGCCTCAGAGACCCATGCAACATCAGGTATGCCAATTTATGTGTGTTGAGAATGCCAGAAACAGAAGAGAGGAAAAGGGGCAGAAAAAAATATTTGAAGATATAATGGCTAAAAACTCCCCAAATATGATGGACAACAATCTGTAGATCTAAGAAGCTCAATAAATCCCAAGGAGGATAAATACAAAGAGAGCTATACCTAGATACATTATAGCCAACCTGTTGAAATACAAAGAGAAAATCTTGAAAGGAGCTAGGAGAACTCATCACATATAGAGGAACAACAAAACAAAAACCAACTGACAAATAACAGCAATGGAAACCAGAACGCAGTGGGCTGATATATTCAAAGTGTTACAAGGAAAAAAAAACAAAAACCCAAAACCTGTCAAACAAGAATCCTATATACAGCAAAACTATCCTTAAAACAAATATGAGTGTTGCCTGGCTGGCCCAGTCGGTAGAGCATGTGACTCTTGATCTCAGGGTTGTGAGTTCAAGCCTCACACTGGGTGTAGAGATTACTTTGAAAAATAACATCTTTTTTTTTTTTTCTAAGTAGGCTTCATGCTGGATGTGGAGCCCAACATGGGGCTTGAACTTACGATCCTGAGATCAAGACCTGAGGTGAGATCAAGAGTCAGATGCTTAACTGACTGAGCCACCCAAGCTCCCCAAAAATAAAATCTTAAAAAACAAAACAAAACAAAAAAACAAAGATGAAATAAAGACATTCCCAGGAAAAAGACCTCAAGAATTTATTGCTAGAAGACCTACCTTACAAGAAATATTAAAGGTAATCATTCAAGCTATAAAGAAATGATTCCAGACAGTAATTTGAATCTGCACAAAGAAATAAACAGGCATTTAAAAAGGTAAATATATGGATAAGATTGCATAAAACATATTGTATGTTAACTACAATTTTTTTTTAATTTGGTAGTTGTTTATTTATCAAGAGAAACTATTCCATAACACAATATTCATGTTTCATAGTTCAGGAACACAGGTCAGTGACAAACTTCAATGGAACTCAACCCAAAGAAATTCTTTACATTCCAAAATCACTTGGCACTCTGAAAGATACCAGCCTTCTTCATCTCCTCAAAATCTTTCATGGAATCATAATTTCTGTAGAAATCTGCATATGCCTTCTTTCTTGGTTTAGCCACAGCAAACTTATAGAAAGCTGCAACCCCCAGGGATACAGCAAACACTCCAACAGTATGAAATCACAATCACTTGGCCAGAGGGCCTCACATCTGAGGTTTCATCAAAGCACTGGAAGTCATGGTAGTTGTTGTCCTCAACACCAACCTCAAACCCAGCATCCTTCCTAACTGATACAGAAATGGACAGCCTAACTATACTTCAATTAAAAAAAAGAAAAACATAGTTGAATAAAAAAATAAAAGGATTGCATAAAGCAATAATTATATCTTTGTATTTGGGGGTTTGTGGCATATATAAATGTAATAAATATTACAACTACACAAAGTAAGGGGAAGAAAAAGTGATCTATATTAATCTCAAATATCCCTGATGGTCTAGTGGTTAGGATTCAGTGCTCTCAAATAGACTATAATCTAATCTCTAGAACCACCAAGAAAATGATCTAATGAAGGGTTAATATGCAGAATATATAAAGAACTTCTATAATTCAACAACAAAAACCCAAATAACTTGATTTTAAAATGGGTATATGACTTGAATAGATACTTCTCTGAAGATTATAGACAAAGGGCCAACAAGCATATGAAAAGATGCTCAACATCACTAATGATTAGAGAAATGCAGAGTGAACCACGAGATATCACCTCACAACTATTAGGATAACTTCTATCAAAAAAACAAAAACCAAGCAGAAAACAGTATTGATGAGGATGTGGAGAAATTAGAATCCTTGTGCATGGTTGGTGAGATTATAAATGGTGCAACCACTATGGAAAACAGTGTGGTAGTCCCTCAAAAAGATTAAAAATAGAATTACCATATAATCCAACAATCCCAAGTCTAGGTATATATTCAAAAGAATTAAAAGCAGGATCTTGAAGAGACATTGTACATCTATATTCATAGCAGCATTATTCACAATAGTCAAGATATGGAAGCAACCCAAATGTCCATTGACTGATGAATGGATAAACAAAATGTGGTATATACATACAATGGAGTATTCAGAAAAACTGTTACATGGATCCTGATACATGCTACAACATGGATGGACCTTGAGGACATTATGCTTAGTGAAATAAGTCACAAAAAGACAAATACTATATGATTTCATTTATATGAGATGTCTAAAGAAGTCAAATTCATGGAAAAGAATGTAGAATGGTGGTCACCAGGGGCTGGGAGAGGGGGAAGTAGGGAGTGCTTGCTTAATGAGTGTAGAGTTTCAGTTCTGATTAAAAAGCTCTGGTGAGGGCGCCTGGGTGGCTCAGTCGTTAAGCGTCTGCCTTCCGCTCAGGTCATGATTCCAGGTCCTGGGATCAAGCCCCACATCGGGCTCCCTGCTCAGTGGGAAGCCTGCTTCTCCCTCTCCCACTCCCCCTGCTTGTATTCCCTCTCTCGCTGTGTCTCTCTCTGTCAAATAAATAAATAAAATCTTTAAAAAAAAAAAAAAAGCTCTGGTGAGGGGCACCTGGGTGGCTCAGTTGGTTAAGCGACTGCCTTCGGCTCAGGTCATGATCCCAGGGTCCTGGGATCGAGCCCTGCATTGGGCTCCCCGCTCTGCGGGAAGCCTGCTTCTCCCTCTCCCACTCACCCTGCTTGTGTTCCCTCTCACACTGTCTCTCTCTGTCAATTAAATAAATAAATAAAATCTTTAAAAATATATAAATAAATAAATAAATAAAAAGCTCTGGTGATCTGTTAAGCACAGCAATCGGAATAGTCTTTTTTTTTTTTTTTTAAGTAGCCCAATGTGGGACTTGAACTCATGACCCCAAGATCAAAAGTTGCATGCTCTACTGACTGAGCCAGCCAGGCGCCCCAGAATATTCCTAACACTACTTAAAATGTACACTTAAAATGTACACTTAAAAATAGTTAAGATAGGGGGCGCCTGGGTGGCTCAGTCGTTAAGCGTCTGCCTTTGGCTCAGGTCATGATCCCAGGGTACTGGGATCGCGCCCCGCATCGGGGTCCCTGCTCCGCAGGAAGCCTGCTTCCCCCTCTCCTTCTGCCCCTGCTTGTGTTCCCTCTCTCGCTGTGTCTCTCTCTGTCAAATAAATAAATAAAATCTTAAAAAAAAAAAAAAAGTTAAGATAGAAATTTTATGTATTTTTACCATAATTTTTTCAAAAGAATAAATATATGGTAAAAACAACAGTGGAATTAAAATGGCTTACTAACACAAAAGAAGTCAGTAAAGGAGGAACAAATGGACAAATCCTTATCATTAATTACATTAGATTTGGAAGGACTAAACACTCTAATCAAAAAGCAGAGACTGGGATGCCTGGGTGGCTCAGTCGTTAAGCCCCTGCCTTTAGCTCAGGTCATGATCCCAGGGTCCTGGGATTGAGTCCGGCTTCGGGCTCCTTGCTCAGCGGGGAGCCTGCTTCTCCCTCTGCCTGCCGCTCCCCCTGCTTTTGTGGTCTTGTGCGGTCTTTCTCTGACAAATAAATAAATAAAATCTTAAAAAAAAAAGAGAGAGACTGTCAGAGTGGATAAAAAACAAAATCCAACTCTGTGTGGTCTAAGAAACACACTTTAGATTCAAAGACATAAATTGGGGGAAAAAAAGACAAATTGAGGGTGCCTGGGTGGCTTAGTCAGTTGGACATCCAACTCTTGATTTTGTTCTGCTCAGGTCGTGATCTCAGGGTCATGAGATCGAGCCCACCCCCCACCCCCCTTCCAGCTCTGCACTCAGCAAGGAGTTGGCTTGAGATTCTCCCTCTGCCCCTCCCACATTCACTCATGCTCTCTCTTTAAAATAAATAAATCTTTTTTTTTTTTAAGAGACATAAATAGGTTAAAGGTAAAAGTATGGGGTGCCTGCCTGGCTCAGTCAGTAGAGCATACAATTCTTGATCCTCTGGTTGTAAGTTCAAGCCCCACTTTGGGTATAGAGACTACTTTAAAAAAATAAAACTTAAAAAAAAAAAAGTAAAAGTATGGAAAAACATATACCATATAAATAGTAACCATAAGAGAGCTAGAGTGGCTGTATTAATATTGTTAAATATATACATTGAGATAAATATCACTAGAAACAAAGAGGAACATTTATAATTATTAACATATCAATTTGTCAGGAATTTGTCTAACTATTATTAATGTATACACACCTAAAAACAGCTCCCAAATACGTAAAGCAAAAATTGACAGAAGTAGGGAGGGGGGTGGAGTGATGGGTAAAATGAGTGAAAGGGATTAAGAGGTACAGATTTCCACTTATAAAATAAGTAGGTCATGAGGATAAAAAGCACAGCATAGGGAATATAGACAATAATGTGGTAATACACTTATTGTAGTGAGCATTTTGTAATGTATGTAATTCAATCATTGTGTATACAACTGGAACTAACTTAATATATGTCCACTATACTTCAATTAACTTTTTTTTTTTTTTTTTTTTTAAACCATGGAAATGTCCTGGTCAAACCAGGAGGGTTGATCACCCGAGCAAGAGAGCAGTTCCTAGAGGCCAGCATCCTGGGCATGATGAACATTACAGAGAGTGAACTTAGAGGAGAAGTCAGAAGATACACACTATGACGCCGTGGTAAATATTTATAAATTTGAATAAAGAACCATGATTAATTATCTTAAAAATTGACAGAAGTAAACAAAAGAAGAAATAGGTAAGTCAACAGAGTAACAGGTCAGGATCAATAACTTAAACTTCCATCCTAAGAAAGTGGAAAAAAAAGAACTAAACCCAAATCAAGCACACTGGAGTAAAAAATAAAGATGAGAGTGGTAACTAATGAAACAGAAAACAAAAAGCAATAAATAAAAATTAATAAAACCCTAAATTAGTTATTTGAAAAGATCAACAAAAATCGACAAGCAAGAGAGAAAACACAAATTTCCAAAATCAGGAATGAAAGAGATCTTGCTAGTGATCCTTCTGAAATTAAAAGAATTATAAAGGAATATTATAAACAACTTTATGCCAATAAGACAACTTAAATAAAATGAACAAATTCCTAGAAAGACACCATTTACAAAAACTGACTTGAGAAGAAACAGAAAATCTGAATAGACAATAACAAGTGAAGAAATCAAGCTAATAATTAAAAATCTTCCCACAAAGAAAAGCCCAGTCCTGGAAGTCTTCGTTGATGAATTTTCTTATCAATATCTGAAAGAAGAAATACCAGTCTTTCACAAACTCAGAAAACAGAAAACATTTTCCAAGTCTTTCTCTGAGGCCAGTATTATCCTGATACCAAAGCAAACAAAGACATCACAAGAAAGGAAAACTACAGACCAATATCCCTCATGAACACAGATGCAAAAATTCTTAGCAAATATTAGCAAACCAAATCCAGCAACATATTACAAAAAATTATACATCACAGCCAGGTGGGATTTGTCTCAGGAGTGCCAAGTTAGTTTACCATCTAAATCAATTAATGTAATATACCATATTAATAGAATAAAGGGCAAAACCCACATGATCATCTCAATAGATGCAGAAAAAAACATTTGGTAAAATTCAACACCCATTCTAAATAAAAATTCTCAAACTATGAAAAGAAAGGAATTTCCTCAACCTGATAAAGGGCATCTATAAAAAAAAAACCAAACTAACATCATACTTAATGGTGAAAGATTGAATACTTTTCCCTCCTAAAATCAGGAACAAGGCAAGAATGTTGACTCTTGCCATTCTACTCATACTGGAGGTTCTAGCCAGTGCAATAATTGCTAAATAAATATTATAGGCTTGTAGATTGGAAAGAATTAAAACTATCTTTATTCATAGAGGGCATGATCCTATGTGAGGAATGGGTTTTTAAAAACCAGAATAAACATATTCAGTAAAGTCACAGGGTTCAAAATCAATATACAAAAAAAATCAACTGTGTTTCTGTATACCAGCAAGGAGCGATCCAAAAATAAAACTATAGAAATAAGCATTGACAATAGCATCAATAATGGTAGAATACTAATGAAATTTTACAAAAGAAGTGCAAGATTTATACACTGAAAATTATAAAACACTGCAGAGAGAAATTGAATATAAGTAAACAAAGAGACATTCCATGTTCATGGATTGGAAGACTCAATGTTGTTAAGATCGCAATTCTCCCTAACTTGATCTATGGAGTCAATGTCATCCCTATCAAAATCCCATTAAGCATTTTTATAGAAATTAGCAAATTTATACTGAAATTTATATGGAATTGTAAAGAACCCAGAATAGCCAAAACAATTTTGGTAAAACTTTGGCAGACTTAAACTACCCATTTTCAAAACTTCTACCAGTATAAAAACAGGCAAATAGAATGGAACAAAATTAAGAGTCTAGAAATAAATCCTCATATTTATGGTCAATTGATTTTTTACAAAGGAGTCAAGGCAATTCAATGGGGGAGAAATAGTCCTTTTCAACCAATGGTACTGGGACAACTGGATATGCATATGCAAAATTATATTTTTAGACCCTCACACCATAGGCAAAAAATAACTCAAGATAGATTATAGACCTAAATGTAAGCTCTAGGGGCGCCTGGGTGGCTCAGTTGTTAAGCGTCTGCCTTTGGCTCAGGTCATGATCCCAGGGTCCTGGGATCGAGCCCCACATCAGGCTCCCCACTCAGCAGGGAGTCTGCTTCTCCCTCTCCCTTTGCCCCTGCTTGTGTTCCCTCTCTCGCTGTCTCTCTCTCTGTCAAATAAATAAATAAAATCTTTAAAAAAAAAATAAAAAAATGTAAGCTGTAAAACTTTACAAAACTTCTGGAAGAAAGCAGAGGAGAAAATCTTTGTGACCTTGGGTTGGGCAAAGATTTCTTAGATATGTCCCCCAAAACACCCACCCATAAAAGAAAAAAAATTGATAAATTACACCATCAAAATTAAAAACATTTGTGATTCAAAAGACAGCATTAAAAAAATAAGACTAGCAGAACTACTCTGGGAGAAAATATTTTGCAAGTCTTAGCTGATAAAGGATTTTTATTTAGAATATATAAAGAATTCTTATATGCGATAATACAAGCAAGCAACTCAATTAAAAATGAGCAAAAGAGGGGCACTTGGGTGGCTCAGTTGGTTAAGCATCTGACTCTTGATTTCAGCTCAGGTCGTGATCTCAGGGTTGTGAGTCCGAGCCCTGCATCAGGCTCTGCACTCAGTGGGGAGTCTGCCTGTCCCTCTCCCTTCCCTGCCCCCCTGCCCCCCACACTCTCTAAAATAAATACATCTTTAAAAAAAATAACAATAAAAATGAGCAAAAGATTTGAATAGACATTTCACCAAGGAAGGTAGATATATGGATGACTAATAAACACAAGATAGCCATCCCACATCATCCGACACTAGGGAAATATAAAGCCACAAGAAAGTCCATTGCTTACTAGAATGGCTAGAACCCAAAGACAGACAATAACAAGTATTAGCGGGGATGTGGAGTAACTGGAACACTCACACCTTGCTGGTGGGAATGCAATGTGGTGCAGCCACTTGGGAAGACAGTTTGGCAATTTCTTAAAAAGTAAAACATAAACTTACCATATGACCTAGCAATTCCATGCCTTGGTATCCATCCAAGAGAAGTGAAAAACATGTCCCACAGAGACTTGTGTTTGTTTGGATCAGCTTTACGCCTAATAGTGGAGATCTGGAAATAACTCAGATGTTCATAAATGGGTGAGCAGATAAGCCAAATGTGGTGGAGCCACACCACGGGGACTGCAGCGGTCCGGCGAAATAAATCAGCGATGTGGGCTGTGACGTGGATGAACCTTATGCTACGTGAGAGAGGCCAGACACAGAGCCTACACAGGGTAGGATTCTTCCCGGAAACACTGAGAGAGGACAGCTCCCGAGCTAGGGAAGGCAGATCAGCTACCGTGTGGAAGGGCACACCAGCATCGAGTTATGGATTGGGCTGATGGAAATGTTCTAGAAGTCAAGTGTGTTGATGGCAGCAGAAATTTACTAAAAACATCACAGAATGGTGCATTTACAGTGGGTGAACTTTATGGTATGTAAATCACACCCCACTATGAAAACTGTGAAAGTCCCGCAAAGGGTAGGAGTACACGAACCTCACTAGCAACACCCAAAGGCCTGCCTCCCGCCTTTGCACCCGTGTCCACCAGCAGCTCCTCTAACACCCACGGTTCTCCCTGCAGGGATCCTCCCCGACGCCCAGGGTGGTGTTCACATTTAGCTCATGGCCCTGCTCGGGAGAGGACTGCCTTCCTGCCTGTCCTCCCACACGACCCAACTCCTCGGCCGGATCTTGGGACCAGAGAAGCAGGACCACCTGTGTCGGAAGCTCCTTCCGCAGGCCCCCGTGAGCTCCCGCGGACGAATCGCGAAGTCTAAACTTCTATTGGGCAGCTAAGCCCAGAAATGGACCCCAGCACCTTTCTAAGTTAATTGAGTTACAAAATGATCCTTTTAGGACCAAAGTCATTAAAACAGCTGCTTCTATGACCCAATTTATTTATTATTACCTTTCGTCAAAATCTACTCTGGTCTGCCACCCTCTGGCCTAGCCCAACCACACCCCACCCTGTGCCGAGAAAGCCTGGCGCGGAGGGTGGGGGCTCGGTCACCGGCAAGCAACCTTCACGGCAACCATACCTGGTACCCACCCACACATTTCACAGTAACGGGGAGGAGGGCTCCTTGTTCCGGGGTCATGCACGGTTTGTGTGGCCTCCAGTCCCCGCAGTTCTTCCCGATAAGCCACAGCCCCGCTCCAGGCCCAGACTGGAATGATTTACCCAGCGGGCCTGTGAGCAATACTACATCACGGATGCTCCCTCAGGTTCAGAGGCTGGCTGAGCGCGGGGCAGACCCCGAAGTAGCAAGATCCAGCTTGGCCAGCGGTGAGCTCCCCTTGAACTCACCGCCAGCAGTGAGCAGCATGCCTAAGCCCCGTCACCACGGCACAGGCTCCCCCACGCTGCAGCTGGGCCCATCGCGGGCGGAGCACCGGACAAGGGCCACCGGGTGGGGATCCTGGTCACCTCCTGGTCACCGGCCCCTGCAGCAGCACCTCCTGCAGGGGTTGGGGGGAGGCGCCTTGCTGACCACACGGGCTCCGGGCTCTGCAGCGGGCTCCTGCCCAGGAGCTGGGATGCTTTGCACTGTCCGCTGCAGGCACCTACCTCCACGACTTTCTTCACTATTCAAAAGTCACACCCCCAAACCACGGCCAGGCACACACAGAAGCACAATTAAGGGAGGCGGAAAGTACTCAACTCCAGCAACGCATCCAAAACTCTACCCTAAAATATCTGCATATTAAACTACCAAGGACAGTTAAGCTTTCAAAGGGAGAAGATCAAAGTGCTGTCATCTTTTAATTTAATCCTTTTGTTGCATCAGTGGTCTTAAGAGGGATGAGAGAGATCAAAATAAAAATGGAAACAAACTATATCTTTGTGGCTGTTGTGTTTTAGTCTTTTTTTCCCTCAATTTGGGCCACAAAATAGGTCAGCTCCATTACTGATCAGCCTTCCCACAAATATTTAAAACAAATTGAATTGCACACCCAATACCCATCACAATTACACCAGGCACAATAACTAAATTAGCAATTCAACAAAATAATTGGAAATGCGATTCTCTCTATTCCACCAGTCTCCCTCGAGGGTTTAGCCGATCTATGGGGGAAAACTCAGCTTTCCTAATTCTGCAGCTAATTAGAGACACACTTGTAAATGAAGTTGTTTGTCTTAAAGTTGAAATTCTCATCTGGGGGGTGGGGGAGAGGGAAGGAGAGAGGAGAAAGTCCTTCCACTCTGGAGCAAGTGTATAAACAGGTAGAGAGAGCACACGCCTGGGTTCTAATTAGCAGCCATATCTGCAATTAATAAAACATGGCTATTTACCATCACTTCTCTGGAAAGGAACTTCAGAAGCGCCAGGCTGGCTGGAGAGAGGCGCGCACCGGCGGCGGCCCCGGAGCCCTGGGGTGGCGGGCTGTGTGAAGCTGTCTGCGGGGAGCGGCGGGCCCACCAGGACCACCGGAGGCCCGGAGTGCAGCCGGCTCCTGTGTGGGTCCCCCGGTTCGGACCAGGGAGCCCCGGGGCCTCTCCCAGCAGGAAGCGTAGGGGAGGCTCCCAGGCCAAACAGACCGTCCCCTCCGGTGGGCGCCCCCCAGACAGAGGTGACAGTCTACTTCGGCCCACTTGCTCAGGCCACTCTTGGAGAAGCAATCTTGAGGTTTCAGTTAGGCTGTCCTTGGCCTCTTTTTGCTCCTTCAGGAAGGAAAATCTCCATTTAATTATATAACGGAGAACTAGGGCTTCCTTTTGTCCCCTCTTACCCTCCTTCAGGAAGATCGGGATGTGACTCTAAAATGCACCCCCTCCACAGGGCTCCAAAGTCTTGAGACGCCGGTCATGGTCACGGGTCGGGGGAGCGGCTCGGTGCCCACGTGGCAGCCGGGAGCTGCTCTCCCAACGCGGGGCCTGCACCGCACCGTGCGCACACCTGGGTCGCGCACCCCCGCCGGGAACAAAGGCCTGACCTTAGTGGCAAGGTCAGCACATGAAACGGTGGCCCCGGGGCCTGGGAAAGCCTCCGTTCTGAGATCCTCCCAGAACATCACAGCACCTAGGTGGGGGGTGAGGCCGGCCAAGGAGCCTGCTAAAACGCTGATAAGTACATTCAAAAGCACCTGCTCCTTACTGCTTATCTCCTCAAACAATGTGAACTCGGGAGTTATCACATTTAAAGTGTTCCGTATTAGCCTTACATTTAGCTCTTAAAACCAAGTGCAGTGCGCTACAACTTTAAAGGACACAAGAGTCAAACTGGAGAATAAGCTGAAGGCCGCGGGATGGGTGGGGCCGGGCTAGCCTCCCAGGCGCCCCCTCAGCCACTCTGGGCACCCAGGCAGGAAGCCACTGCCTCCCCATCCCTTCTTTGTACCCCAGGTCACAGCCCAGCCACCCCAAAGTCTCAAGCAGGCCCTCCTGCTCACATACCTGGCGTGTGAAGGAAGACACTGCGCCTCGCTGCCCCATCTGTTGATCGCTGACTCCATTTTCAATGTTGGTGTTTGCTGTCACTTGCAAACGGTTGGGAAATATTTGTCTCGACCCGAGCCATCCGATCTAGTAAGCCGTTAGCCACGGCGCAAGTGCCCAAAGCCACACGTGGCTAGAGATGAGGGTGTGCAATAGCTCAGAATGACAGGATTCCATCCCCATCGTCCCAGAAAGTTCTACTGGACAGCACTGTCTAGATGTTCTGCACGCAGCTAGAGCTAGAAGAGGCTTCTCCTGGGCTCCGCAGAACTCCCCACGGGAGAGTGGAAGGGACGCTGGGAGCTCGACGCTGCCCAGGCTGTGGAGGGGCAGAAATGACAGAGCGGCGGGCTAATTGCTTGGGGCTCCGTATCAGCCACACCTGCCTGCTGACGCACCTGGCCGCCGAGGCAGGACCCTGGGCCCGACCGCGGAGCCCCGGGGAAGTGCCCTCCTGCCAGGCTGAGTTCTCACCTGGGGAACCGAACCTTGGAACGTGGTGCCAAGCTCGGAAAGGGGCTCGGAGCCCGGCCTCCCAGGAGTGCCCGTCAGGATTAACAAAGGCAGTTCCAGAGGAGGTAACGGCTTTGATCGGACCCAACTTGGAGCACACGGAACTCTCCAGTGCAGGGGAACAGACATGCACCCAGAGACTGGGTCACCTGCCCCCACAGCCCTTCGCCAAGCCTCCACCAGGGCCTGGCACACAGCGGGAGGTCGACAACATCTGCGTGAATGGACATGAACAACATCCTTGCGCCTCTGCTAAACCCAAGTCTACGGAGCTGCCTTTACTTGGACGCGGCTGCCTACAAGTGTTTAGCTGAGCCGCATCTTGCTAAGTAGGAGCCTGAGGCCCAAAGGTCAACCAGCTTCCCCAAGGTCAAACCCTAGCAGATTTCATTTCTAGTCCAGGATTCGTCCCGCTTCACCTTTCGTTCCTATCTGTGCTTTGCTCGGACACCACAGGCACCCATTCCAGGACTAAGCTGTGCCCCCAAGTCTCTGTAGGAGCCGGTACCCCCGGCCCTAGATAAACCCAGCAGCCCCTACCTTGGGGAAGGGCAGGCTGCCAGCCAGAGCGGCCCCAGCTCATTTCCAATCCAGTCACAAACAGGAAGGGGGGTGGGAGGAGGGTGGGCGGGGATCTTTATGTGTTACTGTCACCATGCCTGTTGGGGCCCTTATATTCTTCTTCTGCCCTATCAGTGATGCGGGATTGTTGGTGGCTGGTTGGTTGTTGGTTTGGGGTTTTTTTTTTACACTCTTTTAAATTTTCTTTCCCGAGAATTCAGTGTCCTTGACCTCGACAAATGAACAGAGAACCCTGAACCAGGGGAAATAAAAGTAGCAAACCACTCAGGAATAGCAATGCTGCTGTAGCAGCACCCTGGAAGGAGACCCCCCGAGGGGCGCCCCCTCTGCGCTCCCGCCGCCCCTCAACTTGGCCAGGACAGCTGTGCACAAACCGGAGAGATGCAAATCAGCAGGGCGACATGGACCCCGCGGGACCTGAGAGAGAATCAGTGAATGAACTTACCAAATTGCTGGCCATTATTTTGGAGATGTTGGGAAGAAAGAGAAAGTGAAGAAAGATGGAAAGAAAATGAGGTAGATGAGCTTTAAAAAAAATGACTAAGGCAAAAGCGTAATGTGACTCCTCACACAAGTGCCCCCACGACACAAGCACATACATACATTTAAAAAGTAAGAACAGGGGGCACCTGGGTGGCTCAGTTGTTAAGCATCTGCCTCCGGCTCAGGTCATGATCGATCCCAGGGTCCTGGGATCGAGCCCCGCATCAGGCTCCCTGCTCCACGGGAAGCCTGCTTCTCCCTCTCCCACTCCCCCTGCTTGTGTTCCCTCTCTCGCTGTGTCTCTCTCTGTCAAATAAATAAATTAAAATCTTAAATAAATAAATAAATCTGTCTGAGCCTCAATTTAAAAAAAAATAAAAATAAAAATAAAAAGTAAGAACATGTAGGAAACAAGGTTCATCTGCTAGAGACGAGGCTCACTGCTTGGATTTGCCTTTAGTAAGCACGGGGACACAGGGCCGCAGCGGCAGGGCCTGGCAGAGGGGTGGCCTGCAGCCCCGCCGTGACACCCCCGCGACCGCGGGCCTCCTGGCCTTTACCTCGGCTTGTCTGCAAAGTTTTGCTGAGACAGGTGCCTTATTTGTGAGTCTGGCCCAGGGAGACTTGGATCTTGGCATCACCGCATCCCATGGACACAGTGAGTGACTGCTACGTCCCTGGGGAGTGTGGTTCCAAAGTTGATGACGAATGTCACGTTTGGATTCATTCTGTGCCTCGAACTCAGCTCCCTCCTGATGAAACGGTAAGAGGTGAAGAGGCGGTGATCTTGGAGAGCTCTTAGCAAAGTCCACGGGGACCAGGAAAACCAACCTCTCAAAGGAAACGATGTTTCTAAGCGGGGGATGCGGAGCGTGGTGTGGACTGCTTGGAGTGGACTTTTCCCAGTGTTCTGTTGGTTCTCGGGGTTTCCGAATGATGCTCCTGACGGCGACCTGTGACCCACCAAGGGCCGGACAGAGTAGCGGGGAGGAACGCACAGCCGAGGGAGGCGAGGGAAACCCACCCGAGGGGTCCCCAGGATGAAGACCCTGAAAGCAGCAAGAACCTGAAAGCTGGAGGGGAGAGTGGAGAGCAAATTATATGCGATCCAGCAGCCAGAAAAAAAGATATGGGGGCCGAGGAGGGAGATGGTGGTGCCACTTTCTATTTATCCGCCATCTTTCATGGGAGCCTCTCCAAACACATTATAGGCAGCAGCTCTTTAATCCTCCCAGAGGGGGATGCCGATTTGCAGGGTTCCCTGGGAGGCAAGAAATAAACCCCAGGATCAGGCTCCTGGGCCAGTCTCCTCTCTGCCTCTCCACACCTTTTTTTGGGGAATGGACCGGCCTACAGCGAGTGAGCAGTGAACAGGGTGCTAAAATAAGCCTCCATAATACAAACCAAGAGCCTCCCAAATAGTTGGACTCTTTCTTTCCCTTGGCTCACTTTACTCCTCAAAATGTATGCCAAGGAAAAAAATTTGTTCTTTTTTAAGATTTTATTTGAGAGGGAGAGAGCGAGCACGCACACAAGTGGGGGAGGGGCAGAGGGAGAAGCAGACCCCCTGCTGAGCAGGGAGGCTGACGTGGGGCTCGATCCCAGGACCCTGGGATCATGACCTGAGCCAAAGGCAGACGCTTAACCAACTGAACCACCCAGGCGCCCTGAAAAAAATTATTTCCAAAAGACAATAAACGAGTTTATGTACAAATATTGGACAGTAACATTATTCATAATGGCAAATAATTGTTAACAATTAAATGTTCAACTACAGGGGATTTGGCTAAGTGCTGAAGATACAGCCCCAAATGGAATTATTAATTAGCAATTAAATGACTTAAAAGGTATCTGTAAAAACATGGAAATAATCTTTTACTGTACTATTTTATTTTTTTAAAAGATTTATTTTAGAGAGAGAGTGCAAGTGGGAGGAGGGCAGAGGGAGAGGGAGAGAGAATCTCAAGCAGACCCCCTGCTAAGCGCGGAGACTGACACGGGGCTTGATCCCAGGACCCTGAGATCCTGAACTGAGCTGAAATCCAGAATTGGACGCTTAACCAACTGAACCATCCGGGTGCCCCTAAAGATTTTAAGTAATCTCTATACCCAACGTGGGGCTCGAACTCACAACCTCGAGATCGAGTCACATGCCCCTCTTTTACTGTACTATTAACATGCAGGATACTATGTATGTACCAATGGTTCCCAACCGGGGGTGTGTGTGTGTTATGTGGACGGGGAGGTGTGGCCGCATGGATAGTTTTGTTAAGAGTGAGTAGAAAATTTCAGATAGTCTGAAGTAAAAACTAAGGCTCCCCCCGCCTCCCCCAGCTGTCCCCGGGGGAGAAGAGGGGACCACTCTACCTGGTGGTGCCCATCTAGGAAAGACGGCTCTGGAGTACAGAACTGTGAATACCGAGAGGTGGATATTTCTGGGTGGTAGGGTATCGGCCGAGACTTATTTGTCCCTTCTACTTCTCTGTAGTTAGTTGTTGGTGTAAATAATGTAAGGCAAGAAAGCAGCCTCCGTCCGCTGTCGTGAGGGGAGGGGCCCACTGCCCGCTTCGCAGCCCCGGCGGGGGCGCAAACCCGGCCGCCAGGCAGCGGGCCCCGCCGGGAGCAGCTCGCCGCCTCGCTGTTCTGCGAGCTCTCCGAGGTCTGTGGCTGTGCGTGTCGTGTGTGCGGTAGTCAGCTGGGCAAAAAGAAAGTAAGCAAACTCCACACAAAAGGGAGGAATGCTTCAGTCAACACTGAAAAAGGGCCCTGGATTGAAACTCGTGATAACAGTTCTCACCTCATTTGAAAATCAGCATTAGCTACCAAAATGTAAAGTATTAGTTTTATTAAAATGCAAATCAATCAACTAATCTGTCTTTCTAGTAACAGTTGAATTGCAGTATCCGTGTCAATTAAAATAGTTTCCAATTTATTCTTGGCTGGAAGGAGGGTGGTCTTCTGAATTTTAAAATGCAAGCCTCTCTCTACTGAAAATTCTGTCCTTTCTCATCTCTCTGGATTTTAATTCATTTTAATTAAACACGTTGGACTCTAAATATCTTGAAGTACCTGTTTAAATCTTTTTCTTCATCATGTCACCAGTGACTGTGACAAAGATTCGATCTCTTTAGGAAACGGAGGTCAGCATCAGGCTCCCCGGAAGTTCGGTATTAGGAGGTTACTTACTGCTGTTCTAATGTGCATGATCCGGACTCCTCAGGCTAGGCGGACAGGATTGGATGTTCTCTACTTTTAAAAAGTGATCATTCTGAAGGGAGTAAATGTGGGGGAACTCTATTCCTGTTGATCTTTTGGGTAACTGGAGACACACCGAAAATTAAACATTTCCCTGACAGTCAAGCCCAAGAGGTAACTACTGAGACAAAAGAAACAAATCACCACGTACCAAGGTCCAATTAATGTGAGGTGGAAAAACCCTCCTCCCCCCGTCCACCCCATCCTGAGCTCAGCAGGCACTCTGATGCCCGTACCACATGCAGGACTCACTTCATCCGGAGCCCAGCCTGTAGGCACGGTGCGTGGTCCCCAGACACCAGCAGTGTGACAGGCAGGATTCCCAGGCACCCAAATCTGTCACTTGGTTCTGACATTTCAAAACAGTATCGGAACCGGACGTTAACAACAGTGACTACTTATGCACTACAACTGAATGTACGTTTCTTCTCGAATTCCACAGCTCTACATAGAGATGTGGGCAAAGGAGCCGGGCCTGGTCAGTCGCAGACGCCGGGACGCACACATTACTTATGCAAGATAATCTTCATTGCATATTGACCACAGCAGGCCAATAAATCCCCCTTATGGGGATTTAATTTCCAGCTTTTGACCTCTAGATGAAAAACAAGTGAATCATTTCCCCCTGCTAGATTTACACCACAGCTCATTTCAATAAAGTGATTTAGGAATGGTGAGAATGGAAAAGGACTCTGGAAGAATCCATGGGGGGCAAAGAGGAAACGAGAAAGAAGTCAGGGATCTGTATTTGTGACACATGGGCAAATGCCTCCGAATTATAGAGTCTCCTGGGCACGGTTCAGAGGTTTCTGGGGATTCCCTGCTCCTCAGAGCCATGATCCATCGCCAAACATGATCCGCCCAGCAAGCAGCATCCTGGCTTCTGTGAACTTTGTATCGTGAGAGGAGTCTGTGTGACTAGAAAGTGAAAACCCTCCCCACAAACCTGTCCCCCCACCAGAGCTCTAAGCCAACTTACTCCATGCTGCTTAAGACATCACGCACGCACAGCAGTGGCCGTAAGAACATGGTTTATTTGTGACGGTGAACGAGTGTGGGGCGCGGGTCCCTGGCAGACTGAAGCGTGGGGGACATGCACACTTGACTCTAGGCTTCCCGGGGCTTATTAGGCACGTGCTCTGAACCCCACACCTTCCCAGGACTCCCCAACTAGCCCAAAGCCGTGGGCCGACGGCTTCCCGCATTTGGGGCTGGCCGAGGCGATGCGCGGCGTGTCGTGGGTCCGGAGGCTCTCGGGCCTGGAGCAAGAGCCGCGGGTGCGGTCAGTCCCTTTGGCCCTCGTCAGGAGGGCAGAGCTGCCCAAAAAGAGATCGATACAACTCGGTCCTAGAAGACAAACAAAACAAATTGGTAAACACACTGGTTCCCTTTTCAAGGTTCAACAAGAACTGAGAAGCCGGCAAATGCCCCCTCGGTTTCTTCAATGGCCAACACAGCCGTGTCATTAAAAATGCATCCCACAGCCCTAACTCACAGATACAAAGGAAGGAAGAACCTAGAAGCAGCCAATCAAATAGTAAAATATGTAAATAGTCCGGTGTGGCTGGATACCTGTCTCCAGGGAATGAGTTTTCTATAAGTTTGCCCTTTACAGACAGGCTCTTCAAATAAGAAAACAAGATTGAATATTTTAATAGGATGTATGAGACCACCGCACGATGAGGAGGATTCAATCAGACATGGGATGTAGGGGGATATGATTTAGTTTTCATACATTTTCTTGGACTTGGCAGTACTTGAAAAACAATGAAAATGACCCAGAAACAAGATTCCAATTACTACCACATGTGCAGCTGTTTGGTGGTAGGACCAAGGTTCTCCCCCACTCCCCTGGCCCCTTTTATCTAGTTTCAATCTAATAAATAATTCGATTGGCTTATTTATTTCTAGAGCGGGGCTTCGAAATTTAGAAAATGATAGTAGGCCGGGGTCTTGGGTCCCTGAAAATCAAGTATCCCTTCCAACCTCTGTTTCTGCTGTGAAATGCGGCACACACCCCCCCACCCAGCCAAAGTCCTCTGTCAAGGCCTGGAAATGCAAAAAGGGGTGGGCTGGGGTCTCTCCCGCCCTCGTCACCGGAGCTCCCGAACACGGTCCCAGGTGCACGGAGCGCAGGTTCTCCCTGCGGAGATGCGAGGAGGGTGGTGAGCCACGGAAGAGACACGGCGGCCGGAGCAGGCGACCCACAGCTGCCTCTGCATGAAGGTCAGGCCACTGAACCTCACGGAGGGAGGCCGGGCGCGCAGGGTACGGTCACGTGCCAGCCACGAACGACCCCACGGGAAAGCTGTGCCTGCTGCCTCATACTTTCAAGATCTAACCTGAAAAGACAGCCCGCCATCCTGGCTAAGAAAAACCCACCTGAGAGCCATCTTCAGCAAATCTGACTCTCCAAACAGAACAAAACACCAAACCACCACCCTTCAAACAGCTATTTTGGTTTAACAAGACTTCAACACAAAAACTTACGAGTCTGTGTTTGAAGTCATCCCGCGAGGGTGGTGCGCAGGAACAGAGGTTCCATCATTAGAAAGTCCAGCAATAAAGACAGCCTATTAAGACTTCTAAAAAAGGAAAAATCCTAAAGAAGAAACTGCAGTAGCCCCGAATGCAGCCTGACCCTATCGTGCTGGGGAGCGCAGGGCCGGCAGAGGGGCGCGGGGGGAGGGGAGACGGCGGGTCTCCTGTACTATGGCAGGGATGTGACCTAAGAATTTGCCAGCAGCCGCCCCTGAATCGTGGACCAGCTCGGCGGCCTCAAGACAAGAGCCACAGCCTTACCGGGAGCTGGGAGCTGTGCTCTTCCCTTCCCTCTTCCCTTCCCGCGCACACCTGCCCGCCCGCCAGTGCCAGCCCTGCGAGCACAGGTGGGGCGAAGGCGCCTCTGAGCAGATGCAGACGAGGGGCAGGCGGCTGGGCCTCACTTCCAGAGGCGGTGGCTTCCAGATCACCAGCTCCATCACCCGCAGGACAGGAGCTCCCGCAGCCCATTTGCCCATAAGCGCAAGTCTCTCCGGTCGTTTCCACACGCGAACTGGAACGGCACGGAGGGCAGAGGGGCCAGGGCAGAAAGGGCGGTGTGGCTTTAAGGCTGCGCGGGCCCATGAGAGGGCCCCGCTCGCTGGTCCAGGCCGCTCGGACCTCCCGCGAGCGCCGGATCGAGCCCGGGCCGCACCAGTTACTGGCCGCAGCGGGGACACACGTCACACACGTCAGGAGCGCCCAGTGAAACGCTGAAACCCATGTTTTGCTAGAACATCATTTCACACTCTGGTGGACAAAGCTGACAAACATATGCAGCTGTTGGTGGCAAAGCAACCTGGAAGGCTGAGGGTCTGGGATCTTAAAACAGTTTGAGACAGAGAGAGAGACACGAAGAGGAAGGGATGATTCCAGCGTCACTGTCTCAGTGTCACTGCAGCTCGGGGCCTTCCTCAGTGACCGGCTCTACCCTCACGGCATCTCAAACTCCCCGGGCCGCCCCCACGCCCGATTCCAGTCTCACCATCGCTGACCAAGAATAAGGTGGCAGCCTCGAACAGACTTTCCTGTTCCCCCCCCCCCCCCCCGCCCCCCCCCTGTTCCCCCCCCCCACGGGGCCCCCCCCCCCCCCGGGCCCCCCCCCGGGGGAGCCCCCCCCCCCCCCCCCCCAGCACCAACTGCTCTGCTCAGCGCGGCCCTGGCGCATCCTTCCCCGCAGAGGCTCTATGCGGTGGCCCATGGGGCGGGCGGTGCGGGGGTCTGTCTGCCCTCCTCCGGCAAGAGTTCTACAAAACCACGCAGCCCCCTCACACACGGAATTTTTCTCAATAAATTTAATAGTCACAAAGGACATAATTACCAGAATCTTGTGAACCCTACCTTTTGGAATAAAACTCGCACATTTCTTTTGTAAAGCACCCAATGGAATGTACGTGCCAGACTGACTTGATACCCATCATCATTCATTTAAATAACACATAAACATACTCTTAAACTTGGAAATTTTACAGCTTTCTCTCCTTTTTATTTATTTATTTTTTTTATTTTTTTTTTTAAAGATTTTATTTATTTATTTGAGAGAGAGACTGAGAGAGAGAGCACAAGAGGGGGGAGCGGGAGAGGGAGAAGCAGACTCCCCGCCGAGCAGGGAGCCTGATGCGGGACTCGATCCCGGGACTCCAGGATCATGACCTGAGCCGAAGGCAGTCGCTTAACCAACTGAGCCACCCAGGCGCCCTTTCTCTCCTTTTTAAACTTGTATTTCCATTTGATTTTTCCCTACAGATTTTTGTTCTAATTGTTTTATGCTTGAAAGTCTTTTATTGATCACCCTATTATACTTCTTGGCCACAAAAAATAAGTATGTAAATTGAAACACTTTGAAATTTCAGAAGTTGAAATGAAAATATTTTCATTTCTTGACGCCATAAGGCTCTAAGTAATTAAAAAAGTACTTCTGGATTGTGTCATTATTACACAATTATTATCAGGACACAATCAACATATACAACAATAGTATAATAAAACATATTATAATTTTGGTGAAAATTTATTACACCTAAGTGTGTAAAACGTTACTGGAACGGCATGTCTTCGTGATATGGATGGGGCCTGTCACGTGCCCGTGGTGAACAGCATTTATCACCGGAATGAAAGAGCGCTCAGCATCCAGGCTACTCCTGTCTGTTGGTGTTTGCAGACGCAAGCGCAGAGAAACCTCGTCACGTGAACAAGCAGACGGGGACAGGGGAGTTTTGTGACAGCAGTGTCCCCCAATTCTTTTGATTCCTTCTGAATTACATGCCCCCCAAAATCACATAGTGATCTACCACCAAAAATTTGTTTTAGAGATGTGCCAGCTGACAGCTCAATTAGGCTGTCCTGCAGCTTTGTTGGAAATAAAGCCCTGGAACTCTCTGAGCCCCGGGGCCTTGTTACCAGTTCTCAATCCCCGCATCATGCCGTGAGGCACGCTCCTTCTCGGGGCCCCAGAGGGGGAACCCTCCACGTCAGAGAGAGGAGGGGCGCGGCGGGCTGCGCAGCAGGTGGGGGGACCACGGTGACAGGTGAGACCAGAGATCCCAGCCCCGGCCCAGGTGCACTCTCCAGCTGCCCCACTCGGGCAAAGAGCACACATCTGGAAATCGATTCCCAAAAAATGTGTGTGTCCTTTCCCCTTGGGGAAGTCTCTGCACACCCCAGCGTGAAGACTCAGGGCCAGGGAGCACTGCGTCTCCCCCACAGGCACACACGCATGGGACGTGGTGCCAGGGCTGAGGGAAAGGGAAAGGCATCTTCAAAGAAAAGGAACCTGTCCATATCCCTTTCCCCATCCCAAGGAAAACAAAACTAAAAATAAAACTGAGTAATAAAAAGGCACCATGGGACAGAGGGTCAGGCTGCCTTCTGCCGCACGGAACATTTTCCCCTGCAGCATCTTTCCTAACCAGGATTTAGCCATGCGGAGAAGCTCGACTATCAATCCTTCAGGTTAACCTTGTCTCCATCTGATTCTCTAGGGTAAGTGTATAGTTTAATACTTGAGGTCCCCTTAAGGCTATGCATAATGAAGTTGGTTTAAAAAGAAAAAAAAAACACCTTAATTCCTGCTCCCTATCACTTCAAGAATCAAGATCTGAATCACTGAGCTGAAACGCCTTCCCCCCTCTTACCCTTGCCCCACACTCCCGGCCTCACTGGCCAGTGGGAACGTCCACTGTGGAAAATGTATTAATGTTCCTATCATGCAGGAGAATAACCTACGGAGTAATTAACAAGACTTGGACCTAAGGTAGAAGGTCGATAGCAGGGGCCCTTCCTTGAATTAAAATTTAACTTACCCTTTATTGCACCCTACAAAAGCAAGTAATGAGCACTAACATTTTTATTTCTTTTAAACTGTCATTTAGGCTGTAGAGGGGATAATTACCTATCTCTAGTGTAGTAAGGTTTTATAACCCTTAGTGAGGCATTTTCTAATTTAATATTTTTACTATATTATCACAAAACCTGTTTCTGGAAAAAAAATGATCATGGATTAGCAGCCATTTTCCATAAAGACAGAATGTGTGTGTGTGTGTGTGTGTGTGTGTGTGTTAGGATTCGGCTTCTTTATGACCTGATTCTTCTGAAGGGACTCGCAGTCCCGCAGCTGAGGGAGCCGTGGGGTGCAGAGGCCCGAGCGGCCCCTCAGGGCGCCGGGGGCGGGAGGCGCGCGGAAGCAGCCTGCAGCCCCCTGGCCCCCCCCCCCCCCCCCGCGCTCCTTTCAGTCCTCCACGTGCTCTTCCCGCGGACCGCAACGAACCCAGCGCCTTCCCCGCTGCTGCTGGGCCCGTGGGTACAGAGGGGCCGTCACACCTGCACGGCATCTGTGCGGGGCTCTCACCGCGCTAGGTCGGGGGCCTGCAGCACCGGGCCCGGCCGCCGCACTCCCCCTCCTTCGTCCCGGAAGCCCCGAGGCTGCCGAGCCATCCCTGAGCTCTCCCGGCCTGTCCCTGCGGCCAGAGGCCGGCGCAGAGCGGGAAGGAAGCAGCAAGGCCGCCGCTCCCCGAAGAAGCCGGCCCGGCGCCCAGAGCACGTGGCGTTCTCGGGGCAAGGGCTCCGCGCCCGGAGTTCAGAGCCAGTCCCCGCCACGGGCCGCGGGGACTGACGAGAATTATACCCAACGGTTTGCCCTTGATTCATCTGAACCTGTTCATTGGTTGCTTCATGGTGCGCGGGGGGCTCTTCCTAGACACACCGGACCCGTCGCAGAGTGCGTCGTGGCCCTTCCTGCTTTTCCATCGGCTCCCTCTGCCCGCACAGCCCGCGGCCCCCCGCGCGGCCCCCAGAGGTGGCGCAGCACCTGCTCCCGCTTCGCTCCGGCCCTGGCGGAGCCACGGAAGAAGCACGCAAAGGGAAAGAGAGGCGAAGGGTTCCTCCCGGCCCGCGCCTTCCTGATCCAACCCGAATCCTTAGGGGTCAGTGCAGGAAGCGCCGGAACAGCAATTCCCTGGCCGCCAGGCTCTCGGGGGCCAGACACGTGCTCTGGGGAACCACCGGTCACGTTCCTGGCGCCTGCGTTCCGAAAACAACGTACTTCCCGGGGCTGCGGAAGCTCGCGACAGGGTTGGGGCGGCCCCTGCTCCGTGCGCACCACGTGTGCGCGCCCGCGCGACCCTCGGCAGGTTCCGTGGAAGGCTGCGAGGGCCCGGCGACAGCAGAAGCTCCTCCTCACGCTGAACGCGACTCCGCCGTTCTGTGACCGCCACCCACGGGCCCCTGGCCCTCCGGAGCCCCCGACTGCCCTTCCCTGCGGCAGCATTTCAGTGATTTGAGGTCCTCCCCTAAGCACACCTGTTCTTGGCCAGGTGAAGAGAAACCGTTCCTTCCTGCTAGGAGGAAGCCTAGACCCCCCGACGCTCAGGCCCTCACGCCCTCCACGCCAATCCTGACACGCGGCCTCGCTGGTCCAAAGTGGGCAGAACGGGGCTCTCTTCCCTCCGCCGTTCTCAGCACACACCTCCCCTGCCTTCACGGAGCTTCGGCTCTCTTCCTAATAGTGACTGAACAAGATGTCTTGCCAATTACTGCCTGACACATACCAGTGACCCTAAACAAAGGGATCCTCCGGACCCCGACCCTCTGAATGCTTTGTGGTCAGCTCCCCAAAACATGAGACACAAAATGATACCTTCCTTTAATCTTTCATCCCTTCTGCTTCCTCTGACCCAGATCCATCCTACTCTGTACCAGTGACTTCACAGGTGAGAGAAAGCTGTGTGAGAAATGCTTCTGTGACCTAACAGGGGAAATATATCGATCCACATGGCAAGCGATTGCCCTGTGCTCTTTGGGGGCTGTGGCGGAGGGTAAACCCTAGCACGTCACAGGATTGAGGCAGAGACACGTGCTGGAACCCGTCTCCAAGACTGGATCGTTAGGGACGCGAACCAAGTGAAGAGACACATGCAGCTCTTTGGACAACATACAGAAATTATGACAGCAGAAAATTTAGGATTCCTGAAGGTAGCCAGGAGGTCAGCACTTAACGCTCCCTCACTCTCCTCCCAACATCCCCTGGCAACAAAAAGTGGATCACAGCCTCCTTCCCTGAAATCTCATCACAATTCCAGACCAAAACCCAACACACACACACATCCCCCCAAGAAATATGGTAAAAAGAAAAGAAAGCAACCTTCTCTTACCTAGGACTTATTTCTTAACAGGATCAAGTTAGCAAAGTAGCAACCAGGACTCCAAGGATGCCCACATCCACCACTAATTACCTAAATCTGGAGACAAGGCCGGTCTCCACGCAGCCGCCCGAACCGGCCACGAGGTGGCGGTACACGACGCGGTTCTCAGGACTCAGGCAGCGGTGTGGTTCCCAGCAAACTGCGCCCATAAATTACCTAGTGTGTCTGCTCTCATCACCATCCTCCCCGTGCTTGAAGGAGACTCTAGAAGGTCTGTTCCAATTCACTCTTTTGGTCGGGTCAGAACTAGGTCCTTCAAACCTCTGCAAATGCTTTTAGCCCCGCAGCTTTAAATTACAGATGGTGACACGTGGCCTCTGGCCTGACTCCCAAAGATCAGACAGACTTGAGATTTATAAATGTTCAGAGAAGCAGGTTGAGGGCCCAAACAAAGGAACTGAAAGGCTCGGGAAAGGAAGGAGAGGGAAGAGGGCCAGGGAGAGACGGAATGAGGGCCGAATCGGCACAGGGTTCCTCGCTCGAGCTCCTTCCTGGTTCCCAAGTCAGCTACACTCACTTTGCTTGAACAAAGGACGAAAAATATTTGAAACTTCTGTCATCCCTACTGCTAGCTTTGAGTCTCCCAAATTCTTCTAAAGAAAAATAATTTACCTTGGTGGATTAGCAAAAAAAACGGTCGTGGTGGCCAGGGGTGGAGGACGACACTGGCACTCTAGACAAAAGGGACGTGGCCTCCTTTCCTGTGCATTAATATTCCATATTCCTGGGATGATTTCCACTTTCACAGTTTGACTGTTTTATAACAGATTTGATGCGAGAGAAGACAAATGGCCTCGCTCAGGAAAGACGACAAATCATCTCACCGCTTTTAGCAGGGTTTTCTCTTTATTTTTATTTATTTTTATTCTGTGGCTGGGCTGCAGAGCTCTCTGCCTTGCTGGAGATGTTTAATATTAACGGCAGGACCCCGCGATCCTGGCAATAGAGTTGGCCGGTGTTGTGTTTACGGTTTGGTGACTGCTGGCTTCAGGAAGATGAAGCTCCTTGTTCAAACAGCAGCTCTTCTCACAGCTCCTGTTAAAAGCCTGGGGATGCTTCACTGCTTAGACGTGACTCACTTCCTCCGGCTGCACTGAAGGGGAGACTGACACACGAGTTACGTTTGTGTCCCTATCAAGGCTGCTGCCCAGCGACCCAAGGCCTGGGGGGCGGCATGTGCTGCATCTCTCAGCTCCAGTTTAACTCCTACTTTTGGGGGTCAGAACACACGGAAATTAGTGAGCGTGTTTACTGGCAACCCACAGAGTTTCAGCAAGGCTTTCTAGTACTCCTGGTAATCAGCGGGAGGACTCGTTTAACTAGGAGCCCAATACCACTCCAAACAAAAGCAGCGACCACAGAGCACACAAACGCCTGGCACCAACCCCACCGAGGCTGTCCTGAGGGCAGGGTGGAAGGTACCAGCGGGGCCCTCAGGGCCAGGCTCCTAGCTGCTGACCCCCAAGTCCTGACACTCTCCGCCCTGGGGTGAAAGGATCTTGTGGTCTCCTTTGCTCCTCCTCCCTCTTTGTCTTTTTCATATTCCTCCTGGCTAGGAGTGTAGACCTTCTCCCAGCTTCTGTTCTTGGCCCTCCTCTCTTGCCTCTCCCACCCTCCCCTGGCAACCTCATCCATGCTCTCAGCTCTAACAATCTCCAGGCCGGGCTCCGACGCCCTCACCTAGGCACTGTGCCCCTGGCAAGGCTACGCTGGCTGTCACCTGAACTACCGTCTGTTAATAATGGCAGCAAATTCTCTGTCATTCACGTCCCACACTTAGGTGCTTAATGGCAGGAAGCTCCAAAGTTACAGGTATCGATATCACATTTTCTGATTAAAAAATAAAATACACCCTGAGACAGAGCTCTGGCTTGGACAGTTTACTTATATTAACTGATAGAATGAAAACTGATGCCCTCCATCTGTCAATCTTCTTTGATTTTTAGTAGGATCCTTCAAAGAACTTCTTCCTCTTCTCTGTAAATTGGAAATTTGGGGAAAAAAAAGGCTTGTCCCAGACATCTGCCACGTCAACTTTCCCCAGGAGTAGCAACCGGGGCCCCGTAGCCTCCGGGTGTCCGCAACAGGGCATCTCCCCCAACCTGGGTCACCAACCAGCCGCTGAAGCCAGCAGTTTGATGACCCTGGCCAGCCAGAAGACTCGGTTTAAAAAGCCTCACTGCTAAGTGCAAAAGGAGTAGTTTGCATCCCTGCCCCTGGCAGCTGGGGGGGGATCTGTTCCGCTGCATGGCTGTGCCTCCTGGTAGGACTGGGAGGTAGGCGAGGAGACGGAGCGCTGCCAAGTGCGTGTAGGAGAAAATGTGTATCGATTTCTTCTTTCTTATAAAGGAGCACAAAGCGCTGAAGAACAATTGCGCGTCTCTGCAGCATTTCACATTCCACGTGAGACAAAGGCCCAACCCCCATCAGGCTGAGAAGCAGAAAGGGGAACCACACAGAGTGGCAGTCCCCTGGGTGTCAGCGGCCACCACGCTGTCCAGGTCCACTGCTGGGACTCCAAACACCTCAGGCCACTAACGCCTCCCGTGCCTTTGATCAAGTAATTTCCCTCACTGGGCTGACGCTGCCTCATCTATATGGGAGAAGAAAGAGCCTTCAGTCTTATTTACCTTTTAAGTGGAGGTGCCCAGAGGGCAAAAGAGTTAATGTTTATAAAGTGTTCTGCTCCCCAGAGGGAGACAATGGATAAAACACAAGGTGTGGTTATGGCTCATTCAAGACCTCATTTCCAGGGTAGTTAGTAATAGCTTCCCATTACAAATGCAGCGCTTCCCAGCACCTTGAACTCAAAGTACAATGAGGCAATGCCCCTTATCTAAATATCCGTTTTTGGTTTGACACTTACTACCAACACTAAAAATAACAAAAGGTAACCAGGGACTGTTACGCCTTGCTAATGCAGGTCCAGAATCCATTCCACACTGTTCTCTTCTTAAACCAAACAAATCCGAAAGCAGTCCAAAAAACTGACCTAAAGCTGTAACTGGTCATCACAAAGCTCTGTCTATATTCTCCATGTTTCCATAGTAACTAATAATTTGTAGGAGGGCCACCAGAAACCAAACCCCGTGTAGATCCCACAGCCAAGATGGACAGGAGGAAACCTCCTACAGAATACAAAGTTCATGGTGTGTGCTCTTGGAAGTGATAGAAATACAAGAGTGTTCTTGAAAGATCTTTCCCCAAGGTTCATCCTCCATAAAAATGACTTCAAAAACTCTCTAAGTAAAGGGCTGGGAACGAGAAGTCCCAGAGCTGGACTCTTCATTTCTGGGGATCTTCCAACACGGCCAAGAGTTAAGAACAAAATACAGAGCTGACGCTCACGTGTTGTGTTTTGGCTTGGAGACGGAACCCACAGCTAACTAGGGGCACGACCGGGGGGGGGGGGGGGCGCTGCTGGGAGTGGGACGTGAATGCAGTATGCCATCTGGACAGGTACAAAGTGCTAGGGGAGCCAGGGAAAGGATATTAAAGGAGTTAGAGGATTTGGAGATTTTGGTAAAAGAGGCAAAAATGTTTGTTCACCTATCTTATAGGACTGTTTGCAAAAATAGCCCTACCAGCAAATTGTAAACAGACTTATAAGCTGAAAGCCTTATTAAAGGCATTTCAGACGGAGACCTACAGCCAACTTTTTTCAGGTTTGCACAGAAATGGATATGTTTGTGCTGCAGGTAAAAGGACAATACAATATTTACCCACTTGAAAACATACATTTTCTTTATTTAGATAATTGTACAGATTACATTTAAAATAGTCCTTCTCAGAAACAAAAAATTTAAAAGAACATTTCGTTCTCAAGACTCTCATGAGCAAGGACTATTTTGGCTTTGTCAAGAAGGAGACGAAGCCACAGAGGGAAGCCTCCTCTGGGTCGTGCCGCATGAGCGCGGGGGCAAAACATGCTCAGGTGTCCTCCTGCATTAGTTCTCTAGCTTGGAGAGGCTGACATCAACTGGGAAAAGACATTATATGGCTTTGCAAATAATACCTGTGCTACAAAATGTTATACAATAAGGCAAGATAAAACTGGAATCAAGGGGCGCCTGGGTGGCTCAGTTGTTAAGCATCTGCCTTCGGCTCAGGTCATGATCCCAGGGTCCTGGGATCGAGCCCCACATCGGCCTCCCTGCTCCACGGGAGACCTGCTTCTTCCTCTCCCACTCCCCCTGCTTGTGTTCCCTCTTTCGCTGTCTCTCTCTCTGTCAAATAAATAAATAAATAAATAAAATCTTTAAAAAAAAATTAAAAATAAAAACTGGAATCAAAATATATTATTCCAAATGTATGAGCATAGAACTTTGATACAAAACCAAATACAAGATTACAGTAAACTTTGACTTACAAGTTAAGCATTCTTTTTTTTTTCTTTTTTTCTAAAGTTTACCTATTTAAGTGATCTCTACACCCAACATGAGGCTCGAACTCACAACCCTGAGATCAAGAGTCGCATGCTCTTCGACTGAGCCAGCCAGGCACCCCATAAGTTAAGTGTTCTAAGCAAGAAGAAAATCCCCATCAAGTGCTTTTGTGAGCTGTAATAAATAGCATTAAAGAACAAATAAAGTAGGGGTTAGTAGGGGTTCAAGGAAGATCAAGCCCCCCAGCTCAGTGTGGAAGGGGGATCATAAGTCTCCCTGGAAAGGCTGGTGTTGGTCAAAGACTATGAACATCCCAACGGGCAGGGACCAAGGTGGGGAAGGGGTGAAGAGACGCCCCGGGTTAAGTGAGCAGAATGAAGAGACAGGAGTGCAAGGAGTGGTTGGAGGTGGGGGGGTATTATGGGGACAGCACAAGGGTGTACATACTGAAACGTGATGAGGGGAGAAAGGGAGCAAGGCCTTGAGGGCCAGGGTCAAGAGTACCTGTTTGATTCTATAGGCAACGAGGACTAGCATGCTCCAAGCGGTATACTAGGAAGGTCTCATCTGGCAAGACACACAGCCCTGATTAGATCAGACAGGGTGGTTAAGAGACTGTTGGTACAATAGTCCATGTGGGAAGTATAAAAAAAGTCTGACTCAAAAAGAGACAGAGACGGACAGTAGAGGCCACTGAACATATTATCAACAGGCGAGCAAAATAAAAAATCTGCAAAAAATATGAAATATAGTATATAACCATAACAGATAGAATTCATACAAATGGCAAAGAAAAACTAAAACCCAAAAGAAAAATAATGAAAGGATAAAGCAGGAGTGTGAATGATTAATAAATACACAGACTCTTCAAGTTTACTATTAAATGAGAAAATAAACATTAATTATTTAATTCAGTGCCTAACACAGTGTAGGTCTGTAAAGTGTCACTTGTTATCAACTTATAAAAAAATAAATAACTTTTAGCAAATCAAAATAGAGAATACTTTTAAAACATAACCCTCCATATTACCAAAGGCGTAATGACAAACCTCAGCTGGTAAGGGAGCAGGGGCATGTAAATTAGTATGACCTATCAAGAATCATTAGAAAGTTACACCTCTGACCCAAGAATTAGCCTTCTAAGAATCTATTCTAAAGACACAGCAAGACTTAAAATATAGATTTCTGTACAAATATGTTCATTGCAGTATTACTTAAAGAGAAATAAAAATAATCAGAAACCTAAGTGTCCAACAGTATTTCATAATTGGATATTATAAAATTATTATAATGTCTTTTAAAAACTTAATGGTGTTAAAATGCTTACAAAGTTAACCAGAAAAAGGGATTCAAACATATATGCATATCTTTATAAAACACATACACAAAAAAATCTGCAAGAAAACCTATACAAGTATTAATGTTCAACTCTCATTAGCACATAACAGATGAATTTTTCTTTCTGTATTTCCAAATTTTCTTCCATACACATGTATTGTCTTTATTACAGGAAAAAAAAAAGATATTGTCCTAAGGAAAGTAGGTGACAAGCACCCGAATATGGAAGATGTAGAACTGTAAGGGCAAGCTGACTGAATACTCTAACTCAGGTTTCAAAGCTGATTATAAGATTTAGGGTCTTTGTAACCAGAATGCTATAAGCATAAGAGCAGGTCTGGAAATTCAGTGATTCATACTAAGATGTGAATGACTTGTTAGGCACTCCCCCCCACCCCAAAGCATCTCTATTTTAAAAGAAAAAAAGGAAAAGAAAAAATCATTTTAATCCAAACAAGTCTCCCCCGCCCACCCCCAAACAAGTTTTAAATTGAGAGAAAGGTTCTTATATGTATATTGAGGATGGGGAGAAGCAGCTTCCCTCTGGCACATCATTCCCAAACATTTCTAAAAGCTTGCTGATGCCCTGGAAATAACAGCAGGTTTGAATTCACATTCCTAAATGCACAGACCAGCTCAACTACTTACTTGCTATTTAACTTGGGCCAGTCACTTAATAGCTCTATGCCTCAATATTCTTTTTCATTTTTTTAAAGATCTTATTTATTTATTTGAGAGAGAGAGAGACAGAGATAGCGACAGACAGCACGAGCGGGGAGGAGAGAGGAGAAGCAGACTCCCTGCTAAGCAGGGAGCCCAACTCAGCGCTTGAACCCAGGGCCCCAGGATCATGACCTGAGCCGAAGGCAGATGCCCAACTGACTGAGCCACCCAGGTGCCCGTTTTTTTTTTTTTTTAGAAGGTGGTTCCACACCCAATATGGGGCTCGAACTCACAACCCCAAGATCAAGAGTCACATGCTCTACTGGCTGAGCCAGCCAGGCGCCCCTATGCCTCAGTATTCTTATAAAAGGCAGACAATGTCAAGCACTTCAGTGGTTTCTTTTAAGGACTGAATGAAAAGGTACATGAAGGGCTTAATGCAGTGTCTGGCACATAGTAAGTGGAATATGATGTTATTACTCTGTGTCATTTCATTGCCAATCAGAAACAGGGTAGCAGACTAAGGGCAGATAACTCAGCACAGGATGAATGCACTTAGAAACAGAAATGGTCTACATATCTTAGCAACCTAACGTTGGCTCAGTGATCATTGTGGGAAATGTAGGACTTAATCTAAATTAAGGTGAAAAACATTTAGCTATTGCCTACCCACTTGCAAGCTGTGATTAATACAATATTATAAGATACTGTATTTTAAAAGACAGTAATAATAAAATGCCAGAACTTAAAAACAGTAAGTCCTTAAGAGAAACATTCACATCCACTTTAAAGAATATGAAAGATCCCTTTGTGGGAAAAAAAGGATTCACAATCCTTTGAAGAAATGATAGGAATTTAACCGAAATGAGAACTATAGTCAAGAAGCCCCATTTTGAGGAAAGATTTATCTGTTCAACATCTACAATCTCTTTCTAGAAGATGCGCTTTTATCACTCTACATCCTGCTTGGAACCAAGGCTTCAATTTGAGAATGCAAATTCACTAGAATTGTATAAGACCGAACAGCAGCGAATCAGGAAAAACAGAAGAAAACAATCACAGTTCCTAATCCAGTTTTAAAACTCTGGCCCACGTCTCAGCTTTGAACTTGAGAATGTTTCCTTTGTCCTTTCTGACATTACCGGAGGAGGAAGGCCCCATGCCTCCTATCTCTGTGCTGGACGCCATCTTTAATGATGATATATGGGGGTCCTTTCCCTTCAGCACTGCTGGGGGGTCAAACGTGATGCCGCCCGCCAGAGTATCAACAAGCGAATTATAAACTGTGTCAATCCGAGTTAATGCAAAGCTGTAATCCTCTTTAACAAGAGATCAAATCACTGCTGTGAGTTATGTTCATTCTGTAATCTGATAAGGAAGAGAGGGAACCTCTAATAAAAGAGTAATGGGAGCCTTTAATGACGATGGTAAAAGGCAGCACCAGTGAAAATATTGCTCTCGTTCCTGCTGATTAGATCAATGTTGCATATTTGCCCGGGCTTGTTTCACCTGTCAGAATAACCTGTGTCTTTTTAAGAGATAAGAAGCCTCAGAGAAAGCATCTGTATCTTAACCATTCTTGCTTGCAAGTTTTTAACCAACGACAGATGCTCTGTGGAGGGTACTTCTGGGGTTATTAGCTGATGTGCTCTCAAATGCCGAGCAAACTACACCAGAATCCTTCACCATGACACAGTACACACTGCTATTAAATAAAGGGGTAAAGTAGGCAAATGGAGTAAAAAATGGCCTAAGTTAACCTCTGGGTTATCAACTGGGGGGAAAAAGAATATCATCAGGAGACTGGTAGAATGTGCCCACGTTTAGGGTGCAGACCCACACACAAAAATGGCAAGCCGAAGATAAATTGCCTGTACGAATTCTATTATACCAAGGCACCTCAAGAATAACGTGGCAGTGATGTTGACAAAGCACTTTACAGGGCTGGATTACCTTTGTACATTTCCTTTCTAAAACTCCAGATGTAAAACAATAATGTATTTGGTGCTTAGTGGTTATCATTAAAGGATCCTCTCCTTGTTCTTTTTTAACACCAGCAGCTTCATAGAAGGAGTGGGAAAAGTGGTTCTTTATTGTGGGGAAGAAAATGGGGGGCTAACATGGAAATTCTTACTATTTCTATTGAGAATTTCTTCAAGTTCTTTCCAAAGGAATGGGGTACCTATAAAGTGTTAATACTGCTATCATTTTTGTAATAAGGAACAAAGCTTCTCAGGAAAACTTAATAAGCTAGCCTCAAAACGGAGGGTCCCCGAACTGGGTTTATGTAAGAGCCGTGGTCTGAAGCAGCAGTGGGTGTAAGGTGGACACCACGTTTCTTTGGTGCGCTTCCGGCCGCTAGCTGCCGCGGAGACCCTTACCGGGCCGACAGCCAAAATGCTCTGGGGGGGGACATGTCCCCCCACCCCCCGACAGAGTGCGTGGTGCATGTGGATTCCCTTCCCAAATCAGAAGCAGTGGCCACCAGTTAGGAACATATTTTGACCTGTCTCAGGTCTTACTCAGAATTTGCTTCTCCTGCTTGTCACAACAGCATTTTATATCTGACCTACATCAACACAACAAATGAGGAAGAATTAACTTCTTTTTTTTTAAAAGATTTTATTTATTTATTTGACAGAGAGAGAGAGATAGCAAGGGCAGGAACACAAGCAGAGGGAGTGGGAGAGGGAGAAGCAGGCTTCCAGCCAAGCAGGGAGCCCGATGTGGGGCTCGATCCCAGGACCCCGGGATCATGACCTGAGCTGAAGGCAGATGCTTAACGACTGAGCCACCCAGGTGCCCCAAGAATTAACCTCTTTAAAAGTCTTGCCTCAGAGCGTCTTTCAAAAACAGGCAAAAAGGAGCACCTGGGTGGCTCAGCTGGTTGAGCGACTGCCTTCGGCTCAGGTCATGATCCTGGAGTCCCGCGATCGAGTCCCGCATCAGGCTCCCTGCTCAGCAGGGAGTCTGCTCCTCCCTCTGACCCTCCCCCCTCTCATGCTCTCTCTCTCTCTCATTCTCTCTCTCAAATAAATAAATAAAATCTTAAAAAAAAGAAACAGGCAAAAAACCCAGATGATTATTTCCACAACCTCCAAATTCTTCATTTGGTTAGAACCATAATAAGAAATCATCTGAATTACTTCAGACTTTCTCTGCTCTAATAGTACCCCAGGGGATTCACACCATGTAAAGTAAGTTCTGTTTCTAAAATGTTGATAAGCGGGGCACCTGGGTGGCTCAGTTGGTTAAGCGACTGCCTTCGGCTCAGGTCATGATCCTGGAGTCCCTGGATCGAGTCCCGCATCAGGCTCCCTGCTCGGCAGGGAGTCTGCTTCTCCCTCTGACCCTCCCCTCTCATGTGCTCTCTCTCATTCTCTCTCTCTCAAATAAATAAATAAAATCTTTAAAATAAAATAAAATGTTGATAAGCTTAGAATAACTTCAGTCCTGAGAGAAGCAAACAGCAATCCTCCTGTTAACCATGTAAATATCACACTGACCTGTTCTTGGTGGTAACAATATGCTTAGAGGGATTCTCTCCCAAAGAGACACCAAGCCTTTTCTCCCCCTTAGCCCACTAATAACCCTGTCTCTATAGTATCACACGACAGTTTGCCCTCTTAGCAAAGATGACCCCAAAGGGCAAACAGCAGCCACTCTGGAGCTGAGCTGCCACGTGCCAAGAGTATCAAGGGCTTGGCAGTCAGTGGTCATCTTTAGGCTCCTGGTAATCTCCTTCCTTGCATGCAAACATGTAACACATGGGCAAAGCAGGATTTCTTTGGTTTTCTCTCAATACTGGGGATGTTCAGCAGGCCTGCAACAGAAACCACCCGCCTACCTCCTAATGGAGTAAAGATCTACTGGCCCAGCACATATAAAGTATCAGGGGTTCCATGAGACTTTCACTAACATGGGCAACCTGAAAGCACATAAATTAGTATCCAAAGTGCCCCCAAAGGGAAATGTGGTAACATGGGGACACAAACTGGCTACTCTGCATGTAAAAGGTTTTTTAAAAAAATAGATCACTTGAAGAAAATTCCTAGCATGAGAAAAGAATATATATCAGCAGAAATTAAACAGATAACACTACACAGACCACATCACAAGAGAAACGAAATGAAGATGCCATTGCCTTTTTAAAGATCCTTTTAAAGATAGCACTTCTCTCTCTACTAAGGATATTTTAATACCCCATGTTAAAGATCTCTTCTATCCTCTCCCTTAATGAGCACTATGTTCCAGTTACAATTCAATTTGACCAAGTACAAATTTTTTTTAGCTCAAATTGGATGATTTTAGCTGGGGATTCAAGAATGAGTAAATAGCACTCAGATTCTGTCCCGCTTCTCCTCCAAAAAAACCCAAGCACTGGGGAATTTAGGCACGTGTAGAACAATACACTGGAACCAAGGAACAAAGAGAAAGGGTTCTTTCTCCAGACCTGGCTAAGGTAGGAACCACAGGTGGAGCTGCCGCTGGGAATAAGAAATCAAAAGTGCTAGAAAATGTATGTGTATTTTATCACGATTAAAAAAGGGGGCAGAGGGTAATGGGAAGAGACACTAGTTCGGTACTAAAAAGCCAGTTTTATCCATATGGTCCACAGGGCGGAAACCAAAAGGAAGACATCTTTCATTCATATACTTCAATATAGAAATAATCAGCACCTTCCCATTTCCTTGGTACATTATATATATAATTTTCAAATTGAAAACGTCCTTTTTTTTTCTGTTGATAAAAGGCAGTGTAAGCTAACTGTAGAAAAATTTCGAACACTATGGAAATACATAGACTAGAAAGTAAAATGTGTTTTCTATTCCCCTCCACCCAGCAACAAATATGTGGTGTTTGATGCCCATTGTTTCAGAGCTTCTTTTTAATGTAACTTTTTTTTTTAAATGTAACTTCTATGAATGCATTCTCATGGCAAAAGATTGGACCAAAATAAAAGCATAAAAAGTAAAACACTGAGTCTCCCTCACCCCCTCTCTCATGCCATTCCTTTCCCCACAGGTAAACATTGTAAATATTATGATGTGTGGTCTTCCCAGACACTTCCCTAACCACTGTAACATATACATACATATGTGTACATATATGCCTGTTTAATCTCTATCTTCAAAACATAAGTGGATCAAGTTACAAGCACGGTTTCTTTTTCTAGTTAACAAAATAACGTGGAAATCTGACAGTATAATCAATTTTTTAAGATTCTATTTATTTATTTAAAAGATTTTATTTATTTATTTGAGAGAGAGAATGAGAGAGAGAGAGAGAGAGCACATGAGAGGGGCGAGGGCCAGAGGGAGAAGCAGACTCCCTGCTGAGCAGGGAGCCCGATGCGGGACTCAATCCAGGGACTCCAGGATCATGACCTGAGCCGAAGGCAGTCGCTCAACCGAGCCACCCAGGCGCCCAGTATAATCGATTTTTTAAAGGTAACACTTTGGGCACCTGGATGACTCAGTCATTAGGCGTCTGCCTTCGGCTGAGGTCATGATCCCAGGGTCCTGGGATCGAGCCCCGCATCGGGCTCCCTGCTCCACGGGAAGCCTGCTTCTCCCTCTCCCACTATCCCTGCTTGTGTTCCCTCTCTTGCTGTGTCTCTCTCTGTCAAATAAATAAATAAAATCTTAAAAAAAATAAAGGTATCACTTTTTTTCCTATCATACATACCTATTTACTCAAAAGGTGGATTATAATATAGTATTTCGTAGCTGAACATTATGTTATACAGCACCACTTCATCCTTCAACAGCTGTTTATAATTTCATTGAATGAATTTACTGTGATTTATTTAACAAGTTGTTTATTGAAGGTCATTCAGATTGTTTATTTTCCCCCATTATAAACCATGTTGCAAAAGATTCTTGTTTTGTTCTATATTTCCTATTTACTTATTTATTTATTTTTAAATAGTTTTTTAAGATGTATTCATTTGGGGGGGGGGGAAGAGTGGGGGCAGGGCAGAGGGAGAGAATCCCTCAGGCAGACTCCCTGCTGAGCATGGAGCCGGATGTGGGGCTCAATCTCATAACCCACGAGATCATATTTATTTATTTTTTTACTGAAGTATAGTTGACACACACTATAAAGATTCTTAATACAAATATATTTGCTGACTTGCTATACTTCCTTAGGTCAATTCCTAGAAGTAGATTTTTCTAGGTCATCAGTTAAGTATACATTTAAAATTCTGACACACATTGCCAAATAGCCCTCCAAAATCATTTTGCCAAATACATTCCCAACAATGGTATATGGAAGTCTCTGTTTCCCCACACCATCAACACAGGAGGTTACCAATCTTTTAAGTTTTATAATTTAATAGGGAAAAAAATGAAATCTCATTTTAATTTGCATTTCTTTGATTAATGAGGTTGACAGTCTGTTTCTTAGCTATTTGAGACTTTTTTTTATGATTTCTAAGTTTACTTGTTGACATGCTTTGCCCATTATTTTTACTGGGATTCTCAGAGACTTGTAAAAACTCTTTACATAGTATTTTACATAGTAAAGAAAAATGTCATATATTGAACTTTCTCTTGTCAGTCTGTCATTTACCTACTTTTTTTTTTTAAAGATTTTATTTATTTATTTGTCAGAGAGCGCGAGCGAGCACAAGCAGGGGGAGCGGCAGGCAGAGGGAGAAGCAGGCTCCCCGCTGAGCAGGGAGCCCAATGTGGGACTAAATCTCAGCACCCTGGGATCATGACCTGAGCCGAAGGCAGCCACTTAACCGACTGAGCCACCCAGGCGTCCCTGTCATTTACTTATCACTTTGTTTTCGATGTCTTTTTCAGTGTGACTTTCAGGTAGTCAGATCTATTAATTATTTTTCCTTATGGCTTCTGGCCTTGGTGTCATGCTTACAAAGTCCTTCTCTATCTCAAAATCATAAAAAAATTCTCTATTCATACATGCATACCAAGAATGACATATCTGTAACTTAGCAAAACCAAAACTATTCATTTGAGGAAAAGTACTATACACTGATACTGATATTTTAACAACTATGAAAGTTTCCAATTCCTCAGTGATATTTTGTGGTACACAAAGTAGGAGACAAAATAGTACAGTAGCAGATTGTCACCAGTTATGGAATTACCTAAAGAAAAACGAAGTAAGTCAAGCTACGACTGCCTTCTTTTGCCCTGAGAATTTGGATACGAGAAGCAGAGAAAGCTAATGCCCAGTTCCTTTACCCACAGTTAATCTGGCTTATTCAGACTATGCAGCACGAGCAGTAATGTGGATAAATGCCTCTTCTCCTTAGGAAACACAATGGGAATAGAGTGCACTGTGGTAAAAACACATGCTCAGTTCTCCAGCTACAAGACTTTTATTAAATTCCTTGTTAATGGGCTAAACGAGCTGAAGAACAATGCTGATAATAAGCAATCAGTCTACAAGGGACAGCCTTATTCCCCCCCACAAACACTGAATGCCAGAAGGACTATTACCCAACAAACATTCCCAACCCCTTCTCCCTTGCCTGCTCTACCTGAAGCAGCAACGTAGCACAGTTCTAACTAATGAGATATAAGACGTTTGGAGGGGATTCTGGGGAAGCTTTTACTTTTCTGATAAACAAAAGCAGACAGATCTGACACCACTTCTTTCCTCTCTTCTTCCTGCCATGAACACGTTTGATGGCTAAAACTGCAGCTGCCATCTTGGGACCACAAGGGAAAGACTAAGAGAAACTGGCCCTTGTATCACTGAGAAGAGAAGGGAAAACCACTGCCAATAATTGCATGCTGCCCCTAAATTTTTTCTGTCAGAAACGTAAACTCATTTGCTTATGCCTCTGTAGGCAGGTTTTAAGATTCTTGCAGACCAAGTCCAACATAATCCTAAATAATACAGTCATTTTCAAATCATCTTTGGCTAGCATTTGGTAGCAACCCTCAGAAATTACAAGTGATAAATAAGATTCAGGAAAACTAAGTGCCCCTGGGATATTAGGTGATTCAAGAAAAATGCCAACTACGAAGGACAAAAAGTTGTTTCTAAATGATCTAGTAGTAATACTGTATTCAAAAGACGCCACTAATATTATACTGGGTTTCACACTTTATGCCTGGGGTAATAATGTTTCCGTAATGGGTTTGTTTTAGTTTTTGAGCATCTAGTTTTCCTTTCCTGTTGATACAATCTTCCACGTTGTCCCGACAGGAATTTTAAGTTGCACTCAATTTACTCTGTAATTTCAAAAAAACAGACTAGATCCAGAAATAAGTGGAAACAAACAAAAAACCCCAGCCAGACGAAGGCATTCACTTGCAAAGCACAGGAGAGCATGTGAAGTCACAAAGTTCTGAGTAGACTCAGAACTACATAAGAACTACATACATAAGCTCTTTTGTACTCAAAGTACTGAACAAAAGCAAACAAAAAGTAAGTAATAATTGTGTTCACCTCAATTTGCAGATCTACTACTTTTTAGGCCAGGATAGAAAATCTCATGAGGTTTAATAGCAAACAAAATACTCTCAAATAAAAAGGTTAAGTGTACTTTGAAACATAAAGCTGGCAAAACCCTTATGTGCTTACCCTAGGACCAATAATTTCGCTTGGTAAAGATTTATGGTTACAAATGTCTACCACAGCATTATTTACAATAATTAAAATCATTTAAATGTCCAACAATTAGTGAATGACTTAAATAAGCAATATAAAAATATTATACAGTCATTAAAAATTTTTGAATGTAGTATACAAAATATTTAAAGAAAAAATTCACAATAGAATATAATTTTAATTATATTCTAAAGAAAAACAAGAACATTCTCAAAGGAAACTCATAAAGACTAAAAGGAGGGGTGCCTGGCTGGCTCAGTCAGTGGAGCATGTGACCCTTGACCTCAGGGTCACGAGTTCGAGCTCCACGTTGGGTGCAAAGATTACGAATAAATAAATAAATAAATAAATAAAATGTTTAGGAAAATTGGGGGAAAAAAAGACTGAAAGGAAACATTCAGAGATGCTACACAAGTGGCTGTCTCCTACATGTGTATATATTTACACACACACATCTCCTAGCTCCCTACACTGAAGAGAGCCCAGGAACAGTGAAACCCAGTGACAATGAACACCCTTAGCACACAGATCTTGGTTTCTAAACACCACAATCCACAAAAAAGAATCAGGGCTCCTTGGAGGAAGACTGACTCTAGGGCTGGAACAAGGAAAGTTTAAGATAAGCCTAGAACACCCCATTATGCCAGAAAGTAAGAACATATTCAAGGAATGGGGACATCTCAAGAGGACAAAAGCCAGCTTGAAAGGGCTTCCATTAACGTGGAACAACTTCAAATAAAAAATAATGACAGTAATAGGTTATAATTCATTGGATAAAATAGGAAAGCATGAGTTCATACTGATATAAATGAATAAATGAATGGCAAATAAGTGAAAGGGAAGGAATATGGCTAAATAAGTAATATAGAAATACTACAATATAGTAGAACGCTAGCTAATATAGAAGGAATGAGTCTTTAAAAAATGGCTATCTATTAATTATAATATTATAAGGATACATTGTTTGCATACATTTCTATCTTGTTTCAGTTTATAAAATGAGCATGTACTTCTTTTATAAAAATACACACACACAAAAAATCCTCAACAGCAGCCTGAACAAACACAACATAATGCACATCTCTAGAGCAGTCTCTAAAGACATTTTTAAAAAGGAGAGAATACACACAAAACCCCCAGCCACAGAAAGCAAGCACATGTGCTGTCCTGACCCACCTTTCTGTTCTAGAGAAAAGCCCAGATGTGCTAGGCAAGTAGCTAAAGTTAAAAACAAAACAGGAAAAAAAAAAAAAAAACCCACCAGAGGCAGCACTGAAATTACAAAATTACGGAAATTTTGGTTTGGTTCTACAGTAATTATGGGGTGAAGAAATGTGACAAGGACCCTTGCTATGATGCCAATGACAAATGGTTAACTGATAAGAAGAAATGGACAGGCTGTAGAACAGGTCAATATCAGGCTGTCATGGAGCCATTTGAGACACATAATTAATCTATTACTCACCTGGCATCATCATTCATTGTAGTATGGTCAATAGGTGCCATGAAGCTCAGTAGCTTGCTGAGGACATGAAACCTAAATAAAGCAGGAAACAAACAGGCAGCGACATTAGTAACTATTAACCTAGAAAAGGAAACACATTCCATGAGTTAACAAACTCCAGAACTGATCACAGGAGCATGTGACTCCTGAGCGGAATGGAGAACAATTCATAGGCACACACTAATCACAAATGTATTTCCCTCTTTTTCCTTAATATTACAGGAAAAAAGTCTCATAACAATGCATTGTAAATGACAGTAGATCCATTTACATCATAGTCTCAAAAAAGAGTAGACACACTTGTGCCCTTGAGCAATATACTAACCCTTAAACACTACTCCAGACAGAAGAGGAGGACTTGAGTACCCCATTTTCCTCCTCTAAGTACATCTTAATCATTTTTCAGTGTCATTACTAGTAGGTAGTAAGCACAGTAGTGGTAGAAACCCAAATGAAATGCCTCACACCACCATCACTCATTAGCACTGGTTCCCTGAGTCAGAAAAGGCTTCTAGAATTCCACATCATCTCTATTCACTAGATCCAGTCTTTCATTTCACCCATCTTTAAATGAATGAGTACATCTGAGTACATAACAAGTTTGATCCTTAGTCATGGTGTTATGGAAATTTAAATTATATCACTTCCATTTCCCACCAACAGAAAAAAAAAGGGTATTTTTGTACAAAGTGCTTTGAGATCCTCTGATGAAAGGAGCTGAACAACTATATGACCTTATACAGACAAAATTATACCAAAGAGAATTCACAGGAGGTAGCCCTTTCTGTTCATTATAATAGAAGAGGCTGTATGACAATATGCATATTATAAAATTCTAACCAAAAAAACTCTACTGGGGGTCGCCTGGCTGGCTCAGTCAGAAGATCACGTGACTCTTGATCTCCCGGTTGTTAAGTTTGAGCCCCATGCTGAGGGCAGAGATTACTTAAAAAATAAATAAAATCTTTAAAAAAAAACCCACAAAATTCTACTTGGGCAAAACAAAACAAAAATATGGTATTTTCATGTACATAATACTAGCTTTACAGTATTACAAACATTTTTACACATATCGAGTAATTTGATTCCCTATGGTACCACCCAGAGCTAAGCCTCCCAAATTTCATTCTTTTTTTAACAAATGAATCTTACAATAATAATAGTGATGAGATTTTCCCCATTATAAGAGTAATGGAAAAAGTATAAATTCATTATAGAAAATATGGAAAAAAACCAACAAAGCACACACACAAAATGCATCGTCCCTCACCTACAGAGAGCTGTTAACATTGATTAGTTATGTCTGTGTTTCATAGTCATCCTGTTATTTACACACACACACACACACACACACACACACACAATTTTGTATTCTCTTTTTTTCACTTTGCATTGTAAGCATTGTCCCATAACAATATCTGGGTAGCTATATACAATCCCAGGAGCGGGAATACTATAATACATTTTTGAACATTTATTATTGCTTCCCATTCTTCATGTTTCATAACATGCAAAAACAAAATCTCTGTGCGTACTTGTTTTTTTAAATGTCTGCTACCTCCTAATTATAGAAAGTAATATATAATTCTTATAAAAATGATTCAAATACAAAAATGTATAGAAAACTGATAAGCCATCTGCAGTCTTATCCCCCAGAAATAATCACTGTTAACGAAAACTCTTAAGTGTGGCTGTAGCATTTTCCATATGTAAGACCAATATAAACAACACACTTTTCACATAAAAGGGAGACTGTAATATACTTAATATTCTACATTATACTTTTTCCCACTGAACCAAGTCATATTCTATTTTTTTCATAGTTGCAAAATATTCCATTGTGTCAATATATTATAATTTATTTAATCTATTAATGGGCATTTATATAGACTGCTCCCCTTTAAAAACCATACTAAACAGTGTTAAAGTGAAGATTCTTATACATAAATTATAGCATATTTGTTCACATATTTCTTCGGGATAAATTTTGAAATGTGAAATTGCTGGTGAATCAAAAGGCACACATATTGAAAATTGAAAGACTGAACCAAAATACCCTCTCAAAGGTTATGTTAATATATGAGAATATAAATATTCACATAACCTTCTTACTTAAGTATAAAACATAAATATTATTAATAAATGCATTTTAATGTCTTTAGGCTTCACCAAACTTTGGTGTCCATCTGAAAAAAGGAATACTATTCTTGGCTGTCTCCAAAGAGAGGTTTAATCCACTCTCTGGACAAAGACTATGAGCTCTACTCCACAGCTGTATTGTCCAATTCAGTAGTCACTGGCCACACGCGGTTACGTAAGCCCTTGAAACCGTGGCTGGTCTGACTGCTGCGGATGTGCCAAAATGAGAAGTGCACCAGATTTTGAAGACTCAAGATTAAAAAAAAGAATGTAAAATATACCATTAATAATTTTAAAATAATAAATTGTTGAAATATTGGGTAATAATATTTTTGATATATTGGGTTAAATAAAATATTTTTTCAAGATTTTATTTATTTATTTGAGAGAGAGAGAGTGAAAGAGGGATGATGAGCAGAGGGGGAAGGGTAGAGGGAGAAGCAGATTCCCCAAAGAGCAGGGGGTCTGATGCAGGGCTCGATCCCAGGACCCTGGGATCATGACCTGAGCCAAAGGCAGACACTTAACCGACTGAGCCACCCAGGCACCCCTAATGAAATATATTATTAAATCCACCTGATTCCTTTTACTTTTGAAATGTGGCCACTAGAACATTTAACATTACATATGTAATGCCTGTTTTTATTGGACGGTGCTGCTCTGTGGAATACCTTTACATTATAATACAATATATTCAATAACTATTAACAGCATGACAAAAGACAGACTTTTAAGAAGTAATCACATTAAAGACGATTTAGTAATGTGTATTTAATGCAATAGATTTCATCTAATCTCAGTGCTGCTGAGGATGGATGCATGTTTTAGTATTAAAATACCTTTTAACAACCATACTAAGAAAAGATAAATGTCATTTTGCTGCAGAAGAACAGACAAACACAGTAAGACATCCTGTGTAAAAGCCTGAATTTAATTCACTTACATTATGAATTCTGATTAAATCATGATCAAATCTACTTAAATATAATGCTGAGTAAAAATACTAATAATCAACAGTTATAATTATTTCCCCAAACCCAAATATTCCTTTTTTTAATTTATTTTTATTTATTTTTATTATTTTTTTTAAAGATTTTATTTATTTACTTGAGAGAGAGAGAGAGAGAGAGCACATGAGAAGGGGAGGGTCAGAGGGAGAAGCAGACTGCCCGCTGAGCAGGGAGCCCGATGCGGGACAATATTCCTTTTTTTTTAAATAAATTATTTTCAAGCATCCAACTAACAAGCTGCCATGTCCAGTCTGACCAGGCTGATGCCATTAACCTGCTATCATTTAAACTAACGTCATCTCTGCTATGACATTTCTGGAAACCTTTTTTCAACTCTATTGCAAACAAAGAGCAGAACTTGCTCACTAGTGGAACCCAGCATCGGTGATGACGGCTGGCATACCTACCAGCTCTTCTTGAGGTCTCACTTAAGGAAGTTATTTATAATATTTTCATCTAGCCTGGCCACTTGTTTAATCCTTTGGGGCAGAACACTAAAGTATGCAACATGTCATTCTGGGGCCTGCAGAGGCCAGTAAGTCCTGCCCAGAGAAACAAAAGAGGCCACAGGTCAGAAGCACGGGCTCTGCAATCAGACCAATTAGCTCAAATCCTAACTCTGTACAGGCTGTGTGAGTTACTTCTCTTCTCAAAGCACTTCACAGGAATCAGCTCATCTAATCTGATATCAACCCTCCGAGATGTGACTTTTATGAATATATGTGTTTCACAGCTGAGGAAACGGAAGCACAGACGTAAGCTACCTTGCCCAAGGTCTCCAGGTGGGTAAGTTAAAGAGTCAGGCTTCAAACCTAGACAGGGAAGCTCCAGAGTCTGTGGTTTTTGTTCTCTCTGCACGTAAACTGCTTAGCAGTGCCTGACAGTGAGAGTTTTATAAATGTTATCACTATTGCTATTAATAAAGATCACTCTCTGATTCTGACCACATCCCTCACATTCATGGTCACAGGAAAGCCAGGTGAATATGGACAACAAAACTGCAAAACAATGCAAAACATATGACCTTTTTTTAAAACTTTTTTTTTTTTTAATGTAGGCTCCAAGCCCAGTGTGGAGCCCCAAACTTTTTTTGGGGGGAGGGAGGGAGGGAGAGAGAGAGAGAGAGGGAGAATCCCAGGCAGGCTCCATGCTCAGCACACAGCCAATGTGGGGCTCCATCTCAAAACCCCGAGATCATGACCTGAGCCAAAATCAAGAGACACTCAACTGACTGAGCCACCCAGGCGCCCCAGGCCCAAACTTTTTAATTCAATAATTAATTTGTAGTAATTTTAGTCTCGTAGAACTGCATAAAAGAGAGAGTTCAGGGCGCCTGGGTGGCTTAGTTGGTTAAGCGACTGCCTTCGGCTCAGGTCATGATCCTGGAGTCCCAGGATCGAGTCCCACATCGGGCTCCCTGCTCAGCAGGGAGTCTGCTTCTCCCTCTGACCCTCCTCCCTCTCATGCTCTCTGTCTCTCATTCTCTCTCTCACAAATAAATAAAATCTTAAAAAAAAAAATTAAAAAAAAAAAAAGTTCATGCATACCCTTGCCCAGCTTCCTCAAAGTTAACAATTTACATAAACATAGCGCAATGATCAAAATCAGGAAATTAACCCCGGTACAATACTACTACCCAAATTATACAGCTTTCAAATTTCACCCGTTTTTACCCTAGTGTCCTTTTTCTTTTCCAAGATCCAATCTAGAACCCCAAACTGTACCTACTTGCGATGTCTCCTCAGTCTCCTTCACTCTGTGACAGTTCCTCAGTCTTCCTTTGTTTTTCCATAACTCACTACAGTCTACAAAATAAAGTCCAAATTCTTAGCATGGCCACGACCTAGCACTCACCTACCCATACAGCCTCATCTCCTGCCATTCCCCCATTCACTTTAAGTTTCTGCCAAAACAAATTAAATTACAGTTCCCAAAATGGCCATGTACACTCTCAAGTCTGTGTTTTTGCAAACGTTATTCTCTTTGGCCTTTCGCTGGGCTGACTCTCCTAGTCTGCTCAGTGTGGAGTGTGGATGGTGTCTTAGACGAAGTCTTCCTGAGCAGCCTGCACTCCCTCAAGGGCACTCAGGTGACCCCTCCACCAGGAGGACCTCCACCACAGCACTTCCCACACAGCATCACTGTCTGCTTATTGCTTGCTAGCCTCTCCTTTTTTTTTTTAAAGAGAAAGAGAGCACACATGGGCAAATGGGGAGGGGGCTGTAGAGGGAAAGGGAGAGAGAATCTTTTTTTTTTTTTTTTAAGAATTTGGCAGCTGTCCTCAGACCATTTTATTTTTTTTTTAAGATTTTATTTATTTATTTGACAGAGAGAGAGAGAGAGCGAAAGAGGGAACACAAGCAGGGGGACTGGGAGAGGGAGAAGCAGGCTTCCCACCGAGCAGGGAGCCCGATGCGGGGCTCGATCCCAGGACCCTGGGATCATGACCTGAGCCGAAGGCAGACGCTTAACGACTGAGCCACCCAGGCGCCCCAGGGAGAGAGAATCTTAAGCAAGATCCACACCTAGCATGGAGCCCAACATGGGGGTCCGATCTCACAACCTTGAGATCATGACCTGAGCCAAAGTCAAGAGTCTGACACTTAACCAACTGAGCACCCCAGGCGCCCACTGCCATCCTCTCCTGAGGACAATACTCCTCAAGGGCAGAGTGGGTCTTAACTGGCACCTAATACGGTTCCTAGAACTTCAGAAGATTGATTGATTTATCTGAGAGAGAGAGAATGAGCAGGGAGGAGGGGCAGAGGGGGAGAATCCCAAGCAGATTCCCCTCTGACCAGGGAGCCCGATTCGGGGCCCAATCCCACAACCCACGAGATCATGAGCCCAGCAGAAATCAAGAGTCAGAAGCTCAACTGACTAAGCCACCCAGGCGCCCCTCCTTTTTAAATTTTAATTAACCACATCTTACATTTTAATGTTTAGTCCCATTTAAATAGAATGTCTCTCACTTGCCTGTTGCCAGAATAAGACTTTAAATGCCTCTGGTTTTATGGGCATGTGTGAATCTAAATCACTATCAAAATGCTACAAAACCAGATGTATATACTTGCAGTGACCATACCTCTAATGAACAGTTTAATGAAGTTAGTTTAATAAATTAATATAAGAAAAACACTTGCTATTAAAACAAAATCCTGTTTTTTTTCTTTCAACTTAATAAATAATAACCATGATAAGTATATTTTGATTTGGGAAACAACAGACTCATGTCCTCCTAAGTTATCTGCCATGCTAGAAAAGTACTCACTTTTCCAACACTCACCCAGACTTCTAACACTGTTTTATGTTTAAGGTTATAGCCATTTCTCCTTACCTGGTGAGCATGTTAGTTTTAATGACATAATCATTCAAAAACATCTTCTGGCTGACTAATGTAAGGTTGGAATTGTCTTAAAAAATAAGGGAGCACAATTCTTGCCCTCCAGGGGCACACACATATAACTACTTGTCCCAAGACAAAATTCGTAACAATAATGTAGAAAAGGGATTTTCTCCTCTCTCAATTCTTTTGAAGATGGTATCTTTGCAACAGCAATACCAATAGGTAAACACAAGAGAAGCCAAGGAAATTAATACTTGCTTTTTTTTTTTCTTTTAAAGATTTTATTTATTTATTTGACAGAGACACAGTGAGAGAGGGAACACAAGCAGGGGGAGTGGGAGAGGGAGAAGCAGGCTTCCCGCTGAGCAGAGAGCCCGATGCGGGGCTCGATCCCAGGACCCTGGGATCATGTCCTGAGCCGAAGGCAGCCGCTTAACGACTGAGCCACCCAGGCGCCCCGGAAATTAATACTTTCGAATGCTTACTACGTACCAGACATTTACACATCATTTTAATCCTCAAACCAAATCTATCAAGTAGGGATTATTATCGCTACTTTGTAAATGAGAAAAGTGAGCTACAGAGATAAAAGAACAACCAAAATCATACAGCCAGACAGAGCCAGAATTTGAACCCAAGCCTCCCAGGATTCCAGGGTCCTCCCTCTAGAGAACATTTATCGTCTCATAAAGCCACAATTTTAAAAACACAGCACTGGAGAAAAATCATCTCAACATTAAAGAGTAAGTTTGGCTCTCAAGTCTATGCTCTTAACCATCCCACTAAAAACAAACCTGGAGAAGTATGAAGACTTGGAAATTCCAAATATGAAAAAAGTTAAACAAATTATAACAATTTAACCTGAGATTTAAGAAAGTGACTTTGCATAAAAATATGGTGAAAAGCTGCTTTGCACTTCTGCAAAGTTAAGAGAGAAATACACATTTCTTGGTGAGTTTGTTAAAAACAAAAACAGGTTAATTAAAGCAGTTGTGAAATCTGCTTCTCTGAAGTTACTTAAGTATGAGGCAGATCCACATTTGTCTAAAGGGAATTCAATGACAGGTAGGCTCTAATAGGATGTGGAATTAGCTATCCGTCTAAAGTGTCCTAACACAATGAGCTTAAGATTTTTTTTTTTTTCACGTGCACCTCAATTATAAGTAGTTTCTTTGACATGGAGGCTTTGTGCAAATGATATTACATAACAGACATATAATAAAATATTATCTATCTGTACACCACACATAATACTCACACAGGATTGAGGGTTTTCCTATAGTCAGAAATCTGTTTTCTCATAAAAATTATATTTCTCTGGGCGCCTGGCTGGCTCAGTCGGTGGAGTGTGCGACTCTTGATCTCGGGGTTGTAAGTTTGAGCCCCATGTTGGGTGAAGAGATTGCTTAAAAATAAAGTCTTAAAAAAAATTGTATTTCTCATCTCATTTAAGCACATTGTTAACATTCTCTGGAATCCTTCATTTATATCTTCTTAGCATAGCATGTACATGTATGGCCTCATGAAAATGGACCAATATAATCCTATTTTAAATAGGCATCCAAAGTAAAATTGTTATATTGTTCTGTAGAAATTGCTTTTTAAAACTAGGACGATTTCAGGGTTCCTGGGTAGCTCGGTCAGTTGAGCATCCGACTCTTGATTTCAGCTCAGGTTGTGGTCTCAGGGTCGTGAGATCGAGCCCAGCATCGGGCTCCAGGCTGGGCGTGGAGCCTGCTTAGCATTCTCTCTCCCTCTCCCTCCCCACTCCCACCTTCTCTCGCTCTAGGAAAAAAAAAACCAGAAAAAAAAAACTAAGACAATTTAAACCATCTTATTTTCTTCTTATTTCTCTTTCACGAAAATGCAGGTGTTATTTAACCCATCCTCTTACAACAGCAGAACAAAAAGGAACTGAAACTATAGTATTTCCATTTTAGAGTAAGAAAAATTGAGTCCCCCAAAAGCCACAGATATTATTATCGTTATTTTTCTGATCCTTAAAAAGAAAGATTTTTTTTTTTTTTTTAAGATTTTATTTATTTATTTGACAGAGAGAGCAAGAGAACACAAACTCGGGGAACAGTAGGAGGGTGAGGGAGAAGCAGGCTCCCCGCCAAGCAGGGAGCCCAATGTGGGGCTCGATCCCAGGACCCTGGAATCATGACCTGAGCCGAAGGCAGACGCTTAACCATGTGAGCCACCCAGGCGCCCCTATTTTTCTGATCCTTAAAAACAGAATCATCAGAAGAAATAGAGAATTGACATAACAGCCAAAATATAAGAGCTGTAACATGTTAAAATCTTTTCTAAAAAGTAACTCACCGGAGTTTCCTTCCTTTGCTGGCTTTCCTATCTACTTTCTTGTGGATTTTGCTTCGTAACTTCTGGATCGCAAGCCACTGCCTGGGAAATTCACAAGCAATGTTATGCATCATCACTAACAGAAATAGTTATACCTATTGACAAATTGGAATTTTTCTCACTAACAACCCTGCAGAAAGACATCATCAACCCACATCAAGTTCCTCAAGATAGTCTGGGGCCAAAGCGACTAATCAATTGAAAAGGATCTGTGCAATGGTAAAAAAAACAAATAGCAGCTGGGAAATTCTACAGCGAATTTGGTTAACAATGCTCCTTAGTATCTAGAGTTGCTGTGACAGGCACTAAATCTCGCAGTCCACAGGAAAAGCCAGCAAACTGAGTAGAGCTGTTTGGGTTTGCTTTCAACGTTTTAGCTGTGCAGGATGTTCTATTGTTAATATTAAAACTGCTGTTCGGTTTGAATACAGGATTCCTTCAATTTTCCCTTTGTTAACACCGAAGTGCTTTTTCTGGCACTTTCCAATGTTTGCTAATTTTTTATAATTATCCACTACTGACATTAGTTTTGCGGCCATTTTATTTATTTAATTTTCATTTCATCTGTAGTATTTAAGAATGTGCTGCTGAGAGGTAAGGGTTCTTTCCCAATATAGTCTCAATACGATTGTCACACCTACAAAAAAGTTACCAGTAATTCTTTACTACCAAATACTGAGTCAGTCTTCAAATTTCCCAGATCATCTCACTTTTACAGTTAGTTTGTTTGAATCAGGATCCAAACAAGATTCATATATTCTGCAGTCATTTTAGATGAAAAGGAATTAATTTTTCAAATAATGGATACTAGCTAAGAAAAATCTTCATAAATTCCTCATATGAACAAATGTGAAAAAAAGGAGAAACAGCAGCAGCTAGTCATCTTACCTGACTTAGACAACGAAAACTCAACATCAGAAAAAAAATAATCTAGGGAAATCCAATTACTGTAATCTTAATATAATCTTAATTACCATAATCTATTTTATTGTAAAGCCAGATAAATGTACAATATAATCACCACTTAAATGCAATTTGCTATATCACATTAAATTTATAGTGAACAGTTCTCTATTGCATTCCAGAGATACACAAAATATCAACAATATCCTATCCTAAAACCCAAATAATGTTTTACTCAAATAAAATTATTTCATCAACACAAATTTTTCATTGCGTTCTCAGAATGCCGCTTTGCCCGCAATCCCATTCTGGCACTTGCAGCTTTTGTTTCCTTTCATGCTTTTGCAAAGTATGGCTCATGGCTATTTACATGTACACTGTTCATTAGGTAGCACTCTAAATGCCCTTTTTATTTTCCAACCACAGGAGGAAGCATACACACAAGAGCCTTCCTTCACTACTTTACATTCTACCCTGACATCTGGGTAATGCTGCCACGTTCCACTTCTAATTGTGCCGAGGCTTTTACTGAAGGGGTGCAGGTCTAAATTAGGGCAGACTCAAACAAAGCAGATTCAACTATGAGCAAGGAACCTGTTGTGCCCCGTGCCACATTCGGACAGCTGAGAGACACATTGCGGTGGTTGCTTTTTATCCAGTGGTCAGAGATTGATACAGATACAATCATAGCCCAAATCAGAAAGCAAAGAGCATAAGAAGGACTTTGAAAAACAAACTCTAAAACAAAGACATAGAGGTGTTTTATAATCTCTTATTCAACTGCACTTAAGGCAAGGTGTAGGGTAAACAGTTAGGATTTCCATCACCTTGTCTTTCTAGCTCTTATTGTCTTAACTTTTTTTGTTGTTGTTGCTTAACTTTTATAATTACGGGACCAATCACTGCCTTTGAGGCAGAATTAAGGGGACTCAAAGGGAGAAATTATTATATAGGCTGCTTTCATGAAGAGAAAGCCATATCTAAATTACCTTCCCATGGCCACCTGATCATTGGGATCCAAGGAGCTGGTCTTCCGTTCTATGAGTTCTCGAAGGAGCTATGGGAAAAAGGAAAGCAACTGATTTATTTATCATCTCCCAGCACCAAGTGACTTTAAAAGGGCACAGGAGGAATTCTGAATGGCATAGTGACAGCTCTAAAACTACAATCAATAAGGGACAACCCAGTGACAAGAGCATGACTGAATTCCCATTAACCCTTTCATATTTATATATCTTTAAAAAGGTGGCTATAGCAATAGCTGAGAACAGAAGTCCATTTGGAAGACTTATTGTACTGCAGTTCATTTCAAATGGATCAATGAGTGTGCAACATTCCCTTCACTGTTTTTATGATTAGTTTTGTCCACCTCATCGATACCATTGGAGAATCTTTAAAAGGTCAGGTGGGAAAGGCTGTATGGCAAAAAGGAAAATGCATCAGCTTCTCACCAATAGGATAATGGTACATGGTTAACTTCTGACCTATAACCTCCAATTGTCAGGAAGGTCTTCCTCAGGCAAAAGCCTTTATTACATATAATTAAAAGTGTGAACTTCATTCTCTTGCTTTCCATGGCTGGTACTCCACCATGCTTACTATGAAGAGATTTAACCACGTATGACACCAACACATTCACAGCCACGACAATTTTAAAAGGGATCCTGACAGAAATCATATGTGTGTGCTGCAAATACAACAGAGAGAACCAGTCTCTCTTCCCATACAACGAACTCCATGGGCACTCTGAATTACTCTCCTACTCTCCTCTTAGTCCTGGGCGGTCCACTGCATACGACCAGAGTGTAAATCTATACCTTTTACACAGACTTAAGAATTTGCACTGGATCTTAAAGTCCTTGGTGAAGAGAAGTAATGTTTAGAAGTTAAACATTAGGTAGGGGTGCCTGGCTGGCTCAGTCGGTAGAGCATGTGACTCTTGATCTCAGGGTCGTGAGTTTGAGCCCCACGTTGGGTGTGGAGCCTGCTTAAAAATAAAGAAAGGTTAAACATTAAAGGAAGAGAGTTTTAAATTATGATAATAAAACTGGATACATCTCTCCCATACAAGTGCTTTGGGCAGGGAAATAGCAACAGAGATTAAAATCCCAAAAGTCTTCTGAGAGAACTCTAAGGGGAGACACTAAAATAATCCTGCTCATCATCTGTCAATAATACAGATTTGACTTTAAAACTTGTTTCTTCACAAAAAAAAGGTAATGATTTTGTAGGTGAGGCATGGTAGCAATCTGTATTGCTGTATTTCACCAAATTAAACAGCTGAAGTCTGTGGGAGAATAGAGAAGGAAGAATAAATTCCTATGAAAGTAGTTCACTCTCTAATTTTCATTTGTTTATGTAAGTAGGCACTGGAAGAACTACAACAAATTTACAGAAATGTTCATTTCCATATAAGATGAATCTTTATTGCAAAAGGGAAAAGGGTATCTCAATCGCAATTAAAAACCCTCCTATGATGTTTCTTCATTTGCTTATTTTGGACATTATTACTACAGCAATTACGTTTAAAAATGCGGGGACCAGAGGCCACTGGTTTATTATCACTAGAAAACAGCCAGCTATTTCTCTACCCTGTTTATCTGATTGATTCCCAACATCTTTCTGGCAGCCAATCTATCAGTTTATCTCTGCTACTTCATCACAGTCACTTCTGGCAGCTAAATACAAGATCCAAATCCAGTGTTACACAGACAAACAACACAGTAAACCCGTGTAGCCCTGCTCCTCTGTAAACAGCTGCCCTGAAGGCTGAGCCAAAATGGGCTCCTGGTTCCCAGTCAATGTTCTGTCAGAAGCATGGCGGGGGCCGGGGGGGGGGGGGGGGGGAGGGGGGAGAGGTGGAGAAGAAAAACAGAAGAAAGAGAAGAAAAAGAAAATACAAAAAGGGACGGGAAACAATGGAGTGGCTGCATCTCATTGCCCTTACCTTGTTCCAGCCACAGAAGAAATTGGAACAACAGTTCCTGGTTTTCCTAATCGTTTCTGATCCCTTGAGACTGGGGCTGTCAAGGCCACTGGGAGCAAGTGCTCACGGAAGGCTGCCCCAGCACAACAGGGGTGATCCTCTTCAAGAAAGCCCCATATGCCCTTCCGGAAGGCTGGAAACTGGAGCCGCACGACCACCGTGGGTCTGTTATGTTTGCAGTGGTCCCGCGATTCAAACACCGAGTTGGTGCAGCATTTACTTTCAAGCACTCTGTACTTTCCATATTCTGGGCTGCATTATCTTTTTTTTTTTTTTAAAGATTTTATTTATTTATTTGACAGAGAGAGAGACAGTGAGAGAGGGAACACAAGCAGGGGGAGTGGGAGAGGGAGAAGCAGGCTTCCCGCTGAACAGGGAGCCCAATGTGGGGCTCGATCCCAGGACCCCAGGATCATGACCTGAGCTGAAGGCAGATGCCCAACAACTGAGCCATCCAGGCACCCTGGGCTGCATTTTCACTACCCAAGTGCCCTGCACAGCTACTCTTAGTCATTCGTGACAAGGAAGATGGTTTTACTGGTCAATCTGGCCAAGTCTACTTTATTCAGTCGAGTGTTGCAGATCCTGTTGTATGTAAGGTAGGAATAAGAAAGTAGCCAGAAAATACAAGTAAAGAAACTATTCCTGTGGCTATTGCTATTTCCCACAGCTAACACAATCAGTGGGTTTTAAGTTAATTAGAAAAACTGCTTTCAAAAAAGTTACTAAAAAATTAAGCTTTAGGAATATTGCTGAAGAACTTAATTTTGCTTCTCGGTTCAATTTTTATAGCTTAACTTTATGAATAAACTTTTCCATTAAAATACAGGTTTCTGTTACACTTATTGGAGCTTTTTATTTTTCGACAATAATGACATAATATTTGTAATTTTCTTTGTGACTCGGAAAATGGAGACACGCATGAAATTTTTTTGTTCTAGTCTGTTTTAATTCCAGGGTCAGCTCACAAAAGCTTGATTGTTTCTCTAGTTCTAGGGGAAAATCATAGATGTTAGGTCTCCAGGTCAGCCCACAAAAACCTATCTAACCCGTAACAACATACATGAGGAATAGCCCTGATGGTACTGTTCAGCATCTAATCAGCATTTGTAATACTTTGTCTAGAAAAATGCATGCCAGAATCAGTTAAAAATGGCAGATTGAACACATTAGTTTATCTCTTCTCCCTTCCCAACCCCTCTAAAAGACAGGAGAGGAATAAAACAAATGTATTAACCCACGAGAAAGAAGAGCAAGGGAGAGTTAATGAGAGCAGATTTTCATAAATTTTTCAAAGACAGTCAGGAGATGGAAGAGTAAGAGGCAGTTATCACCCAAGTGCCCAGAGGGAATAAAGGTGAGGGGGGACCTAATTAGGCCCACAGAGTCCCTGTGAGGAGTGGCTCTGGCAGCGGCGGCTACCACCGAAAAGGGAGAAGTGGGAGGGACAGCGCCACTGGGCCTCTCCACTATCCCACCAGTGACCATCCCCCCCCCCCCCACCACCAGGAGAAAAGAAGTTTTCTTCTCTGGAAAAACTGAGCCCCAGAAGCTCCAGACAGAGGGCTAGGAGGCACAGAAGGCTGGGATGAGGCAGAAGGGAAAGGCGCCATGCCGATCTCTGGGAACTTCTGCCTCCTTCCCTTACCCTACCCACAGAATGCCAGCAGCCTGACACAAAATCTCCCAGGCAGGAGAGCAGAGGAGTCTCTCGGAGAAACTGCATGGTTGATCCCTCCACTCCCCGGAAAATATCTCCAAGTTCTGCCCTTTGAAGAGTATTCCAAATAAGACGTTAGTTCACAGCGCAGTTATAGTTAAAGGAGCCAAAAAGCTCTGCTCAGGTTTCAGAGATACTCCGAATATTTTACTACTAAATATGAAGAGAGTTAAGGATCACTGGCACCTGAGGAAAGGCTCAGACAGACCAAAGCAGACAGAAGAGGGGACCGCAGAAAGCAATGAGGAAAACAAAAGAAACCTAAGAAAAGAAAGAAAGAAGAATGGATACCCTTAGAGAAGTGAAAAGAAGATACACTCCCATAAGAACAGGAGGATGTGAGAAAAGAGTAAAACAAGAAATTAAACACAAAACAGAAAAAAAATTAAATTTCAACAGAACTGGAAAATAAATGTACAAAAATCCTTCAACCATAAAACAAAAAGGCAAAAAGATAACATGCCCTTGCTTATTTGTAAGAGAAGAAAAAAATCTAGAGGACAATCCAGAATGTCAAACATCCGACTAAGAAAGGCTAGGAGGACATAATTAGAGAAACAGTAATGAAAATCTCCCAAATAGAAGGACAGGAATGAGCCTACAAAAATCTAGTACAATGAATGAAAAAAGACCTTTCCCAAGACACATCAGCATGAAATGTGGAACACTGGAAGTACAGAGAAGATCCTAAATACTTACAGAAAAAATAGGTCACATATAAAGAGGGTGACCGTATGTCCCAGTTTACCCCAGAGAGTCCTGGTTTACGCCTGTTGTCCTAGTATTCTTTCAGGCTAGTACCTCAAATGTCCCAGTTTTGGCAAGAAATTACATAGTCACCCTGCATATTCAGAAATGAAAACTAAGCGGGACTAGACATTTCAATAGCAATAACAAGTAGCGGAGGACTGCAGGGCAACGCCTTCAAAATTCTGAAGAAAAGGACTTTCGACCTCAAATTCCATACACAAAGGATTAACCAAGTATGAGAGTTACATAGAGACATCTTCACACGTGTAAAGAGACTCAACGATTTACTTTCCACGTGCTCCTTCACAGGAAGCTGTGCCTCAGTAAAATGAGTGCATACAGCAAGAAGGAGAAAGACGTGAGATGTCAGAAAACAGGTCTAACTCAGGTAAGCAGCAAAGGCAGGTCCCAAGACTACTGATGGCAGAAGCCCAGAGAGCAACTGTTCCAAAAAGGAACAGAGTCGAGAGCCCTAGAAATAAGGTCACCAGGGGAAAAAGGCAGAGGGAGGGGGTAAATGATAGGTTAGTTTATGTATTCAAGGCATTCGGTGTGTGTGTGGGAAAAAAATAGCAGGAGGTACATAGAACACTAAGCATATCTTTTGAAAACAGGCATTATTCGCTCTAGGAAAAAACAAGCGTGTAAGGAAATATAATCATAGTCCATTTACTTAGTCATAATATTATAAACACTGACTTTTCACAAAACTGTGACAATAAGTACACCAGAAGAACGGAGAACAGAAGTGTGGAGACAGAAAGTACAAAACGGCTAGCACCTCACTGCCGTTAAGGGAAGTCAAGAGATGATTTGATAAATGACTGAAATTGATACAATAGTAATATAAACATACTACTTGAAACCTAAATAAAGTACTGGAAGTTTTTGCCCTCCAAAACTTCTCAGCAACATAATACTTTACCATTTCTTAGATACTGCATGACCCAAGAATTGGTCAGGATTTATTTGGCAATGTCCAGAGTATACCGTAGTCCCCGCCTTATCCCCGGTTTTAGTTACCCGCCGCCAACCGCGGTGCAGAAGCAGATGACCCTCCTTCTGACGGATCATCAGAAGATCCACAGGAGCCTGACGCTATGTCACATGCCTGTGTCATTCCCCTCACTACGTCTCATCACATAGGCATCTTTTTTTTTTTTTTTTAAGATTTAATTTATTTATTTGACAGAGAGAGACACAGCGGGAGAGGGAACACAGGCAGGGGGAGTGGGAGAGGGAGAAGCAGGCTTCCCGCGAGCAGGGAGCCCGATGTGGGGCTCGATCCCAGGACCCTGGGATCATGACCTGAGCCGAAGACAGACGCTCAATGACTGAGCCACCCAGGCATCTTATCATCTCACATCATCACAAGAAGGGGGAGTACAGCACAATAAGACAGAGACCACATTCACATTTTTATTACAGTATATTGTTATAATTGTTCTATTTCATTATTAGCTATTGTTATTATTCTCTTATTGAGCCTACTTCATAAATTAAACTTTATCATAGTATGTATTTGCAGGAAAAATATGTATTTTGGGTTTGGTACTATCCATGGCTTCAGTGATCCACTGGGAGTTTTGGATCATATACCCTGTAGATGGGGGGGGGGGGGGGGCGGACCACTATAGGTATTCTGAAAAATCTTGCCAGTCTGCAAATTCACACTGAGAAATTTTGTAATTCCCACAGGGGAAAAAGGAGGATCAAGGATATATTGATTAAAGCCCTTATGAATATTTTTCTGCTCCCGAAAACAAAATATGGCAACACACTAGAAATAATACCAAGAACACTTATTTTGATTTGCTGATAATGTCAAGCAATTGTTAACAACTTTATTGAGATATACTTCACTTACTATATAATTCACCCATGCAAAATGTATATAATTCAGTGTATTTTGGTCAATTCACAGAGTTGTGCAATCACCACCATTTAATCTTAGAACATTTTCATTCCACCGAAAAGAAACCCCAAACCTATTAGTTACCATCCCCAGTAAACCCCACCCACATACTCCCATAGCCCTAAGCAATCATTAATCTTCCTGTCTTTATGATATGCCCCTTCCTGACATTTCATATAAATGCAATCATACAATTTACGGTCTTTTATGACTAGCTTATTTCACTTAACATGTGTTCTAAGGTTTATCCATGTTATAGTATATATCAGTACTTCCTTCTTTTTTACAGCTGAATGATATTCCATTGTATAGATACATATTTTACCTATTCATTAATTGAGGCATATCTGAGTTATTTCCACCTCATGGTTATTATGAATAATGCTGGTATGGATATTCATGACCAAATTTTTGTGCAGACGTGTACTTTCATTTCTCTCGGGTAAATATCTATGAGTGGAATTGCTAGGTCACATAGTAACTTTATGTTTGACATCTTGAGGAACTGCCAGCCTGTTTTCCAAAACAGGTGCACCACTTTACATTCCCACCAGCAGTGTTGGACAGGTCTGATTTTTCTACATCCTCGTCAGCACTTGTTATTATCTGACTTTTTGATTATAGCCATCCTACTGGGTATGAAATATTATTTCATTGTGGTTCTGATTTGCATTTCCCTGATGGCTAATGAGGCTGAGCATCCTCTTGTGCTTACTGATCATTTGTGTATCTTCTTTGGAGAAATGCCTATTCAGATGCCTTGGCCATTCTTTAATTAGGCTGTCTTTTTATTATTGAGCTGTAAGAGTTCTTTATATATTCTAGATACCAGTCCCTTATCAATGCCCATTCTGTGTGTTGTCTTTTCACCCTCTTGATGGTATCATTTGCAGTAGAAGAGTTTTGAATTTTGACATAGTCCAATTTTTCCTTTTGTCATTTGTGCTTTTGGGGTTGTATCTAAGAAATCATTCATGATCCACGGCCATGAATATTTACTTCTGTGTTTTCTTCTAAGAGTTTTATAACTTTAGCTCTTATATTATGATCCACTTTAAGTTAACTTTTGTGCATGCTGTGAAGTAGTGATCCAACTTCATTCTTTTGCATGTGGATATCCAATTGCACCATTTGCTGAAAGACTATTCTTTTTCCCATTGAACTGTTCTGGCACTCTTGCCAAAAAAACCAAGTAATTTTTTTTTTTTTTTTAAAGATTTTATTTATTTATTTGACAGAGAGAGAGAGAGACAGTGAGAGAGGGAACACAAGCAGGGGAAGTGGGAGAGGGAGAAGCAGGCTTCCCGCCGAGCAGGGAGCCCGATGCGGGGCTCGATCCCAGGACTCTGGGATCATGACCTGAGCCGAAGGCAGACGCTTAACGACTGAGCCACCCAGGTGCCCCAAAACCAAGTAATTTTTAAAGCATTTGGTTTTACGGCCACATATTCCCTGGCTTTCTGAATTTGTGACCTATAGTTATTGATTCCTAACCTTTCAGTCTTCCATGGTTCATAGCCACAAATGCTTGAGATGGAAAAAAGATTGGGGCAACCCTCTATTTAACTTACTTATTATTAGTCTAGCTGAGTCAGAATTTTTCAAACTCCCTCCCCAATACATAGACCGCATGGGAAGCAAGTGCAGTCAACTTCTCTTACATGTGTTTCAGTCCCTCTGTCACTGAGATACGAAAAGCAGACTCACAAGGCTTGGGTTTACTCTTCCTTCAGCTTCCTCTCTAGCTCCCACAAGAAATCCTCGTGAAGGGGTGCCTGGGTGGCTCAGTGGTTAAGCGTCTGCCTTCAGCTCAGGTCATGATCCCAGGGTCCTGGGATCGAGCCCCGCATCGGGCTCCCTGCTCGGCGGGAAGCCTGCTTCTCCCTCTCCCACTCCCCCTGCTTGTGTTCCCTCTCTCGCTGTGTCTCTGTCAAATAAATAAAATCTTTAAAAAAAAAAAAAAAAAGAAAAATCCTTGTGAAAATATATCTTTCTGCTCTGCCTCCTGCTTTACCACATTTTTTTTCTTCTCAGCTTCCCAGTCTTTCAAATTAACCCCCAAAAGAGTCACTTTCAATTTTTATATACTATATTTAAAGTATGTAAAAAAATAAATCTACATACAGTATAATTTCAAATAGTTGGGAAGGAGTTACTATAAATGCCTATAGTATAAAATTGCCATAAAGTAATCCACTCCCCATAGGTAACTAATTTTTCTGTTTTCTTTCCACATTGCCTATTCACTCCTCAACCAACTCTATAACACTAAAATTTTTGCCTCCATTGTTCTACTGAAACAACTCAAGCCAAGGTCTCAAGATCTCCATGTCTAATGGACATGTGTCATGACTCATCCTACTAGATTTCTTGAAGCAGCAAGTGACACTAGACATTCTCACCTCCCTAAAACACTTTCTTGGCATCTTTGAGGCATCTCCCTGGTTTTATTCCACAATCAGCCATCTTCTCTGCCCAAAATTACATGCTAACATTCCTCAAGACTCAGTTCTAAGCTGCCTTTTCTTCTCACTCCATATGCTTTCTCCAAGAGTTTCATTCTGTTCTCAAGACTTCAATGACCTAAGGGTTATCGCTGGAATTACTTTTCCTTTACATTCCATATCTAATCTGTCTCCAAGTCCTGTGTATGTGATCCACTCATTCATGAATCTGTCCATTTTTATCTATCTCCACTGCCTATATCCTACTATAGGCTAACATCATCTTCGTTCATTCCATAAATATGTATTGAGTACGCTGGGAAAATAATGAAAAATAAAACAGACATGGTCTCACCTGACTTAGTATGATTTCCATATATTTACTCTTGCCCCTCTTCCATTTTGCTCTCCTAATTATAGTCAGAGTAATATTTTTATTTTTATTTTTTGAGGGAGAGAGCACACGCACAAGAGTTGGGGGGTGGGGCAGAGGGAGTGAGAATCTTAAGTAGGCTCTACGCCCAGCGTGGAGCTCGATCTCACGATCCTGAGATCAGAACCTGAGTTGAAATTAAGAGTCATAGGCTTAGCTGACTGAGCCTCCCAGGCGCCCTGGTCAGAGTAATATTTTTAAAAATGCAGATACACCAGAGGATAAAATTCTTATTGCAGCCCCAAGGCTCAACAGTCTTGTCTGGTCCCTTATCTACCCTCTCCAGGCTAACCTTCCATCTCTGTGCTCCAGTCTCAACAGTCTTCTCTCTGCACCTGAAACGCTCCCAGACCTACTCCCATCACAGAACCCTTGTGCACAGGCGCTGCTGGGGGCATGCTTCCCTAACCATTTACCTGCTTGCACCCCACATCCTTCTCTACTCATTTGTTAATCTCAGTTTAATCATCTCTTCTTTAGGGAAATCTTTCTTAACTGCACCCTACACACACACACACACACACACACACACACACACACACACACACGGCTTTTGTTGTATTTAATTTACATGTTGTTAGTGGATTACCTGATTAATGCCTATCTCCTCCTCTAACCCAGAGTACCACAATCTACCTAAGCAACTGATGTCATTACCATTATCAGCAAACCTCCTTCCCAAACAATACTCTCCTTCTCACATGTTTTAGTAGGGCCCAGAGAAGTGGGTGGTTTGTTTTAAGTGGGTGAGAATTACCCTTTTTTTCTCCTTCATTTAATATATTGTTCTTGACTTATTCATTGATTTATTAATAACAGTCAACGTGCATGAATTAGGAAAATAAAACCAAGATCCTTGAAGATATGAATACATCCATGAGAGTTTATTTCCTACAGAGCTACAGAACTAGCTTTCTTTGTGCAATGCACCTCAGCATTGCAAATATGAATTGATCCATTTCCTTGCATCATCTCAAGAATTACCCTTTTTGGGGCACCTGGGTGCTTCAGTCAGTTAAGCGTCTGCCTTCAACTTAGGTCATGATTCCAGGGTCCTGGGATCGAGCCCTGTGTTGGGCTCCCTGCTCAGCAGGGAGCCTTCTTCTCCCTCTGCTTCTGCCCCTCCCCCCTGCTTGTGTGCACATGTGCATTCTCTAATAAATAAATAAAATCTTAAAAAAAAAAAAGAATTACCCTTTTTTAAAACCATCCCAAGAGTACTTGAATTAAAAAAACAAAAACAGAGTGCCTGGGTGGCTCAGTTGGTTGAGTGTCTGACTTTTTTTTTTCATTTTTAAATTTAAATTCAATTAATTATCATATAATGTATTATTGGTTTTAAAGGTAGAGGTCAGTGATTCATCAGTCTTATATAATACCCAGTGCTCATTACATCATGTGTCCTCCTTAATGTCTATCACCCAATTACCCCATCCCCTCACCCCCCTCCCCTCCAGCAACCCTCAGTTTGTTTCCTATGATTAAGAATCTCTTATGGTTTATCTCCCTCTTTGGTTTCGTCTTGTTTTATTTTTTCCTCTCTTCCTCTATGATCCTCTGTTTTGTTTCTTAAATTCCACATATCAGTGAGACCATATGATAACTGTCTTTCTCTGATGGACTTATTTTGCTTAGCATAATACCCTCTAGTTCCATCCACGTTGTTGCAAATGGCAAGATTTCATTTTTGATGGCTGAGTAGTATTCCACTTTATATATATACACCACATCTTCTTTACGAGTGTCTGACTCTTGATTTTTGGCTCCAGTCATGATCTCAGGATCATGAGATTGAGCCCTGCGTCAGGCTCTGCACTCAGTGGGGAGTCTGCTTGGGATTCTCTCTCTCTCCCCTTCCCAGTCCCTCTGCCCCTCCCCCTCTCACACTCCCCCACTAAAATAAATAAATATTTATTTTTAAAAAATATTTTATTTATTTGTTTGACAGAGAGAGACACAGCGAGAGCAGGAACACAAGCAGGGGGAGTGGGAGAGGGAGAAGCAGGCTTCCTGCAGAGCAGGGAGCCTGATGCGGGGCTCGATCCCAGGACCCTGGGATCACGACCTGAGCCGAAGGCAGACACTTAACGACTGAGCCACCCAGGCGCCCCAATAAATAAATCTTTAAAACAAAAACAAAAAATTAATGCAAATGAATTAAAAGATCTTCAATCACTTTTCATTCTTTTAATGTTAAAATGATGTAGATCTGTCCTCCCTCTTGGATCTCATTTCTCAAAGGAAAAAGCTGGTTCTTCTCAGAAAAAGAAGAGAGGGAACAGATCTTTTGTGCTTCCTCTAATCCATCTATACCCTCTTTCTGCAGTCTCTTTGAGATGGTCCTTTTATTGCAAAAAAAGGTGTCTTGACATCTTTATTATAAAAATCTGAATTAATTTCAATATAGTGTTTTTTATTTAAACATCTTTTATTTACAAAATACGTTTTTCAAATTCCAAATCTCGGATTTTCATCTCCCATTTTCTAAAATGCAATGATTCTAGATACGAGCTTTCATTATGTGAATATGTGTGCTGCATAATTCAGTATAAATGTAAATATCTGCTCATGAGTCAGTATAACACCATGGCCTTGGAGTCTGACAGATCTGGGTTCTGAATCCCAGCTATGCCCCTTACTAGCTGTGTAATCTGGGAGAAGTTATTTGACCTCTCCAGAGATTCAGTTTCCTCAACCATAAGGAAGTAATAATTTTATCTCATAAAAGCTGATTTGGTATTTTAGAAGATGATAAAGGTAATGCACTTAAGCAAAATTTAAGTATTCAATAAATAGAGATATTGTCAACATCAGATAACAATAATAACCCCCAAACCCCATTTGGGCAAAAAAATTCAACACCTTCCATAGCTAAATCACCACCACCACAGATGCTAACAATGAACAAGTACAATTATTCAGTTTTCCTTTCTACTGATTTTTGACAGTAGATTAGATATAAAATGAAGGAAAAGCAGAATGAAGAAAATGTAAAAGCACAGAAAATTCACAGAAATGGTAAGTCAATACTTGAGAAGTATGCTCTTGGTTGTAGGACTTTTCCAAACTGGACCATGATAAATTAGAGCAAAAGTGACCCTTTCCTTTATCATTTATTCCATTTGAACAACTAACTGCTATTCCCTTTCCATGACCTGCAACTCTGGCCACTATCCTCTGATCAGAAGATCCCTTCCACCTAGTAGCCCCACCCCACCCCAGTCTCACTCTATTAATGCGCTGTCCACCCTTCTTTGAAGGTCCGGATCAAATGCCATCTCCTTCTCCCTGCAGCCTTCTCGAACTCCCCCAAACTGTTATTTCTCTCTCTTCTGAATTCTTTCATACCCCCTCACCAAGCATGCTGGTTGTTTATATTTCTGTCATCTCCTGTGCCTGGCTGTAAGCTTCCCGAAGGCAGGGTATAGTCTGACTCAAATGCTCACCTCCCCCAGAACTCTGCACGCTGCGGTGCACACAGCGGTTATTCAATACCATTTCTAAAATGACAGTTATGTAGCAAGCATTCTTCTAGATCTGGTGATCAGGGATGAACAGCATCTAGCTTCTGCAATGGAAAGTACAATAATTACAGGAAGAGTAGTATAGAGAAGAATGGAGAGAAATCAGGATGTGTGAATAAAATCCAAGAAGCATCTTAATACTGACGTTACAAATAACCCACCTTTGGTTACTAAAATAAGAAAACGTATAGCTAGAGGCTACCATTGAAAGTCAGCCTGACTCTGCCTCGCTGCCCTTGGTCTTTAAGGATTTGATTAGTTTTTCCACTTTCTGATTCAGTGCTGCATCATGCCTCCACTCCAGAGCAAGAGCCAAGTAAGGCCTATGATTTGGAAGGGATGATAAATTCATTCACTGAATAAAGTAACACTGTTTTCTCAGCACAAGTTCTAAAATATTTCAAAGGCCATAATATTTCACTAGGCTTGGCCATTTGGATTAAAATTTATTAGTCAAAACAGAAAACTTTCTCATCAGATCCCATATATTCCATTAGGCATGATATATAATGTCTCCCAATGTCTAATTATTAACTGGGAGTGTAAGTAAATCACTATCAGTATTAGGCCCTGATATGTGCAGACAGGGTAAGAATTAAGCAATTCGAATGCTAAAGAACTTCTTTTTTTGACAGTTTGCTTTTCCTTTCTTTTTCTTACAAATAAAAAAAACAATTTTACAAGAATCAAGTGACAGATTTAGCCATTCGTCCTAATCCATACCAAACTAACAATGTACAGAGAGTTCTATTGTTCAGAATTTCCAGCAGTCCTCATTTCCAGTATTCTGCCCCTTGAACACCAGATGGTTATCCTGGTGTGTTTCTTTTTTTTTTCTTCTATCTTTAATAAAGGTGGGAAGAAGGCTTATATATCCTCTGGGACCCCAGCTCAGTCACTGACTATTTCTGGGCATTCCTGGGCAAAGTTTTTTTTAATGGCATCAAACAATATATCTTTTGTATTGGAAGAATAAGGAGGAAGTCATTCAGAACTAGAGAAAATTTTACTAAAAGGATGCACAAGGAAGAAACTGGAAGGGTAGTACTAACCTGTGCTCTGTAATGATGTCCTTAAGGGATGAAAAGCCCAGCTGAAACAAACTTCTCCCTGACTTTCCAACATTCTCCTTCTAGCATTTAGACTCCAATAATTCTTCGGCCCCACCAGGATCAATAACCCATTGATCCTGGCACCTTTGCAGCATCCTGCTTCTTCTCCTCATGTGCTTACTCTCCTCCTTCCTCAGGTGGAAGTGACTCCACAGTCCATCAGGATAATCACTCCTGGTATACACTCTCAACTCCCTTGCATGATGTGATATCTCTTTGTCAAACAGATTCATGATCCTTTGGGGACTGATGGGTCTTGGAATTCAGAATTTTGAGGATTTTAGGAGGATAAGACAGAGTATAAAACACAAATGCCGGGGCACCTGGGTGGCTCAGTCGGTTAAGCCGCTGCCTTCGGCTCAGGTCATGATCCCAGGGTCCTGGGATCGAGCCCCACATCGGGCTCACTGCTCAGCAGGGAGCCTGCTTCTCCCTCTGCCTCTGCCTGCCTCTCTGCCTACTTGTTCTCTCTCTCTCTCTGTCAAATAAATAAATAAAATCTTTAAAAAAATTTAAAAAAAATAAAATAAAACACAAATGCCCCAGCAGAGTCTGGGACAGCACCCTAAAGTCAAACACATGAATATTGCTGCAGCAAAATATATGAATCTTCCCCACTAGGTGGGATAAATAAAGCCTTACAGGTTTATAATAGCTTCGTGACCTTCCAGATCAGATGTTGCCACCACAAAAGTTTGCCAAACTTACCAAAACAAAACAAAAAACTGTGAGTTTTCAGAACTTTTTAAACTTCAGAAATGCAGTAAAGGGATTATGTACCTGTACTCCTTTGGCAAAACCCCCAACCATGTTAAATCTCAGTACCTGCATCCATGCAGGGCTGGAGAAAAAGACAAGACCATGGGAACTGGTGTCCCCCACTGTAAGTCATTAGCACTGACCTCACGTGGATTGACTTCAGTGCTACCTGACAATTCCCCAGTGGGTTTCTGCTCCACTCATTCTCCCACTCTGTCAGGGGACTCTGCCATACCTCCTCTTTTCTCAAACTTCCAGCCCCTGCCACATCTTCTCACTCACAGCTTCTTAATTCATAAAGTACAATGAAACAAGACAAAAGCACCCAGATGAGAATTTCCACATGCTTCCACTGTATCTACTTGCAAATGTACCCATATACTCTGCCTTCCCTCTAATACGTATGGATGAAGTGTCCGTCAGACCAAGCCCTCTTGACCTGAATACTCCCCAGCAATTCTTGCCTCTCTTCTGAAACATCCACTTTCCCTCACTGAGCCATTTCCATCAGCATACAAAGTACATCTCCTATCTTAAAACAAAACAAAACAAAACAAAACAATACAGTCTCTCCCAAACCTCCCCTCCCCCCTCCAGCTGCTCTATTTCTCTATTCTCGTTACAGCAACCCCCCCTGGACAGCTGTCTATATGCAGTATCTCCGATTTTTCTTTCATTCTTTCTTGAACCCATTCCATCATTCTACCAAAACAGTTCTTGTCAAGGTCACCATGACTCCCACATGCTGACACCAATGGTCAATTCTCAGTCTGTATGTCACTTGATCTGCAGCAACTGACATAGGTCACACTCTTCTTTTAAAAAGAAAGTTTTATTCAGATATAATTCACAAACTGGTACAATTCACCAATTTAAACTATATGATTCAATGGTTTTGTATATTCACAGAGTTGTGCAACCATCACCACAATCAGTTTTAGAATATATTCATCACTCCCAAAAGAAACCCATTACCCGTTACTTGTCACTTCCCATTTCCCTCCTATGACCCCCAACCCTAGGCAACCATTATTCCACTTTCTCTCTATACAGATGTGTCTATTCTGGATATCTCCTATATATGGAATCATAAAATATGTAGTCTTCTGTGACTGGATCTTTCACTTAGCATAATGTTTTCAAGGCTTATTCATGTTGTAGCAATTATCAGTACTTCGTTCCTTTTTATAGCTGAATAATACTCTATTGCATGGATACACCACATTTTGTTTATCCATTTATCAGTTAAGGGAGATTCGGACTGTTCTCTTTGTGGCTATTATGAATAATGCTGTGAATATTCATGTACGATGGGTGGGCATATGCTTTCATTTCTCTTGGATATACACTTAAGAGTGAAATTACCAGGTCATATGGGAACTCTAAGTTTAATGTTTTGAGGAACTGCCAAACTGTTTTCCACAGAGGCTGCACCAATTTATATTCCCACCAGCAATATTTTCCATATCCTTGTCAATACTTGTTATATCATCTTTTTGATTATAGCCATCTTAGTAGTGTAAGGTGGCATTCATTGTGCTTTTGATATGTATTTCCCTAAAGACTAATAATGTTGAGCATCTTTTTACTGGTCATTTAAATATCTTCTTTGGAGGGGTGCCTGGGTGGCTCAGCCAGTTAAGCGTCTGCCTTTGGCACAGGTCATGATCTCAGGGTCCTGGGATAGAGCCCCGCGTTGGGCTCCCTGTTCAGTAGGGAGTCTGCTTCTCCCTCTCTCTCTGCCCCTCCCCACCATGCTCACTCTCTCTCTCAAATAAATAAAATCTTGAAAAAAAATCTTCTTTAGAGAAATGTTTATTCAGATCCTTTGCCATTTAAAAAAAATTATTTATTTTTGAGAGACAGGGAGAGCAGGGAGACAGAGGCAGAGGAGAGAGAGAATCAGACACCCCACTGAGCGTGGAGCCTGACACAGGGCTCGTTCTCACAACCCCAAGATCATGATGTGAGCTGAAGTTAAAAGTCCGAGAACACTTAACCAACTGAGCCACCCAGGTGCCCCTGCCATTTTTTATTAGGTTATTTATCTTTTATTATTACACTGTAAGAGTGCTTTATATATTCTAGATACCAGTCTCTTACCAGATACATGATTTGCAAGTATTTTCTCCCACAAATATTTGTGGGTCTTTTCACTTTCCTGTTTTGCAGCACCAAAGTTTTTTATTTCAATTTAGTCAAATTTATCTATTTTTTCTTTTGTCACTTGTGCTTTTGAGGTCCTAAGAACCCATTTCCTAACCAAAGCTCATGAAGATTTACTCCTATGCGTTCTTCTAAGTTTTATAGTTTTAGCTTTTACATTTAGGTATGTGATCCATTTTGAATTATTTTTTGTGTAGGTGTGAGGGAGGGCACCAACTTCATTCTTTTGCATGTGGATATCCATTTGTCCCAGCACTATTTGTTGAAAAGACGGTTCGCTTCCCATTGCATTGTCTTGGCACCCTTGTTGAATGCCAACTGACCATAAATGTAAAGGTTTAGTTCTGTATTCTCGATTGTATTCCATTGATCTATACACCTAACTCTATGCCAGTACCACAAGATCTTGATTATTGTAGGTTGGTAGTAAGCTTTGAAATTAGGAAGTATGAGTCTTCCAATTGTTCTTTTTCAAGATGGTTTTGGCTCTTCTGGGTCCCTTGCATTTCCATATGAATTTTAGGATCAGTTTATCAATTTCTACAAAGAGGCAGCTGGGATTTTGATAGAGATTGTGTTGAATCTGAAGATCAGTTTGGGGAGTACTGCCACCTTAAGAATATTAACTCATCTACTCTATGAACATGGGATGACTTTCCATTTATTCAGGTCTTTTAAAATTTCTTTCAACAGTGTTTATAGTTTTCAGTGTACAAATCTTTCACCTCCCTGGTTAAATTTATTACCAGGTATTTTATTCTTTTGGATACTATTATAAATGGAATAGTTTTTCTTTTCAGATTGTTCACAGCTGGTGTACAGAAACACAACTGAATTTTTTTGTGTACATCTTGTATCCTGCAATTTTGCTGAATTCGTTTATTAGCTGATAGTTCTTTGGTGGCTTCTTTGGGATTTTCTTTTTTTTTTTTTTTTTTTTTTAAGATTTTATTTATTTATTCATGAGAGAGAGAGAGAAGCAGAGGCAGAGGGAGAGGCAGGCGCCCTGCTGAGCAGGAAGCCCGATGCGGGACTCAGTCCCAGGACCCTGGGATCATGACCTGAGCCAAAGGCAGATGCTTAATCATATGAGCCACCCAGGCGCCGTCTTTGGGATTTTCTATATATAGGATATATATATAGGATCATGCCATCTGCACATAAGAGATAGTTTTACTTCTTCCACTCCAATTTGATGCCTTTATTTCTTTTTCTTGCCTAGCTGTTCTGTCTAGGACCTCCAGTACAATGTTGAGTGTTAGTGGCAAGAGCAGACATGTTTGCCGTGTTCCTAATCTTAGAGGAAAGCATTCAGTCTTTCAGCATTGAGTAGGTAAAAGTGGGTTTTCACAGATGTTCTTTATCAAGTAAAAAAGTTCCCTTCTATCCCCAGTTTGTTTTTTATTTTTGTTTTTGTTAGCTGTGTGTTTTTATCATGAAAGGGCTAAATGTTTTTTTCTGCATCTACTGAGGTGATCATGTGGTTTTTGTCCTTATTCTATTGATATGGCGTATTACATTAATTGATTTTTGATGTTAAATGAACCTTGTGTTCCTGGGCTGAATCCCACTTGGTTATGGTACATAATCTTTTTTATGTGTTGCTGGATTGAGTCTGCTAGGACTCTTGCATCTATATTCATAAGAGATATTGGTCTGTAATTTTCTTTCCTGTGTTGCTTTTGTCTGGTTTTGGTATCAGGATGATACTGTATCTCCTCCTTCTTGAAACATTTTTATATGGAACCTGGGAAATCACTCTTCCCTCACTCTCTTAGCTTACCAGTTGCTCCTTCTCACTCACCTTTGCTGGTTGCCCTTCATCTGCCCAACCTCTAAATGTCTGAATGTCCCAGGACTCGGGGTTTGAATCAATTCTTTTTTTCTCTTGCTTCATTCTCTAGGTAATCTTGTTCAGTCTCATGGTATTAAATACAATCTATATGCTGATGGCTCTCAAATTGAGTCAAGCCCAAACTTTTCCATGAACTCCAAAATTATAGCTGTAACTACCTCTTCAACAACTCCATATGAATGTTTTGGAGGTAACCTAAACTTAATATAATTGATCAAAATCATTAAAGCTAAGACAGGTCCATGGAGGGGAAAAAAAGCTTAATAAAACCAAAACTAAGTTCCAGATTTCTCCTCCAAATTAGCTTCTCTCATTGTTTTTCCCCATCTCAGTAAATGGCAATTTTGTCCTTCCAATTGCTCAGGCCAAAAACCTTAAAGTCATCCCGGACTCCTCTCTTTCCATGCCCCATATGAAATCCAACAGCAAATCCTGTCAGTTCACCTTGAACATAAACTCAGAATCCAACCACTTAGCACTCTACAAAACCACCCTAGTCCCAGTTACCACCATCTCTTACCTGATTATCACTAGACTCTCTTAGTTAGTTTCCTGTTTGCCACCCTACCCCCTACAGTTTATTCTCAACATGAATCAGCAGAGAGATTCTTTTGAAATATTAGACCAATCATGGAACTCCTCTGTTCAAAACCCTTTAGTGGTTTCCCATCTCAGTCACAATCAAAGCCAAAGTGCTGTAAGTAGCTTACAAAGTCCTACAGTACCTGGCCCTCCATTACCTCTCTTTCCTCTTCTCCTATCACTCTTTCTTGCCTACTCCACCCCAATGACACTGGCCTCCTTGAATTTCCTAGAACATGCTAGCCACCACTGTGCCTCAGAGCCTCTGCACTTGCCATTCCCTTTGCCCCATGAACTCTTCCTCCAGATACCTCCATGGCTGTTATTTATTGTCTTCAGGTCTCTGCTCAAATACAGCCTTATCCCCTGAACCTCCTACATAAAAATAGTAACCATCCCCTCCCTACCCTAGTATTCCCTTCACCCATACCTGGTTTTAGAATTTCCTATTGTACAGTCACAATACATCTCCCCTAGCTCTAAGCTAGAATGGATGCTCACAACGACAGAACTTTGCTTTGTTGCAGCCCCTAACAGAGCTCCAAGAGAACTTTCTAGGATGAGGAGAAGTTCTATATTTGCACTGTCCAGGGGCGCAGCCACTAGCACATGTGGCCACGCAGCACTTGAGATGTGGCCGGTATGACTGAGGAACTGAATTTTTAACTTTAATCTATTTTAATTAATTTAAATTTAAATAGCTACATGTGGCTAGCAGCTACTGCATTAGACAGCAGAGCACAGCCTGAAACAGCAGTTACTCAAAAAGACAGGAGGTATGCAAATATTTATTGAATGAATGATGCAAGGAAGAAAGAAATCTGAAGGCTTTTTTTCTCCTTAACTTTCTATCATAGAAAATTTCAGAAATACACAAAAGTAGGCCATAGCTAAATGAACCCTCCAATACCTATCACCAACATGAAGGCTCCTCTAACCTGAAATAAGTTTCAGTAGATATCGGCATCTCAATCCAGCTTGTAACAATTACTACATTCTTGGAAAATAGGGATTTTATATTATCCAGAGTTTATATCAAACAGCATCTCTTAGGGTCTTTTATTTAATTTTATTTTTTAAAGATTTATTTATTTGAGAGCGCACGCGCATGGGCGCATATGCACCTGCACACACAAGCTGGGGGTGGGACAGAGAGAGGGGGAGACAAGCAGACTCCCCGCTGAGTGCAGAGCGCCATGAAGGGCTCCATCCCAGGATGCTGAGATCATGACCTGAGCCAAAACCAAGAGTCAGACGCTCAACCGATTGAGCCACCAAGGCACCCCTCTTAGGGTCTTTTAGAAGTTATACAAAAATGACTTTAGGAATCAGATCAGGTATATGTTGGGGGGAAAAACTGGTATGCAAATCAGTGCTTGAGGCAGACACCAGAAAACTACATGTATGTTTTTGTATCAAGGACCGATTACTCTCTTTCACCATTGACTTTCCCCACACGAATTTTAATGAAGTCACACTCTTAAGGAGAAACTATGTGACCACACAAATTAAGAGAGAATCTCACTCCTGTTGGATGACACAAATTCCTTGGGCAGGGATTCCGTCTTCTTAGTCTTTATAAACCTAGCATCTGGTATAATAAATGTTAATTGAATGAAGTTCATAATTGCATAAAAGCGATACATATGAATTGTCAGAGTGCAAACAGACATACTCACTGGACCTCCAATTTCCTAAACAGATATATTCTGAAAAGGAAATTTTCAAATGGATTTTCAAACATGCCAGATCAAAGGGCAGCTTAATATGCTGGAAAGAAAATCAAACCGGGAGCAAGAATTCTTGGATTTCAATGTCCTGACTCACTAAGTGGGGTGATCCTATACTAGTCATGTACTTGCTTTAGGCTCCAGTTGGTAAAAAGACAGTTTGGCCTTGATGTTCTTCAAAGATGCTATCTAACTTTAAAGCAATTATGTTCTATTCTAGATCCACAATACACAAAATTTTTTAAAGATGCTTATTAACTTACCCTTTCTATGCCAAATCATCTTCCCTATAATTTACTTTAAAGGAGCTATACATTGAGTATGATTTAATAAGAAGAGATCATATTTACTTTAGGGAACAGGTAGTGTTCCCCATTTCCTGAGAAGTACCAAATTCTTCACTTGGGGCCACTAAAATACTGCTGGGGTCCTATGTTTGATTTATACTCAGCTGGCTGACACTGTGCTTATTAGTATAGAAAAGGCCATTTTGGCCACATATTTGCCTAGTAAATTCCTAAGGTACCACTTGTGTTTGAAAAAGTTTCTTCAACAGTTCTAAGCCAATTCTTGTCTCTTTCCTAGCTGGCTCCATAAAATGTACTGTTTCAGGCTTTGTTCTGAGGTTTTACCTTTATTAAACGAGGTAGTAGTACTGAAGTCATGCTCTGATGTTTTTTAAAGCAAAGAAACGGAAACAAATGCGGGCCAGCTGCACGTACTTTCCCTCGGACACTACTGTTAGATGAAATTTCTGGACCTTGCATTTAAAATGTGGCTTTGGGCCTCCTGTCCTATGCAGCCTCCCAACAGCAAGCCCATGCTAGCAATCAAATGCCAATACTGATGCTGAATTTGGGTCTAAACATTGACAGATCAACAATGGCAGCACAGAAGCTAGAATGTACCTCAAATAAAATTCTTACACATGGTACACAAAATAATCTTGTAATTATTAAAACTGGAGTTTAATTGGACATTGGTATTTGGTGTGGGTTGTTGTTGTTTTGCATTTATTTATTTGGAATTTATTTATTTATTTGAAAGGGCGGAGAGAGAGAGAATGCGTGGGGGGGGGGGGAGCGGCAGAGGGAGAGGGAGAATCCCAAGCAGACTCCTGCCTGAGCGCGAAACCTGACGCTTGATCTCACGACCCTGAGATCATGACTTGAGCCAAAATCAAGGGTCGGACACTCAACCAACTAAGACACCCAGGTGCCCCAGGTTGTTTTGTTGGTTTTTTTTAAACCTATACTACGCCTCAAGAAACCTAACTGATTAATTCTCTGCTGTATTTTTGCCATAATTCCAATTTTCAAGTTTATGTACTTCATATATATATATATATCTCCTCTCTAAAATCATCATATAGGTCTATGTGTAATAAGTTTCATCAAATTTTTAAGAAACACAACCCACATCTCAAATAACAGTAACATTTAAAAGTAAAACTAAAAATGAAATACTGCTCTGAACCAGAAGGTACCTGTTTTTTGACAACGAATTAAAAGGAACAAGCTCAAATCAAACTTTAAAATATATTATTAACCATCAACTGAACCACTGGAGAGACATATGCCAACAGTAAGAATACTGTATTGTCATTAACCACAGGAATGGCTTGAAACATCTTATTCACACTAAGATCTAAGTGTATGCAATTAAAGCCAGCACATCAACTGTCCATATTAATCACTCACCAATTTAATTAAGGTAAACCATCTTGTCAGAAAGCTTGCCTCTTCCCAATTTCTTAACATTATCGACTTTTAATAGTTCACCGAATTAGTAATTACTTGTTTATGGCATTATCAAATATCTAAGTCCAGCATGTGGCAAGGTCAGTTATAGACATGCCCTGATGGCATGTGAAAGGAGAAATTTAACCCATCAAAGTGGTCATCGAAAGAGCAAAACCTATTATCCCTTTCTCTAGACACTCCTGGTTAAATTCAAAGTGACAGGACAAACCAGATCAAAACTAAACAGAGCTAGAAGCAACATACAAAATCCTAATGAACCCTTAGAACCCAGGTATCGATTTGTCAATATCTAAGCTCAATTAGTCCTTTCAGAACAAAGTACCTCATGAAGTGACAAGAAACTAGTTTGAGGTCTGGGATATGAAAAGAATAAAAGCAGTCACTTTATATTGCTCATTGCTAAGTGCAGTCATATCTCAACCTGGAGATCTTGTGGGGATTAAATAAAGATGTATGTCAAATACCGATCTACTAAGCCAAGGAGCTGACACATAACTAGTATTCAGTAAACGTTAGTCCTTCCTCAAATCTTTAAGAATACAGGCTTATCAAGTCAAACATCAACTGATGGTTTAAAAAAGCAAGTCAAGGGGCGCCTGGGTGGCTCAGTCGTTAAGCGTCTGCCTTCGGCTCAGGTCATGATCCCAGGATCCTGGGATCGAGCCCCGCATCGGGCTCCCCGCTCAGCGGGTGGCCTGCTTCTCCCTCTCCCACTGCCCCCTGCTTGTGTTCCCTCTCTCGCTGTCTATCTCTCTGTCAAATAAATAAATAAAATCTCTAAAAAATTTTAAAAAATTAAAAAAAAATAAAAAAGCAAGTTAAAACAAAAGAAAAACCTTACATGGTGATACAGATAACACATCTCACAGAACTCAGCAAACAGGATAATGAAAAGGAAAAACAGATACTGAAAACATTTCTCAATGGCTCATCCTTTGTGGTCATTTACAACCTTCCTGTTTTGTGAAATTGTCTTTAGGGATGAGCTTTGACAAGAAACAGGCCAAACACAAACTAATTCCACTTGAGAGGGAAACTCAGAAATGCCTACAGCAGGTGAACAGTTTCTCTTATAAAATCTTCCCACTGGGTATACTTCAAGCTTTCAGCAATTCCAGTTTCCAAACAAACCGGTAGCACACCTATAAAGCTAATTTTTACATTAGAATTGTTAAGTAACAGGAGTTCAATAAATCATTTGCCTTCTAAGAAAAAAAAATGACTTTTTTTTTTTTTAAAGATTTTATTTATTTATTTGACAGAGAGATAGAGAGAGAGAACAAGTAGGCAGAGAGGCAGGCAGAGGGAGAGGGAGAAACAGGCTCCCCGCCAAGCAGGGAGCCCGATGCGGGGCTCGATCCCAGCACCCTGGGACCATGACCTGAGCCGAAGGCAGCTGCCCAACCAACTGAGCCACCCAGGCGCCCCAAAAATGACTTTCTAACAAATAATATTTCTTCCGGTTCTAAGAAAATAAAGCTTATTTACAAACTGAAAGGTGTGTAATACCATAGTGAAGTCTTTTTATGGCTCAAGAATGAAATATTTAAGAAATAGAGGTGCAGAAAGAACAGGACTTGGTCTAAAAAGTCTTAAGATCAAGTACTTGTGTTGCCATTTACTATATGGCTTCCAGGAAGTTACTTAACTTCTCAGGGATGCAGTTTCTTGTAAGATTCTTTTCAACCCAAAAATGATATGATTACTTATGATATCTGATACCCCTCAGTGCCCCCTCTCTATGTATATGTGCACACATGTACATACCTATACATATGTACCTTTATTAAATAATACAGATATATTTTCAAAGTTGTAGTAATTTAAGGGCCATTATGAAACAAAGGGAGAGAGAGAGAGGGAGAATGTATGTGTATGTTGGGTATTCTGACCCTGAACATCATTCTCAGTAGTTAGGGCATTTACACAGCCTGAATTAACCAAGTAAGCCTTTAAACCCTTACAATGAAACATTAAAATTCAATGTGGCTATAATCTCTTCCTTACAAAACATGGACCCAAAGAATCTGGCTTCAAGTATGGTTTAAAAAAAAAAAAGGCGAAGTGTATTATATTCACCACCCAGCTCTTCCATATGACCACATTAAAAAAACACAAATGAAAACTCACAGGCCCATTGTAATACATTGTACCACTTCTGAATGCAACACTTAGCTCAGGCTTACTACTCTGACAAATAAAGGAAAGCACTTTATGAAGCCAATTTAATTGGGAGGTGACAGAAAACATACAGCCATTTTCTTTAGCCTTATCATTGAATTGGCTTCAGCTCCAATCTCGGGCAAATCCCACTCAACAGAAGAAATTAACCAGGTCAGCAGAACAGGTGCTGCGCTCTGTCTGTCAAGGGCCTGGCATCACCACAATTACTTGCACACAATGAAGCAGTAATCTTTACAGATCATCTCTCCCAAGAAGTATATTGGGGTGGGAGAGGAAAACTGAAGGGAGGCAGGGGGAAAGTGGGAAGAAGAAGAGGCAAAGAGAAAAGGCAAGAAAAGAAAATGAATGTGCAGCTGCCTTGCGGCTCAGCAGATGTCGGGATGTGATGTACGAGGCTCGGATAAGCTGTCGTAGCCCGCTGCCAAAGAGCGGTAAGTGATTAAAGCCTGCACAGTTCTAAGCACCATATTTAGAATCTGCGGGGTTTCAAGACTTGCACCCATTCCTTGCTGTGCTGCCAGATGTTGGCAACTGGTCCACTTCCTACTGACTGTGCATGGATGGCAGCAGTTGGTACAGCAGCAAGGCAATCTGGAATGCTTCCGGAGATGCTGTACATTAACAAGTGTCACCCATCATTCACCTTTACAGAAGGCTGAAACAACTCCAATTTGCTGCCACTTCCCTCTTGGGAAACAGCCAAGATAAAGTTGCGCCTGGCAGCCCCATTTGTTTCACTCAGGTGTTTCAGCTGCCTTGCTGACCTCTATTAGTTTAAGTTTTAATTTAGATTAACCCCAGCACCCCAATTAACCAGCAAGGGGAAAAGCTAAGATGTGACTAGTCATAACTCTGAAATCAGAATTTATCGAAGGTAAAATTATTAATTGGGATGAAGGGCCAATCAAGTAATGCTATTTCTTTTTAAACAGACCTCCAGGCAAAAAAAAAAAAGGTAAAAAAATAAAAAAATCTTTCAGACTAAGATTGCCAGTGGAAGCAACTTCTCAGTAATTTCAGTTTATTTTATTAAGCCTATTTAATTTATGATGCACTTTCCATCAAACAATGTACACTTCAATTAATGAAGACTGGAGCATTTCTGATTGTCTCCCATGATCTCACACAATTATACAGCATTAATATCCCATATCAGGTACTTCCTTAGACACTCTAGAACAAAATAGAGTTCCCTACTCTTCTGACAAATGGATATAATAAGAGAAGAAAAGGAAAAAAGAATCAGGGCCTCTGACTAGGAACACCTGAGGACACACCAATCCTCTTTCCTATACCCTCTCATCATTACTTTTAAGGCTCACTTATGGCAATAATTTCATTGAACATTCCAGAGTGAATAGAGAGATTATTATTTCTCTTCTTAGGGCAAAGACTCAGAGCTATCCCCTTTACATAATCACCTGTTCTACTGGCCTCGTAGTGTAATTGTCCCACGTTCCTTCCTTCATATTCCAAATACATAATATAGTCATCATGGCTAAACCTTCAAGAAGCAGTTGCAAATTCCTTGGCAAAAGTTAACACGCTAAAAATTCAGCAGAGGAAAAAAAAGAATATCTCGATAAATAATGGCTCAACAAAAGCTGGTGTATCACTGTTGAACAGCATCCTTGATTCTCCAGAGCTAGAAAGGGGACATCCTAAAGCACATTTCATTAAGTATGACTTATCAGGAGACCCAGGATTACAGGAAATTATTTTAGTTCTTTAGAACAGCCCAAATGTTTAGTCTCCCTTTACAGTCACTAGCATCATTAAAAAGAGCAGCATGCCAGCAGATAATAATGTCAGCGAAAGAACTGGGGGACATTCGGGAGAGATTTCAAGAACTGGGCCATATTTCAACTTCTACCAATTCTGTCCATCTTCAAAACACTACATTATTATTATAATCAACAGTAGCAGACAATCTCGATATATACTTAACTGATTTGAAGAGACACGCATGTGCGCGCGCACACTCCCCGCCCCCAAAGACGAGACACTTAATGGGCAATAGAACCAGAAGTGCAATTCAAGGACTCTGGGATCCCAGCCCTTTAGCTCCATATCCCAATCTAATAGCAGTAGGACAAGAAACCAAATAACTAACAAATGTCCTCTATTAACATTAACAAAAATGGCTGAGAAAGAATAAACCACCTGACTCAAAGAAGTTGCAGCTATTTTACAGATACTTTATACTCTGCAGCAACTAACAAAGTAGTTGTAGTCATTTTCATTTCAAAAGGGAAAATACAACATAGAAGCAGAACAACAGGGGCACCTGGCTGGCTCAGTTGGTAGAGCATGAGACTCTCGACCTCCAGGTTGTGAATTCGAGCTCCACACAGGGTGTAGAGATTACTTTAAAAAATTAACTCTTAAAAACAACAACAACAACAAAAACACAGACTCAGAACTACATAGTAAGTCAATTCTATAGACAGCAGTTTTAACTCCCTGATTCTATCCTCCTTGCAAAGTAAGCTACCTTTTGGTCAGAGAATTCTATGAGGTGTTTTAAAATGCTAAAACCTGATCTGTAACAAAAGAAAAGAGTGTAAAAATCACACCTGGTGGTAAAAGTCATCATCATCAAAGATTTCACCATCCAAGTCCTTCAGGTGGGCATTGGCAGGGGCTTGAGGAAGGATCTCCTATATCAAGGAGAAAAAAGGAAGGAGTGAATCCAAAAGGGTTATCGAAGTAATGTAGCTACTATAAATAATGTGTGTAACAGTCAAAGCAGTTTTCCTTAAGATATAAAGAGCTCTTAAAATTAAACAACAAAAACATTCCAATAAAAAAGTGGACAAAGACATTAATTAGGCATGTGACATGAAAAGAACCACAAATCGTCAATAATCATATATGTTTAACCTCATTCTAAATACATGAAAATTAAAATGAGAAGACACGGTGTCCATCTTTCAGCTCTAAAACTGGCAACATTCAGTGCCAGAAAACAGAGCTGGTGGAAATGGAAATTAATGCAACCTTTTGGGAGGCAGTCAGTAACATCTATCAGGATTTAAAATGTGTATTCTCTTTGATGTGACATTTCCACTTTGAGAAATATGTTCACACAAATACACGTATTATAAATGCTCATGAATGTTTCCTATAGCACTGTGTCTAAAGCTGGAGACAACATAAATATCCACTTTTGAATAAATTATAGTACACACCCACACAATGGAATACCCCGTAGCCTAATATTAGGAAAAATGAGATAAATCTCTATGTAATGATTTGGAAAAGTGCCTAGGAAAAATTAAATTTAAAAAATTATAAGATTTTATATAGAGTGTATAACATTTTATGTATATATAAACACATATATCCATCCCATTTAGTTAAAAAAAATAGAACCATGTTTTTATATACGTACATATAGTTATATGAATAGAAAATGCCTTGTTATAATTATGAACACTGGTTCAATCAGAGAAGCAGAATTTTACTTTTCATTTTATTTTTTTATTTTTTTATTTTTTTAAAGATTTTATTTATTTATTTGAGAGAGAGAATGAGATAGAGCATGAGAAGGGGGAGGGTCAGAGGGAGAAGCAGACTCCCCGCTGAGCAGGGAGCCCGATGCGGGACTCGATCCCGGGACTCCGGGATCATGACCTGAGCCGAAGGCAGTTGCTTAACCAACTGAGCCACCCAGGCGCCCTACTTTTCATTTTACATTCTTCTGAACTTTGAAAAAAATTATTAAGTATATATTTCTATAAGTAAAAGTTTCCTTTAAACAAAAGAATGTGTTCCAATTACGGATCCTTTTCTATAGTATCTAAACGTTGGACATAAAGCCAAAGGACACACTTCTTTCAGTACTGACATTTCTAGAGAAGCAGCTTTAAAATTGAATTTTTATTTATTTATTTATTTATTTTTAAAGATTTTATTTATTTATTTGAGAGAGAGAATGAGAGAGAGAGAGAGAGAGCATGAGATGGGGCAGGGTCAGAGGGAGAAGCAGACCCCCTGCAGAGCAGGGAGTCCGATGCGGGACTTGATCCTGGGACTCCAGGATCACAACCTGAGCCGAAGGCAGTGGCTTAACCAACTGAGCCACCCAGGCGCCCTAAAATTGAATTTTTAAAAATTGGATTACAAATGCTTCCATTACCAAACTCATGTCAAACTCAAAAATAAGAGAAGACTACACACAAGTTAATAATAGCTCCATTTTAACAGAACTTTCTCCTCCCATAAACTCTGTTTCTAGTAAATTTACAATCTAGTAAAGTAGTGCTTTTTTCCCTTTCTTTCACTAACTTCTTATACCAAGAGTAATACCTACAAGCAGGTGATCAGATTTTTCAGCTAATTAGCCTCACAGAAACTGCTCCCTGTAATCACCCAGCATCCCAGAGCTCTTACCGGTTGTCCTGGCAAACTCTCTGGGAGAGGGTGCGTTGCCGGTTCAGGTTTGCCAAGAACTCGGTAGACAGAGCGCTTGGTCTGTGTCCTTCGAAGTAATCTTTCTTTGTCCATCAGAATATGATCGATCTGAGTCAAGATGGAGCGTTCAAAGGCACCAAAACCCTGCAACAACATTTACCAGTGTCAGATAATACAGAAAGTCTATGCTGAAGGCAGCTACGTTGGTTTCTCTATCTTTCTGTGTCAGCAGAGAAACAGACAATCCTCCTTTCAGAGGGACTTCGTGCTACAGACTGAGTTTGTGAATGGCTGTAATTGTTCTCAGGGAAAAAAAAAAATTAGTCTAAGGCAGGTCTGTTACTTTCCTATACCCAGAGATTAACTTCCACACCTTTCGTAACTGTTGAAAAATCCATTTCTTTCAGTATTTTGTATTCCCAAACATTTGAACACTTACAAGGCCACAATTTCTAGAACAAAATATTCTTTTTTTTAAGACGTTATTTATTTATTTGAGAGAGAGGGGGCACGTGTGAGAGAGCGCTCGAGCAGGGGGAGGGGCAGAGGGAGAGAGAATCCCAAGCAGATTCCATGCTGAGTATGGAGCCTGACACGGGGCTCGATCTCATGACCCTGAGATCATGACCTGAGCTGAAATCAAGAGTCAGAGGCTTAACCGACTGACTCACCCAGGGGCCCCCAAAATATTCTTTCTAATAAAATTAAAATCCCAGGTCTGAATGGCAGGAGCTCAGTAAATTTTTCTGTGGAAATGACTGATTACTATTACATCATGACATTATCCATATCAATGAGATGTAGTTCCAATTTCTTTTTTTTCTTTTTAAGATTTTATTTATTTTTTTGACAGAGAGAGACACAGCGAGAGAGGGAACACAAGCAGGGGGAGTGGGAGAGGGAGAAGCAGACTCCCCACTGAGCAGGGAGCCCGATGCGGGGCTCGATCCCAGAACCCTGGGATCGTGACCTGAGCTGAAGGCAGGTGCTTAACCGTGAGCCACCCAGACGCCCCTGTAGTTCCAATTTCTTTTTAGGTTGCCCCAAACTCTGTTACACACATGCACACACACACATACACACACACACACTTGCCTTCCCCAGTTTTCCAGAAGCCAGCTTGGTTTTATCATGCCACTGCTGAAGTGTGCGGTTCCTGTAGACTGTAAAGTCAGAGAAACGCTTTGCCATGAAGCTGGGATAGTCCTCCATTTCCAGCTTCCTCTTTGCTGGGGCCCTTCTCTGCTGCTTCTTCTCTTCTACTAGCTCTTCATCTTCACTGGAAATCTCCTCCTCACTAAAAAGCCAGTAAGAACATTCAGTTCAATGGGCACAAACACTACCCAAGTAAAAAGCTAGGCTCACATGAAGTCGAGAGTATTTAGGCCTTCCCTATTCTGTCTACATTTTAAAAAACACCATAGATGTGAGGGTGGCTTTTTTTGTTTGAAAAGAATGTTCGTGAGGTCAATCAAAAACTCTTGTAACTTTTCAAATAAATATAAAAACTACTAGCTTAGAGATATTTTTTTAAAAGGTAAGCAAACCGTAAAAATAAATGAGGTTGTAAAACATTATTAGAAATGCATATGAACCAGGCCTATACTGTTACAAGATGGTCTTTAAAAATTAAACACATAATCATACTTTTATGACCTTAATCCCCAAATCAATAAGGGAAATGTGTCTCCCTGTAACCAATTGTTCAGGAAAGCCGAATAATATTAGTTGAATCAAAGGAAGAGAGCTGAATGTGAAGAAAACTCAAAGCGGTGGGCAACAGAATGGGAACTAAATTGCAATAAAGGCAACTGCCCAGAGAAAGTAATACAGCCTCTCTCAAGCCACGTATACTCCCTGGACTACTGACCCCAACACATTGTAGGTGCTCAATAAATTTGAGCTTACTTGTTGTCCTTCCAACTAATTCAGTAAAAAAGAATGGAGTAAAGGATAAGCCCAAAGGAAAAAAATGCAAGCAGGTACCATATACAGCAGGTTCAAACAACGGGTGGGGGGCGAGGGGGCTGTGGAAATCCTTCGTCAAATGTGACAACTTCAGAAAAAGTAAACAGGTTTATTCCATGCTTTTCTGAAAATTTTCCACCCTTCAAAATAACTCCTTTCCTCACTGAAAAGGAGATGGCTGTGACCAGCAATTCCATGGTATTGGCACAAAGTGCTTCACAAACATTAATTAAGAATTAAAATTAAGGGACGCCTGGGTGGCTCAGTCAGTTAAGCGGCTGCCTTCGGCTCAGGGCATGACCCCAGGGTCCTGGGATAGAACCCCACATCGGGCTCTTTGCTCAGCAGAGAGCCTACTTCTCCCTCTGCCTGCCGCTCCCCAATGCTTGTGCTCTCTCTCTCTCTCCTTCCCCCACCGACAAATTAAATAAAATCTTAAAAAAAAAAAAAAAAAGGAAGGAAGGAAGAAAAAGAAAGAAAGAAAGAAAGAAAAAGAAGAAAAAAATAAAGGGGCTCCTGGGTGGCTCAGCTGGTTAAGCATCTGCTTTCGGCTCAGGTCATGATCCCAGGGTCCTGGGATCGGGTCCCTGCATCGGGCCCCTTACTCAGTAGGGAGCCTGCTTCTCCCTCTCCCTCTGCCTGCTTGTGCTGCTGTGCTCTCTGTCAAATAAATAAAATCTTAAAAAAAACCAAAAGAATTAAAATTAAGGGGCGCCTGGGTGGCTCAGTCGGTTAAGTGCTTGCTTTCGACTCAAGTCATGATCTCAGGGTCCTGGGATCGAGTCCCACATCTGGCTGCCTGCTCAGAGGGGAGTTTGCTTCTCCCTCTCCCTCTGCCCACCCCCCATGCGCTCACTCTCTTAACAAAATCTTAAAAAAAAAAAAGATTTAAAATGACAAAATGTGCTTTCATCTCCTAATTTCTTTTTTAAAGATTTATTTATTTATTTATTTGAGGTGGGGAGGGGCAGAGGAGAGAGAGTTTCAAGCCAACTCCATGCTGAGTGCAAAGCCTGACACGGGGCTCGATCTCACCACCCTGAGATCACAACCTGAGCCAAAGCCAGGAGTCGGGACACTCAACCGACTGCGCCACCCAGGCACCCCTCATCCCCTAATTTCAATAGGTCTAAAGAAAAGGCAAGCCTTTTACGGAAGCCCACAAACAAAAGCAGGCACAAGTAAATATAAAAATGGAAAACCTAATTCCCAATTTATGTGCCATCCTGGCCACCAGTTAAATGTAAGAAGGTCTTTCTGTTTACTGAGTCTGCAGAAGATTTGGCTTTCTTTTTCAAAAAATGATGGGAAACTACTCAGATTAAAATAAGCAACCCCACAGCTCCATTCCTTCCTTACCTTTCTGCTTTGGGCTTTGTCCCATCTACTAAATATCTAGTGTCTGGGTACTGGAAAAGTAACTCTTCCTGAAGATCTGCCAATGACCTCAATAATGCTTTAAGGGCCTTGTGACCTGGGAAATAGAGCACAGAGAAGGAACAATCAATTATCTACAATTCTCCAAAGTAGGCAATGCCTGTAACTCAGGACTCCCGAGCAGTTCTGGCCGGGGTAGGGGGGCAGGCAAAGGGCAGCTGGGGACTAAGAACTCTCTGAAACACAGAATTCTTGAAAGGAGACAATGCCAGTGCCTCCTTCACAGGCTTGTTGTGGGGAACAAGTGAGGTAACACATGTAAGGTGTGTAGGAAAGGGTCTGCAATATACTGTGAGTTCTCAAATTTAGTAAGACTGACAAACTCCTTCCCTGCCTGTCATCATAACCAATCGTTTTTCCCTATGGTGCTAGTTCGTACAGGTAACCCACCGACCTCCTGGATTATCCCTCTATCAATCAACTCCTTAAGCAATTCCTCCTCTTCTCAAGAGCACAACTTTGTCCTGGGCTCCCTACTGCCATCACTGCTGCCGCCCTCCCTCAGGAGATCTCATTGGCCTCTGGTTTGAGCTGCCACCTCATACACACAATCTCCCCGCACACATGCCTACGAAAAGTTCTTGTTCACGTATGAAAACCCAAGTTAATGACTTACTATTTGCAGTACTGTATTGTGTATTAAAATTTTGCACATCGAGAACATGTTCTTACCTGGTTCTCCACATAGGCGACAGGATGCATTTGTAATAAAGCTAGTCAGGATTAAGTATACAATCTACCGCTAAGAACTTTCCGGATAAAAACTGGCCCTCTGAGAACTGAACTCTTACCTTCTTTATCAGCCTAATCCTGTTAAAGGGGCTAACTAGACACTGATAATCACTATTTATGCGTTGGTAGCTCAGACATTTCTCCTATTATCGAGCTTCCACATTTCCACTAACTGCAAGAAAATCTTCGCATGGATGCTCCATCACTCCTCCAAATATACCATGTCAGAAGCAGAACTTTGTTCTTCCTACCTAATATTTCTCCCTTGTCTGATTTTCTCTGTTTAATGTGTTTTCTTAGGCGATCACTGACATTTTGGTGCCCTTATTCTATATATTTAATCCATTGCTAAATCGTGTGATTTTCCATTCTTATTATCAGTAATGGCTGTCCATTCATCCCTGGCCATGCTTCTCTCACACCTTCCCTCTTTCCCTTAAATAAATGTAACCTCACAAGCACCCCTACTTTCATTTAGCAATCCCTACACTCATTGTTACTTTATATTCCATAGGGACTTCAGCCCACACAAACTTCAGTTAGCATTAACCATGGTTTTTAGTGCCTTTTCTAGAAAAGGTTATATCTTAAGAGACAGAGCCCATGTTTTCCAAAGTGAAACCACAAACCAATTTTGCATTTGCAAAGTAGTTTTCAAAATTCCCAAGACCTAACCTTGAAAATCTTATGCTAAGTGAAATAAGCCAGTTGCAAAAGCCCAAGTACTGTGTGATTCCACTTACACGAGGGACCTAGAACAGTCAAATTCACAGAAGCAGAAAGCGGAACGGTGGCGGTCGGGGGTCCAGGGAGAAGGGAATGGACACCTATTCCTGTTCAACGGATACGGAGTTTCAGATTGAGATGATGAAAAAGTTCTGGAGATGGATGATGGGGATGTTGGGACAGCCATGTGAATGTACTTAACTGATACTGAACTATATATCTATAAATGGTTAAGCTGGTAAATTTTATGTCATGTATATTTTAACACGATTGAAAAAAAAACCCTTTAAATGTTCCCAAAGTAGGGCATAATGAATAATTCTACCATCCCAGTTCATCTCTGTACAGAAAAAAATCATCTATAGCCCTTCAATCTTGAGCCTAGTCAAAAGAACAGGAAAAAAAACAATGGAATATTATTCAGCCTTTAAAAAGAAAGAAATTCTGACTCAGGCTACAACACATGGATGAACCTTGGGGACATTATGCTGAGTGCAATAAGCTAGCCATAAAAAGGTACTATATCATTCCACTTATAGGAGGTACCTAGAGTAGTCAAATTCATAGAGACAGAAAGTAGGATGGGGGTTACCAGGGCTTGGGGGAGAGGGGAATGGAGACTTGTTTAACAGCTATGGAGTTCTAGACTTACAAGACGGAAAAGTTCTGGAGATTGGTAACACAACAGTGTGAATATACTTAACACTACGGAACTGTACACTTAGAAATGGTTAGGGCAAATTTTTGAATTCCTATATTGTACACCTGAAACTAATATAACACTGTATGTTAACTATACAGGAAAGAAATTTTATCTTAGGTAAATTTTAAGTTACGTGTTTTTTCTCACAATAAAAAATTTAAAAGAACAAGAAAAGCAGGTGCCTGTCCCTTACTTCCTATAGGTACCATGTGTCCATGATGTAAAATAGGAAATCAGGAACCATGCAGGGGGGAAGCTGCAGAGCAGTCTGTAATGTTCATAGCTGCTTGCCCCCAGCAAGCAAGTCATAATGTGACTCTCACATGTAGCATAACCAAGAACTGTGAAAACATCCAACGAAAAGACTACTACTTTTAAGGGCCACTTTCAAGTAGCTATACAAGCCTTTTTATTTTGTTCAAGTCAGTTTAAAAAAATCCATTGCAGATATATTAGACAGCATATCAATCCAACAAGAAAGCAGAGAGCCAATATCAGTAAATCAAAGTGTGCCTTTCTGTTAATACTCTCTCATATGTTCTCATTTTATACACCCCTTCACCCAGTCAGAAAGTAGCCCTGAAGTATTTAAGCTCCATTCAGGGATAGCACCACCATGCATCAAAGTGTCAAGAGACCCACCAGAGATGAAATCTGCAATTCTGTGCTTCTAACCACAAAAAAAAAAAAAAAGAAGAAGAAGAAGAAGAAGAAATAAAGAAAAAGAAAAAAAGTGTTTATCAAAGTAAAGCCACCAGTGACCAACACATGGACAGTTTCCTGTAAAGAGATATAGAAGAAAGAACCCAATTCTCATTTCTTTGCAATATTAGGGCCACACTTCCTTCCACTAAGATTTTATGTAAAATCTGAAGAGACTAGACAATCCTTTGCTGGGGTACAACAGGCCACATCTGATAAGAGTGAGGAAAGACTCTCTCCAACAGTGGATTCTTCCCAGCCAAAATACAAAACCAAACCAAAGCCAACCTTCTTTTTATCACTCATATAGGACCAAATTCTATTTGTTCAACCTTATGAAAAATGAAGAGAATGGAACCAATGGTTTCTAATTCACCTTTTATATTTCTCCTAATTACTGTCAGAGTTACAAAAGTTAAAAAAAGCAGCAGAGAGGCATATACTTTCTTCTCTCTCCGTCTTGGCACGTGGCCACAAAACAAATGGAGACTGTCAAGGATATATATGTTTATTTTGTCCTACATGGTCCATTTCCGAGGCCTTTCCCTTAAGAGGAGATTACGAAGGACATAGGCCTCACCGTATTATCAAGATACAACCTCAGCATCTGGGCACCAGCTTTAGGAATAATTTTCCAACTAGACAATCAATGGAAAGAGGGCTTTACTAAGGGTCAGAAGCCCTGTATTCTGACACTACTACGAACTAGTCATTTTATACTGAGCAGACCAATTTAATCTTTGAGTCGCAATTTTCTCATCTGTAAAATGTAGATAATCCTGTGCCTGTGTATCGCACAGAATTTAGGTGAAAAATAATAAACGTGTTTTTTACATATCAAGGCATTTCATAAATTTTTAAATGCTGTGGATATAGAAAGTTTATCATGATCAAAAAAATCATCATCTTTCACGTGGTGAAAATCCCAAGTTCTGCCTGCACTGATCGACAGTGCTAGGACTGACCTAGTATTCATAGATTCCTGTATTAAGTATTCATTTACACGCTACCCATATGCAAGCATTCTATATATAAAATGTCACCAATCTAAAAACCATTTTCACCTAACAGCTTTATTTTTCTCCCTGATTCATCTTGGCTGTTCAACATAAACAAAATTGTAGGCAGAGAATAAGTCTGGACATAGGCACAGTTCATTAATTAGATTATAAACCAATAAGTACAACTTCTGGCAAGGGGATTGGAGGGGGAATGCAGACAGTGAATTTATAACTAAAATAAAGCTTACCTTATCAGTTTTTAAATATCTGTACAGTTATCTTTAAAATAAACATGAAAACATACAATAATTTATGTACAAGTATACATAAATTCCCACATTCCTATTACGCCAGATAAATACTAGACTAGAATGTATGGATTACAAGAGCATTTTTTTTCTCCTTCAAAAGTAACTCTAGAACCAGAGCTAAACTATAGGTCAAAATGACACACGATATATTGGCCTGAGAACAATACTTTTCATTCAAACCCACACAAGCCTGCCACTTGCACTAGTCATCCCCGGCAATTAATCCCCCAAGAAAGACGTTTGATTAAATCTTTTCAAGCAAATCCTTTGCTTTGCTTTTGTTAGTTCACTTCTTGTCAACATCTATTAAAATATGCCTTTAATTCTCCCACAATCTTAAAAAACACCGATTCCACTGTCTTCAACTTTAATCAACTGTATGGCCGGCATTTTTCATTTCATAATAATGTGCTGCTTGGAATTCAAGAGGCAGGCTCAGCATCAATCATCTGGTAAGAATTTTTCCACTGCAATAAATATGCAAATGAGGAGAGCCAGTCAGTCGTATTTCAGGCCCGACTTGCTAGTGTTTTAAAAAAGACACAAATTTATTAATTGCCGGTGGCCAGAGGAATCCTATTACTTTGGGCATTGATTACAAAGCTGTGTGAGTGATTATTGTGCAACTCGCGGGCTACCCAGGCATGAGGAAAAATTATTAAAGCAAGGCAGAGATTATCAACTCAGAATAACAATAAGCCTTAACATTTAGGCCCTAACTTCTTCAACAAAGAATTACGTGAAGGCTCCACTGTATCATAATTCCGAATTCTGTCAGTATTACTGTTTGGGCTTGTTCCATATTCCCCAAGCAGAATGGCGTTACCAGTAAGAAAGTACTGCAGGTTACAAATTCCTGAACACCAACCATATGGATGAGTTGCCATCACCTCCAATGTGTGTCCAACTGGAATTTTTATATATCCACGTATGTACACACATATACAGGTGTGTGCACACATGTATTCCCAGATCTGGATAAGTGGATGTGTTATTATGAGGACTGTGGTTTTAACTGGAACAGGATAAGGAGTTCTACCTCCGTGTGTTGGTTGGTTGGTTCCGCGGACCGAAAGCAGAATTTTTTTAATGGTACAAAATAACCACCAGGATAACTTTTCAAAGCAGAGCATGGGGACTGATATTCTAAAGTCATGATGGCTAAAGCCAAAAGCAGCCTTGGGTTTCCATACCTCAGGGGGCACCACAGTAGAGGCGTGCAGTCTGTGGAGGAGCCCATGGAGGAAACGGTTTGATAGGCTAATTCTGAATGCAAAGTGTTTTTGTGAGAAACATTCAACCCAAGACATATTAAATCAAGTAAGAAAGAGGACTCGGTGGACAAAACTTATTTTTTTCTCTTAAGAGAATGATGTGGGGAATTGGGGGGGTAAGTGGAAGTTGGAATAAGGGAAAGATGAAGAGACATATGATAAAATATGTTGGGTGAGCCCCCTCACAGAGAGAAGCAAAAAGCAAAAAGCAAAAAAAAAAAATCCTTAACATTTTACATTACTGCCACACTAAGTAACATGATAGATAGTGTGCATTTGAGTTCTGTGAAGGGACATCCCACTCAAGCTGTAATTTCTGACCAGGCATGAATTTATAAGGAAGGGAAAAGAACTGCAGAACTTCTTAGGTTTCCCTGAATACTCCCTCAAATACCTTGATGAAGTGTGTCAATAAATCCTTAAAAAGCCCTATAGGACACAGCAATCTAACTGATCAATGTACTTCCCAAAATCCACTACAGTTCCCTTCCACTTCACAGGCCCCAGACAACCTCCATTGCTCCACAGTACTTCCCTAAAAAGGGAAATGTTTTTTTCCCCTTTGAACAGAAAGAATAAATGCTCAGAATATGAAGTGCTTAAAACCCAAGCTTATTTACAAGTAATTGTTTAAACTGTCTAACAAGAGTTACCCAGGGAGAGAAGAGATACTTTCATTTTTATCTGATATACTTTTGAACGGTTTGAATATAAGCATATATTACTTTTATAATTTAAAATATTACTAAAATTTAAAGTAAACTTTGAAGAAAACCTACTCAAAATAAAATTAGAACCACAACCCAAGTAACCCTCTCTATTTCATATAAGACAGCCTGATCCTTTCTTGTTAAAAAGCCTTTAAACAAACAGCCTCTTAGGCAATGTGAAACTACTCCTAACCTAAATGCCCCAATTCTCTCTATAGTATGGGTCTGAAAAATGGGGATTCCCATGCAGAATCGATCACTCCTTTCTCAGCATCATTCACATCACTGCTATAGCACTTGTCATATTGTACTGAGTCTGATTTCGCTATGTTGTAACAAGCTACTTGAGAGCACAGACCTCATCCTGTCACTCTGGCATCCAACACATCCCCTAGGCCCTAAAAGGTATTCTACAAATATAGGTTCGTTCCAGAGAAATGATGCCTCAGCCACATGGCAGAACATCTAATTACACTATCATTTCCAAACGTAAATGCTGACAAGCAAACAAAATGTGAACTACATATTCGCTAACTTCAACAAGTATGTATCCTCAACAAACTGACTTTTGTTAACAAAAGCAAAGTAATCAAACTTAACTTTTTCCTGTAACTGTTATGATGTATAGGCTACTCCTAAGAGTCTCAAAACCATCTTACCAGATTAAGAACTTACAAACATTACAATGCATTCACATGAAGACATAATAATCATTACCACTTAGATGGATAAAAGAGGCTCAGAAAATAAGATTGTTTTTGTGTTTCTTTTAATATTAGTAAGACTAAGCATTATTCATTTGCCAACCCGAAATGAAAACACTTTGGGAGGTTGCTTTCATGTAAAAACACTTAAATATTTATGCCTTGGAAGTGGTTTACCTTTCTCCACACCTTACTATGAGCTCCTTGAGACAGGGATTGTGAACAATTCGCCTTGGTATGCCTGGTGTTAGCAAATGGCAGGTTGTTGAATGAGTAACTGAATAAAAACGGCATCCTAATAATTTTCTTGGCTTCACAGGAAAGTGAGGTTTACTCCCCGGAAACTCTGTTGCATCCTCACCACACAATGTCAAGGAGGGGGCAGCTCTGTGGACAGAGGTGCCTTTCAAGTCTTCAAAGAAGTAACTGCAAGTATAGTATTGGTATTCATTTACATACATTACATAACCCTTTTAAGAATGGGGAAACAGATACTGCGGCCATAGAGCTACAGCCTAAGAGAAGACCATACTATCACTATTAACAGTGATATCAGGAAGAACCCACGAAGTGGCAGGCCCTAGCCTAGGCACTTTATATGTATTACATAACTCATTTAAACCTTCTCAATAACCCTTGGAGGTGGGTACTATTATACTGCCATCATACCGATGAAGAAAATTAAACACTACTACAAGCTTTAAAAAGAACTACACATTGTTCATTTTCTCCATCAATGTATCCTTAAATAGTCATGTATCAAAACAATCTGGAAAGCAAAGTATAATGACATTTCCAGTTATAAGAAATGACAAAACACGGGTGCCTGGGTGGCTCAGTTGGTTAAACGTCTGCCTTCAGCTCAGGTCATGATCCCAGGGTCCTGGGATCGAGTCCCGCATCGGGATCCCTGCTCAGCGGGGTGTCTGCTTCTCCCTCTCCCTCTGCCCCTGCCCCCTGCTCATGCTCTCTCTCTGTCCCACGCTCTCTCTCTCTCTCTCTCTCGCTCTCAAATGAATAAATAATATCTTAAAAAAAAAAAGGAATGACAAAACTGCCCTCCCTCCCTAATACCACTACATGATAAAAACAAAAAACACAATACTAGTCAGACTGTTAAAATGCTATGTTCAAATTTGGTTCCCACACTAGGAAAAACAAAGTGGAGAAAATAAAGGAAGCCCAAATCTATATGGACAGAAGGCAGGCCTGGTAAGGCAAAATGAAGGGATATTTGCTTAAGATGAAAAAAAAAGAATGGTAAGAAATGATTTAATAGTCTCCAAAATTCAAATGGCCAAACACATCAGAACAGATGTTTGGCCTCACTTAAGGAAAAGAAAAAAAAAGAAAAAGAAACCTAAAACAATGTGATATTTTTCTGATATTACCTGATGCTGGCAAGAATGTGAGGAAAGGGGCACGCTCCATATACAACCGGTAAGAGTTTAATTAGCACGACATATCCAGAAAGCAATCTGGAAAATGTATCAAAGGTTTGCACATGCATATCACCTGACCCTACAATTCCATTTCTAGAAATTAATCCTAACGAAATCATCAGATAAGAAAGCAAAGAGGCAGGTACAAAAACATTATTTTTAGCATTGTTTATAACTGGTAAAAATTGCAAACATATTAAGTGCCCATTTATAGGTGATTGGTTAAATGAATTTATTTTAGCCAGATAACTTTCTGTGCAGCTGTTGGAAAGGGTAATTATAAACAGAACTTGTTTTGAATAAACTAAACTATAAAATACTTTTTGGGATAACTCAAGTAATTGGAATATGGAGTGGACATATCATTAGGATTATTAGGAAGTATTAATTTGGTTAGGTGAGATGACAGTGTTTACGTAAAGAAATATTCTCATTTTTTAAGTGCCATTTACAGAAGTATTTAGAGGCAAACTGGCATGATGATTGTAATTTACTTTAAAATACTTCGGGAGGGGTGCCTGGGTGGCTCAGTTGGTTAAGCGACTGCCTTGGGCTCAGGTCATGATCCTGGAGTCCCGGTATCAAGTCCCGCATCGGGCTCCCTGCTCAGTGGGGAGCCTGCTTCTCCCTCTGACTCTCCTCCATCTCATGCTCTCTCTCTCCTTCTCTCTCTCTAATAAATAAAATCTTAAAAATAAAGTAAAATAAAATACTTCAGGAAAAAGAAAAAGAAAACGAAGATAGCCAAGTTTTTTGTTTTTTTTTTTAAGAAAGAAGAGGTAAATTTATATTCATTAACATGGGAAGATGTAAAGTGGGATGCCATTTACCGTTTTAAAAAAGTTTAAACTGACAAAGTATCCGGAAGGATATATACCAACTTGCTACAAATGGTTATTTACGGGAGGGAAAAAGAAGACTTTCACAATCCAGGTTACATTTCAGCACTGTTGGGGAGGAGGGGAAACAATACTGTTCAGAAAAAAAAAAAAAATTTACTGCAAACACATTTTACTTTTATGACTATCAAAAAAAGTAATTAAGATTAAATATATACAATAATACAAAGAGGTCTTCTGAGGTAGAATTCTGCCTGTCGACAGAAAATCAAACAAGGAGAAACAGATTAAAACAAAGGCAGGAGAGGGTGCCTGGGTGGCTCAGTTGGTTAAGCGACTGCCTTCAGCTCAGGTCATGATCCCAGGGTCCTGGGATCGAGTCCCACATCGGGCCCCCTGCTCTGTGGGGAGCCTGCTTCTCCCTCTGCCTCTGCCTGCCACTCCCCTGCTTGTGCTCTCTCTCTCTCTCTCTCTCTCTCTGTCAAATAAATAAATAAAATCTTAAAAAAAAAAAAAAAAACAAAGGCAGGAGAAATTAGAGGTGGCCATAAGTTTGACTGATAAGGAGATCATCTATCCCTAGAGCTAGTTTAAAATTTCCCCTGTGTGATTCACAAAAGAAATGCCACGGACCAATAAATGTAAGGGAAAGAATGTTTACCCTCATTAAACACTGGGAAGTGTAAATTTAAAAAAATGTAAACCAAAATAAGCAGAAACCATTTTCCATTTATCAAAGTGACAAAGATGAAACAAAATTATAAAGTCCGGTGTTGACAAGGATAAGGGAAACTGACATTCATATAAAGAAGGTCAGAATGTAAAGTGATACAACCTTCCTGGAGGGCGATTTGGTGATACAGATCAAAAGCCTTAAAATTTCACATATCCTTAGAACACATACTAATTCCACATCTAGAAATTTATTTTACTCAACAAAGTAATCATGGATGTAAGTAAAGATTTAATAACAATGATGTTTATTACATTATTTATAAAAATGAAAACATGGAAACAATCCAAATGTCCAACAATAAAGAACTGGTTAAACTATCCCTATGATGGAAAGTCTATGCTGCCATTAAAAATAATCCTATAGAACAGTATTTAATGACATGTAAAAACATTCATAATCTTTGTTACGTGGGAAAAAAAACAGACTGCAAAACAGAATATAGAATATGGTTCCACTTTAGTTCTAACTATGTGCCCATGGTGGGGAAAAAACTTGGAAAAGATATATACTGGGGTCGGGCTCCGCGCTCAGTGGGACATCTGCTTGGGACTCTCTCTCTCCCTCTGCCCCTCCCCCTGACTCATGTGAGCTCTCTCTCAAATAAATAAATAAATCTTAAAAAAACAAAAACCCAAAACCCAACAGACAAGAGTTCAACTGCATGCACAGTGCTTGGGTGGTGTGGCCAAGAGCAGAGGTTATGAAGCGCAGCAGACCCCAGTTTCCACACTGACTTTGCCTCTGTGACCTTAAGCAAGTTCCTTAACCCTCTCCAAGGCTTCACGTCTTCCTATGTCCGGCACATTCAATTAGTGGCACCTATTTCATAGGCTACTGTGGGGACTAAACGAGACATTTGTAAAGAACTTAACACAGTGCCTGGACAGTAGCGCACAAGTACCAAATTGGAGCTATTTTTATTAGTTATTAAGTATAAGGGCATCCGACAATGTACTTGCACAATGAAAATACCGAGATAGAAGTAAATTGATAATTGATCATCTCGGTTTTCAAATTGTCACATTTAATTTCTTTTCACTCATATTCTTTTATCTTATGAGTCTTACTGAGGACACCAGAAATGCTTTCTAATTAGAACTTGAGTTAGAATGTCTGTCTCTGCCCTTCCCCCCAACCCTCACCACATAACATTCATGTACCTTCTTGAGAATGTAAGAATCTTTAAGATTGTCTAAATAGCTTGTCTACACATAAAAATTTTCCTTGTATGGGGGCACCTGGCTGGCTTAGTTGGTAGAGTGTGCAACTCTTGATCTTGGGGTCATGAGTTTGAGCCCCACATTGGGCAGAGATTCCTTAAAAAATAATAATAATAATAAATTAAAAAATTTTCCTTGTATGAAATAGTATGAATAGCTAGTAAGAACTCTTCTCAAAATAGTAGCATTTCGGGTATTATCCAGAGGCAAATTTATCCAACTGCCTCAAGAAAAACAGACTGTGATAGATCTGAAACTAAACACCAAGCAAAACAATCAATATTATATGAAAGTTAATTAAAAATGACCAAAGAAGTGAAGCTAAATTCAAGTGCAGTCCAACTATAACAAACTTTCAAAGCTAATCATATGGATAAACTTATTTGGGGTCAGGTTATAAATATAATAATTATAATAACAGAGAATTATGTCTTAAAGGTATCATGATATTCAAATTTTCTCTAATATAATTCTCAAGCAACCTTATAGCCTATTTTTTTTTCCTCAAACTGGTCTTCCCATCCCCTCATCAAGCTTCCACTAAAACTTAATGGAAAAAAATATATACATATTAAAATGTCTGGGATAATCCACTTCATATTGTTTTCTCTGAGAAGAAGGTACAGGGATTTGGGAAAGTGAGAGAAATTTTACTTTTTCCTTTACATACATTGATACTGTATATATATTTTTACAGTGAATATTATATACACACACTTATATAAAAATATATATGGATTTTATACATCTATATCTATATATATAGTAGCAGAAGAACATAAGGACAAATTAAGTCCCACAAAATCCCTAGCAAATTTCATAAATATCAGAGAAAAAATGTCTCCACTCTTGAAAATGCTTTGCAGCTTCTCATAGTATTTTTTTTTAAAGATTTTATTTATTTATTTGACAGAAGAGAGACAGCGAGAGAGGGAACACAAGCAGGGGGAGTGGGAGAGGGAGAAGCAGGCTTCCCGCTGAGCAGAGAGCCCAATGCGGGGCTCGATCCCAGGATCCTGGGATCATGACCTGAGCTGAAGGCAGACGCTTAACGACTGAGCCACCCAGGCGGCCCTCTCATAGTATTTTTAAAGACAGACTAGCTACTACTAGGAAAATGCATTAGGAACAGATAAGCATTAGCCATGGCTGAGACCAGAAAGGAGGAACCTGCTGAACCAGTGATCTGATTTCATGTTTCCAACTGCTTTTTACACCCTCTTACACAACCTCTGCCTTAGACTAAGCTTCCAAAAGAAATGGTAACGGAACCCAAACACTCTGGAAAGTGATTCCATGAAAAAGCAACTAAAAATAGGAATATTGTGAAACAGCTTACTTGACATAAGCATAGGAGCATGTTTGTCTAAATCTCTGGGGTCATTTGGGTTCTGAAAGGCAATTTCATTTATCAGTACAACTACTATTATGGAGAAGAAAAAAATCTGGAAAATCAGAGTAAACAGAATTACAACTCAACACCATTATGCCTCCTACATTCAGCCAAGTGCAACAACCAACAAAAACCAAACACATAAATTCTCTATGTCTTCCAGGGGGATTTTCCCCTTTTAAACAAAGGATTTACTTTCTACTCTTCCACTGTAGCCTCCTCATTTGGATCACTTGTTCCTATTTTGGTCCAATGTATCCCTTAGGAGTTTCAATGAGTTGTGAATTAATTGTTATTCACAAGCAAAAAAGAAAAAAAAGAAGAAGAAAGAAAGAGAAAAAGCAGGATTAACTGCAATTGCCACTACAACTGGGAAGCGTGCATCTTGCACTTTCACCGTGTAAATAATGCACAGATCCTGCGGGAACATGCCAAACACCAGGATCCTTAATTAATGGAGCTCTTTAATGTGCAAATCAGGAACAAATTGCAAGTTCTGACTTGCATTGATTATGAAAACATTAATTGAATGAGCAAGACCCTAAAAAAAAAAAAAAGACAGAATCCTAAGTCCTCGAAGAGACCAAAAGAATACAAAGCTCTGGAAGCCAGACAAGTCTGACCAATGTCTAAAATGCAAACCTACAACTGAGTGCCGCTCACTAGCACACAATGTGTTTAAAAACAAGAAACAGAAAACCAACAGTTTGATCAGAAAGCAATCACTATAAAAGCGTCTAGTCTACCAATGCTTTGCATTAAGCAGAAAAATGAAGGCTTACTCTGGAAGCTCACAGACACTGCTTTAAGAGAAAAAAATCACTTTATATATATACACGCTTATATGTATATAGGTATAACAAAACAATGCTGTCTCTTTAAAAAGAAATTCATCCTATATAAATTACAGCCATAAACTTTTCCTGCAGTGCAGCCTAATTAATTCTTGTTCTATACACAAAGGGAAATGCTGGGTGACAAATGGGTGTGAAGCCAGAAAGCTGCCAGGTCTGCAAAACATTTTCTACTTCAATTTATAAGCAATTTTGCAGTAAATCATCAACCAGAACCTGGAATCTCAGGAATCTCTAAGTGTCCAAACCACATTATATCACTTATCAAAGAGAGAAGGAAAAAGAGTTTAAAGACATCTCATTTTTCAGTTCTAACCCACATCAAAATCTAGAAGCTCTGTGCAATCTATTATTCTCTTCTGGGTAAGGTTTTAGTGCCAAAGATATATTTTTCAAGCAAAAAAATGACACTATAGGTTGATGTAGCCCATTCCTCCATCCCCTAGAAGTACTGTATCATGTATCCATTACCACAAGAAATATTCCCAGACTTATCCGGGAATAAGCACACAACTATTTCCCCCCACCCCCTCAATCCAAGCAAAATGTCCACAATCAAGCCAAGCTGTTAGGGTTCAGTGGTGAACCACTGTGGAAAAACAGGTGGGAAACACTCCAAGGAAATCAGGCTACTGAAGAGGAAAATAGAAACTTCCAGGAACAGAGAGCAGGGCTGTCCCTCTCCAGTCAGACCCCTCATCCACCCCTAACCTCTGCCAGCCCCTGATGTGTTCTCCATCCTTGTAGTTTTACCTTTCCCAGAATGGCAACATAAATTGAACTGTGAAGTATATAATCTTTTGAGACTGGCATCTTTCACTTAGCATAAGACCTCTGAGATTCATCCATGTTTTTGAATTTATCAAGTCTGTTCCTTTTTATTGCTGAATAAGGTTCCACAATTTATCTATTTGCCTACTAAAGGGCATTTGGGCTGTTTCCATTTTTTGATGATTATGAATAAAGCTGCTATAAACATGCATGTACAAGTCTTTGTATGCAGATACGCTTTCATTTCTCTATTGTAAACATCTAAGTCATTCTGCTAGACATCTGGTAAATATATGTTTAACTTAATAAAAAACCACTCAACTCTTACCCGAAGTGGCTGTCCTCCTTTGCATTCCCACCAGTAATGCCTGAAAAGTTTGACTGCTCTGCATCCTAAGTGTGACTTGGTGTTGTCAGGTGTTTGTTTCTAGTCATTCTAATAGGTATGCAGTGGCATTTCATTGTGGTTTTAATCTGTATTTCCCTCAACACTGATTATGTTAAACATCCTTTCATGTACTTCTTTGCCAGTATATATCTTCCTTGGCTAAGTTCTTGTCCAAATCTTTTGTCCTCTTTTTTTATTGTTCAGTTTTGAGAATTCTTTATATATTCTGGACATAAATCCTTTGTCAGATGTGTCCAATTTGCAAATATTTTCTCTAGGTCTGTAACGTGTCTTTTCATTCCGTGAACACATCTTTTGCAGAGCAGAAGATTTTAATTCTGAGTTAGCCCAACTATCAATTTGTTCTTTTATGGATTATGCTTTTGATGTCATATCTAAAAGCTCTCTGTCTAACCCAGGGTCATGAAGCTTTTTCTCCCATGTTTTCTTCAAAACACCTTATAGTTCTGCTTCATTTTTAAGTCACTGATCTATTTTGTGTTAATTTTTGTATAAAGTGTGAGCTACAGGTTGGAGTTCATTCTTTTGCAAATAAATGTGCTACTGGTGTAGCACCATTTGTTGAAAAGACTATCCTTTCTCCATTGAACTGACTTTGCACCTTTATAAAAAGTCAATTGTCCGTATCTGTGTCAATCTATTTCTGACTCTATTCTATTCCATTGATTAAAGTAACTTTTTTTTTTTTAAAGATTTTATTTATTTATTTGACAGAGACACAGCAAGAGAAGGAACACAAGCAGGGGGAGTGGGAGGGGGAGAAGCAGGCTTCCCGCCGGGCAGGGAGCCCGATGCGGGGCTCGATCCCAGGACCCTGGGATCATGACCTGAGCTGAAGGCAGACGCTTAACGACTGAGCCACCCAGGCGCCCCGATTAAAGTAACTTTTAAGGGAATAAACCTACAAAGAAAGGACAAAGTATGAGAGAGATGATAGCAACTCAGTTTCTTAAGCTAAAAAGTCAATGAACTATATAGTTATTAGAACTATATATTATTATTATTATTATAATTATATAGTTATTAGGCATCTGGGTGGCTCAGTCGGTTGAGTGTCTGATCCTTGGTTTCGACTCAGGTCATGGGATGGAGCCCTGAGTCCGGCTCCACACTCAGCATGGAATCTGCTTGAGATTCTCTCTCTTTCTCTCCCTCCCTGTCTGTCCCTTCCCTTGCTTGTGCTCTCTTGCACACATTCACTCTCTTCCAAATAAATAAATAAAACCTAAAAAAAAAAAAAAAAAAAAAAGAATACCTAAAATTAAAAAGACTGACCACACCAAGTGTTTACTAGGATGTGGAGCAACTGGAACTCTTACACACTGCTGGTGGGATTATAAAATGGTATAACCACTTTGGAGAACAGCTTAGCAGTTTCTTTAAAAGTTAAACATATACTAGAGTGTCTGGTTGGCTCAGTCAGTACAGTATGCAATTCCTGATGTCAAGGTTGTGAGTTTGAGCCCCATACTGAGTGCAGAGATTACTTAAAAAACAAAAAGAATTAAAAAAAAAAAAAGTTGGGGTGCCTGGGTGGCTCAGTCGTTACGCATCTGCCTTCAGCTCAGGTCATGGTCCCAGGGTCCTGGGATCGAGCCCCACATCGGGCTCCCTGCTCCACAGGAAGCCTGCTCCTCCCTCTCCCACTCCCCCTGCTTGTGTTCCCTCTCTCACTGTGTCTCTGTCAAATAAATAAATAAAATCTTAAAAAAAAAAAAAAAAGTTAAACATATACTAACCATGTGACTCAGCCATTCCATTCTTAGGAGAAATGAAAGTACATGCATATAAAAACATGCACGCAAATGTTCACGGCAACTTTATTTGTAATAGCCGAAAACCAGGACCAAAACAAACTGTGTATATCCACCTAATGAAGTATCACTCAGCAATAATAGGCAATGAACTATTGACATATGCAAAAACATGTATGAATCTCAAAATAATTACACTGAGTGAAAGACAGATAAAAAAAGAATACAACTGTAGGATTCCATTTATATAAAATTCCAGAAAACACAAACTCATCTATAGTGACAGAAAACAGATTAGTGGTTGCTTAGGGACAGGGAGAAGCAGGAAGGAAAGATTACAAAGAAGCTGAATAAACTTCTGGGGATAAGGAATATGTTCATTGTCTTCATTGTGATCATGGTTTCATGGGTGTATACATGTCAAATTGTACAAATGCTGACAGGTTAAGTAAGCTGAGGATTAAGAACTGACCATTTCATTTAGCAATCTGGGGGGTCATCTGTGACCCTAGCGAGCAGTTTGGGTAGAATGGTAGATACAGGCTTGACTGGAACGGGTTCATAAGAGAATAGGAAAAAGGGATCTGAGATAATGAATACAGACAACTCTTTCTAGGGATGTGGCTTTAAAGGGGAGCAGAGAGATGGGACCCATATACAGTTTACTATATGTCAACTACACCGCAATAAACCAGGTTTTAAAAAGCAGACAGATTAATAACTGACGTAACAAACCTCAGCAGGTTGACTCTTGTGTTAGCAGTGAAGAAGAATGAGAAGCAGTCCCCTACAGTCCATGAACAAAACCCCAGAAGATTCAGGAACTGGCAGTGTTGGGCACCTCTAGAAGAGGAGAGCAAGACAGGGCTAAAAGCAGTCAGTATACCAGATCCTTCCCCACAGGCCGAAGCTAAGAGCTTTATCCTCTGAAGAGAGGTAAACATAGTGTCTCTAGACAGGAGGACACCAGACATAGTGGAGGGCAAAGGCCATAATATTAAAAACAGAGGAAATAAATTGAAGTTCAGAGATTGAATGCTCAGATCCCCAGCCTGCCCGCCTGCCCACCTGCTAGAAGGCTGGCATTCCTCTAGCAACTATGATCCCATAAAGTGCAAAGATCTAAAGATATTGACACTGGGGTTCCCCAAATATGGCCCACATAGACCACTTCACAATGGAAAACACAGAAAAGAGCCCTATCTAAACATACAAAACTTCTAATCAACTTTTTGGTACCCTACTTTTTTTTTAGGTAGGAGGAACAAGAGCTAAATCCTCATTTTCATAATGAAGCACCAATAGATAATGCCTAAAACTGAAAAATCAAGTAGAAACAAAACTTGTTTATTAGAGATAAGGACAGAAATCCATGGATTCCAAAAAAAAAATACAACAAAATAATTAAAAATATAACTGCTGCTTTAGGGGCACCTGGGTGGCACAGTCAGTTGAATGTCCAACTCCTGACTTCAGCTCAGGTCATGATCTCAGGGTCCTGAGATCGAGCCCCAGGTCAGAGTCCACACTCAGTGCAGAGTCTGCTTGAGATTCCCTCTCCCTCCCTTTCCCTCTGCCCCTCTCCCCTCCGCATGCTCACTCATGCTCTCCCTCTCTCCAAAAAATAAATAAATCTTAAATATATACATAAAATTGTTGCTTTGGATAGTAGGTCCTGGCAAGGGAGTGGTGGTACACAGGCAGCAGATACTGGTTTTCCAATAATGCTTTATAAAATTATTTGACTCTTTAAATTATTACATATAAAACTTGGGTAAAAATTTAAAAGAAGAAAGGGGGTGGCTCAGCAGGGGGAGGAGCAGAGGGAGAGGGAAAAGGACAGAATCTCATGCAGACTCCACGCTGAGCACAGAGCCCAAGGCAGGGCTTGATCCCAAGACCCTGAGATCATGACCCAAGCCAAAACCAAGAGTCGGATGCTCAACCGACTGTACCACGCAGTCGCCCCCTGATGCAGGGTTATTAATAAAAGATCTACTGGAACCAGGAACTAGGAACTTGAACTACACTAAGAACATTCTCTGTTTAGTGGCCCAGGAACCATGACTCTGAACACAGAGGAAAGAAGTGTAAGTCTCCAGTTCTTCCCCATCCTGCTATTATACCTTATTTACATAGTAATAACACTGTGTAAATGCAGTTTATAGGTTTTCAACTCCTGGGGTCAACACAGGGGTAAGGCCCTGGGTTCCTGGTCAGTAGTGGCAGGGCAGGCTAAAACGGCAGCAGAAAGAAGATGGGATGACTACCTCGTACGTCTTCCTCAAAATTCTGCTATCTCATCCCCTATTCCTCATTCACAATTTATGACCTTGGTTTCTATTTCAAAGAAAATAGAACTATCAAAAGAGAATTTTCACAGGCTCCTACCTATTGGTGTCTATTTATACACTACCTTCCCAGCTGTCATGACAGTTAAATTGTCCACACTGCTATCGAAGGCCACCCTTCTTGTCCCATGTCCACTTACCTACCCAAGCACATTGCTACAGCAGATGATCATTCTTAACATACAAACACACAGCTTACTCCTTGCGTCTCAAAATAATCAAAACACTTCTCTCTGACTCCACATCCTTCTCCATCTAATGTCCCATCTCTCTGCTCCCCTTTAAAGCCACATCCTTACAAAGAGTTGTCTACACTCACGATCTCAAATCCCTTTTTCCCATCCTCATCCAAACCCATTCCTGCCCAGCCTATATCCCACTCCACCAAAACTGTTCACCAAGGTCACAGCTGACCACCACGTTGCTAAATTAAATGGTCAATTCTCAGCTTACTTAGCCTGTCAGGAGCATTCCCATCTTTCATACCAAAGAATCAATGAGTCAAAAAACAGATATAAACAAGCTACCTACAATTATAGAAGTAAAACAGAAATAGAATGAGACTAACTGTAAGGCAAAGGATTACTGCTGTCTCCTTGAATGCTTCGGTGCTACTTATTATATTCCTGTATGATATTAAAAAAATGATTTAAGCACAGGTTTTAAGACATGAATAACAGTAATAAAGGAGAGTAGTATCTTACGCAGTGGTTAGGTTCTCAAGCCTGAGCATAAAGCAAAAATCAAGTTCTGACGAAACTTAAAAATCCCTAAAACTTCCTATAAAGTTCAGCACTGTACTGTCTCTCCCCAAGTTGGACCCAGGCAGTTCCTCCCCTCAAACTCCAGAGCACACAGCTAGTTCAACCATTAAACACTGCTGCAAATTACCACAGTTAGGGCCTATGCCGTAAGTTTAAACACCAGATCCAGTCTGTCTGATGAGATGCTCCCCAGAGCCACTACAGCTCCTGCCCACCACCTCAGGCAGGCTTCCTCGGGGGCCCTCGCTCACTGAATACAATGGCAGGCAGAAGTTCTGCACTACTGAAGCGGTTTCTCTCTCCCTCTTCTTTTTTTGGCCAGGCACCTATAGTTAAAGGTGGGTTAATTAAATATATAAATATATAAATATATTTAATATATAAATATATTAAAAAATATATAATGAGGCGCCAACATAACAATGATGCGCACAGCTTCCCCACGAACACAACAGGTTGAGTAATCTTATTAGGGAACCACTACTATTACCAGCTACTCCAAGTCAGGGCTGCGTCCTGCTTCTGTAGCCCCAGACATGCCTAATTCCTAAGAAACCCAAACCAATAAAACAAATTTTCTGACTAAACTGGTTTCAGTTGTTTTCATGCTTCCACAACTCTGTTGACCTAGGGTTCATCTCTTCAAGGTAGGTGGAATCACAGCATGACAATCTGACACTCTCCTCCTGTCCTACCACTTAGTTACTTTGGGAAAGCACTTGCTCTGTGATCCAGTTTTACTCTCTTCATAGTAGAAATGCCTAATTAACCAGGTTGGACAAATTAAGTAGCTCAACAGGGACCAAAAGTCTTCCTACACAAAACTCATCCTCTAACAAACAGACAAAACAAAGCATATATTTCAATGCTAAATCAACAGGTATTATGTAAATATCAAACAGAAAGTTATCAAAAAATGACTGTCTTCATTTCCCACCTACAGTTTAGGAAAAATAAGAGATCAATAATGCTCTAAGGTAGCAGGAGAGTAGGAAAACAACAGTCACAGATGAGAATTTCAATTGTTACAATTCTTCTAAGGACCAATTTGGCAATATATTCCGAAAGTCTTAAAAAAAAAAAAAAAGGCACAATCCCTTTTTCCCAGCAATTGCATTTCCAGGAGATAGAGATCTGTGCTGTCCAATACAGTATCCACTAGCCATATGTGGCTATTAGCAGTCGAAGTGTGGTTAGTCCAAATTGAGATGAGCTGTAAACATAGGATATATCCTGGGCTTCAAAGATTCAACATGAAAAAAAGATATATAATATACCTCACTAATATTTGTATATTGACTAAACGTTAAAATATTTTTGATACATGGGGTTTAAAATATATTACAAGTTAATTTTACGTGTTTTCTTGGACTTTTTCTCATGTAGTTAATACAAAATTTTAAATTACCTGTGTGGCTTACATTATATTTCTATCAAAGGGCTACTTTTATTTTTTTTTTTTTTTTTATTTTTTTTTTTTTATTTTTTTTTTTTTTATTTTTTTTTTTAAAGATTTTATTTATTATTTATTTGAGAGAGAGAATGAGATAGAGAGAGAACATGAGAGGGGGGAGGGTCAGAGGGAGAAGCAGACTCCCCGCTGAGCAGGGAGCCCGATGTGGGACTCGATCATGACCTGAGCCGAAGGCAGTCGCTTAACCAACTGAGCCACCCAGGCGCCCCTCAAAGGGCTACTTTTAGACAAATTGCACAAATATGTATGTACAAGGATGTTTATCAAAGCATGCTTTATAAAAGTGAAAAGCTAGAATAAACCTAAGCATCCATCAATACAGATTGGTTAAATAAATTGCAGTAAATCTATAAAATGGAATATTCTGTAGCCACTGAAAATGCTGTGTACATCTAAATATACTGACATGAAATGATATATTAAGTAGAAAATATAAGTTTAAAAATAGTACATATTTATAAGATTCCTTTTTTTTTTCAAAAGGAGCACGTTTGTGTGTGTGTGTGTGTGTGTGTGTGTGTGTTTGTAAGCACAGAAAAAGGTCTGAAAGGTTATTCATCAAAATGACAACTGTGGTTACCTCTGGGCAGTAGGACTGCAGGTAATCCTTATTTTCTTCTTTATGCCTTTATGTATTTTCTGAATTTCTGAAGTAAGCATGACATAATTTTATAATTAAAATAGTAAAGATATTCTTAAAAATGAGACATCAGCTAAAACAAAAAGATCAATCTTATATCACTTTTGCTAGATGAAGTCTATAGTAACAAGTGTCCTTAATCCTACACTAGGAGAAGCTTGCAAATACCTGTCCCAAGCTATACTTAAACTTATCCCAAGTAATTAAGAATGTTTCCAGGTTCTACATATCATTTGTGAAAACTCTGCCATGAACCCATAAGGTATTAAATGAGAGAACACAGAAATAGATGTTCATGCATTTGTCACCTAAGGCAGCTAAGTAATTTAAAAAGGGGAGCATTTCACTGATAATACTAGTTGTCTATGGAATAGGGAACTGGTGGCAGTTCCTGAGTAGCACAAGGGGAGGAAACAAAATTTTCTCTATATAAGAGTTTGGTATCTTTTGCATTTTGAGCCCTGTGAATCTACTGCCTACTTTAAAAAAAAATTTTAAAAACAAAACAGAAACATCATCTATAAACACTCCATGATTGCCCATGACTTACTCAAAATTTAAGAAGTTATTCTTAAGGGACACCTGGGTGACTCAGTCAGTTAAGTGTCCAACTCTTGATTTTGGCTCAGGTCACGGATCTAAGGGTCAGGAGATCGAGCCCCACGTTGGGCTCCATGCTCAGTGTGAGGTCTGCTTGAGATTCTCTCTCTCCCTCTGCCCTTCCCCCTGCTGGCACTCTCTAAATAAATAAATAAATAAATAATCAAAAAAAGAAAAGAAAAGTCACTCTTAAGATGTTTACTGGTGCTGAAATCAAATTAGCATTAAAAACTGTAGTCTAGAGGTGCCTGGGTGGCTCAGTTGGTTGGGCGTCTGCCTTTGGCTCGGGTCACGATCTCACGGTCCCGGGATCGAGCCACACGTCGGGTTCCCTGCTCAGCAGGGAGCCTGTTTCTCCCTTTCCCTCTGCAGCTCCCCCCACTTGTGCTCGCTCTCTCTCAAAAAAAATAAATAAAATCTTTTAAAAAAACCCAAAAAAGTCAAAATAGTTGAAGGGCTGGGGGAAGGGCCAAAGAATGAGGCGAGGGTGAATATAAGCTAGAAGTGGGAAGATGGAGGGGAGCAAATACAATGTAATTTATTAATAGTGGAATTTGTTTTTATACTCGTAGGCAAGTAAAGAATCTCAACACTTCCTCTATATTTATATTACATTATACTGTGTTCTTGGGTTCTTTTGCTTATGGGAAATAGCAAAATGTCAACCATTGTTTCTATTAAAGGTCTTTAATGATATTGCATTTTAGACCTGTAATGAAACATGGGTGCTCACTGCAGTCTGTAATGCATCTCATTAAATACATTAATAACATGCATTTCACTGAAAGGTCAACTTATTATGGCTGAAATTTGGCTTTCCTTTAATCACTTCATTTAAAGCTATAGAGCAAACTCTGAAAAAGATAGTAGAGAGTGCCTGTTACAGAAATGCTCTCTCAATTCTCCCATCCATTAACATCAGTTACGCTTATCAAGAAATCACCGTTAATGTTTTTACGTGAATAACAATATTGTGATTTTTTTCTTTTTCTTTTTTAAAGATTTATTTATTTGAGACAGAGAGAGAGAGTATACATGCACACATAAGCGGGGGTAGGGGTAGGGGGAGAGGATCCCAAGTAGACTCACTGCTGAGCAGGGAGCCTGAGACCCTGAGATCATGACCTGAACCGAAATCAAGAATCAGATACTTAACTGACTGAGCCATCCAGGTGCCCCAGTATTGTGATTTTTTAAGAAACCCTTTTAGAGATACATGCTGATTTACTGATAAAATGACAGAATGTCTACTCCAAACTCCTAGCTCCAAACTAATCCAGAAATAGAGGGAGAGCTAGTATAAATACAGATGAAATAAGATTGGCCAGGAATTGATGACTGCTTAGCTGGTAAAGGTATGTGGGTTCAAATTCTCCATGCTTTTATATAAGTTTGATATACTCAGGTTTCCTTAAGTAACTTGCCTTCTTCCTTATACATTGCTGCCTCCTAAATCTGTAGAACTTTTTAAAAAGAAAATCAGAGAGGAAAAGGTAACCTCTTTAGAGAAATGCTTTTGGCACAGAAAAATCCCTTAATTTTGCTAAGGTTACTTTATGACTTACCAATTATGCAACTACTAAAATATCAAAAAATGTCTGAAACTACTTAACACTTCAAGAGTTATAATTACCAACACGTAACACCAAGGTGACTGGAGACTTAAGTGCACGTGTGTTGGGGAAGGAAGGAGATAACGTAGTTTCTGAAAAACAGAGTTTAGGGTGCTGACGTTAGAATGGCATGCTGCTCATCAGTTTACTGTGGTTAAAATCTGCTGCTCTAGAGGCTATTTTAGGACTATTAGACTAAACAGCAGTGACAAGAGAGAACGTATCAAGAAAACGCAACCTGAGAACAGGATCCCACACACAATGAAACTGAAGTTGAGAGGGTAAAAGGTGTCCGAAACCAGAAGAAATCAGAAAGGCAGGAGAACCCAAATAGCTTTCATAGTGTCACCAAAGCCAAAGGCAATATTTCAAGGAAAAAGGTTGAATGCTTCAAGGAGGTAACAGCTGGCTTTGGTGGCAAAGAAATCTCTGGTCATCTTTTCATAGTTACAAGACAAAAGCTGAATTATAGGGGCGCCTGGGTGGCTCAGTTGGTTAAGCGACTGCCTTCAGCTCAGGTCATGATCCTGGAGTCCCGGGATCGAGTCCCGCATCGGGCTCCCTGCTCAGCAGGGAGTCTGCTTCTCCCTCTGACCCTCCCCCCTCTCATGCTCTCTATCTCATTCTCTCTCAAATGAATAAATAAAATAAAAAATCTTTAAAAAAAAAAAAAAAAAAAAAAGCTGAATTATAAGCATTAAAGAAGAAAGTAACACTACACTTTCCAGAATGAATGCTTAATTTAAGTTATATGGGACATCTGAATACTAATAAAAGTCAAAAAATACTGAAGACCGTGGGGATGATGGTCATTACATTGATGGCCATCATTCACATGGCTGATTATTACCAAACGCCTCTTTCAGCAGAAAAATACCCACACCTAACATCTGTGGGGCACTGTGTGCCAGCCACTGTGCCAATGCTTTATACTGACCATGTCCTTCAATCCTCACAACCATACTATCGCCCTCTTGCTGTGAAGTTAAGTAACCTGCCCAAGGTCACAGAGGTAAATCCACTGCTGAGATGGAATCTAAAGCCAGGCGATCTAACTTTAACTCCTTTAAGACCCAGTGAACTGACAAGAGATTTAATTAAAGACAGTAAGTTCCAGTGCCTGTTCTGGGGTCAGTATAAATTCAGCCTAGGTTCCACACCAGCCAGAGAGCACAGTATTAATGGTGCATCCAGAGTAATGCAGCCCAGTTTTTCTTAAACTATTTACCAACACAGGGAGGTATACAATATATTATGTCATATTGTCATAAGAAGATTGAAAACAAACAAAAAGTAGCCACCCTGGGGTGCCTGGCTGGTTCAGTTGGTAGAGCATGCAACTCTTAATCTTGGGGTTATGAGTTCTGAGCCCCTTGTTCGGTACAGAGATGACTTAAAAATAAAACCTCAGGGGCACCTGGATGGCACAGTTGGTCAAGTGTCTGACTCTTGGTTTCCACTCAGGCCATGATCTCGGGGTCGTGAGATTGGGCTCTGTGCTCAGCGCAGAGTCTGCTTGGGACCCTCTTTCCCTCTCCCTCTGCCCCTCCACCCCATGCTTTCTCTCTCAAATAAATAAATCTTTAAAAAGAAATCTGAAAAGGGGCGCCTGGGTGGCTCAGTTGGTTAAGCGGCTGCCTTCGGCTCAGGACATGATCCCAGGGTCCTGGGATCGAGCCCCGCATCGGGCTCTCTGCTCAGCGGGAAGCCTGCTTCTCCCTCTCCCACTCCCCCTGCTCATGTTCCCTCTCTCGCTGTATTTCTCTCTGTCAAATAAATAAATAAATAAAATCTTAAAAAAAAAAAATTAGCCACCCTTCAGATGTGCAGAAATCCTACTTATTAGAATACTCTCCACTCTCCCATCTTAGAATATGTGACACTAAACAAACATGCCTTTCTTCTCCCTCCTCCACTGCAACCCACCCTGTCAGATTGTAACAGACATCTGTCACATTAACTAGAATTTACCCATGAGACAAAGAGGAAATTGGTTAAGTACAAAAAAAGATTAAGAAGATCAGAACACTTGCAAATAATATTAAAGTAGCTAAAGAAACTAGTACCCAAGAATAAGAATGTGTCAACCTGACATGGACTAACCCTTAAAATAGCAGTATTTTAAGATGAATCCAAAAAAGGGTGCCTGGGTGGCTCAGTCGTTAGGCGTCTGCCTTCGGCTCAGGTCATGATCTCAGGGTCCTGGGATCGAGCCCCGCATCGGACTTCCTGCTCAGCGGGGAGCCTGCTTCTCCCTCTCCCACTCCCCGTGCTTGTGTTCCCTCTCTCGCTGTGTCTCTCTCTGTCAAATAAATAAATAAAATCTTAAAAAAAAAAAAAAAAATGAATCCAAAAAAGAAGGAAAGGATCAAGCAAGAAGAGTAATAAATAACAAAATGGGAAAGGTCTCATGAAACACTTCAGACATTTAACCTAGAGCAGTGTAGGTCTCTCCAAAGCATACCAAGAATTAGGGTACCAGGGCATTAAAAACAGCAGAGAAAGGGGGCACCTGGCCCGCTCAGTCGGTAGGGCATGCAACTCTTGATCTTGGCTTCGTGAGTTCAAGCCCCATGTTGGGCAAAGAATTTACTTAAAAAGAAAAAGAAAATAGCAGGTAAGTGCTCCAAAAATCTCAAAAATTTTGAAAACTGCCAACCATCATTTATTTAAGGGAAGAAGGGGAGAAATCTAATAGAGGGGATATAAAAGTTCTACCCTCACAATATCTGCAGGGTTCCTGACTTCAAGTATGGCAGGACATAAAATCTACAGGCTGGACCCTAAGAAGCAATTCCTAATTAAAGCAGGTATTCTGGTGCCCCTGGCTGGCTGAGTCAGTAGAGCATGTGACTCTTGATCTCTGGGTTGTGAGTTCAAGCGCCATGTGCGGCATAGAGTTCATGTAAAAAAAAAAAAAAAAAAAAAAAAGCAGGTATTTTCCCACAAGAAAGGTTTGCAGAATCCCCCACCCTAGAAATCCTACATATTTACTTTGAAGTTTGAGGTGATTCTACCTGGAGGCAGATGTCCTCCTCAGGGCCCTTCCAATTCTAACTCCACAACACTATAAAAACAAGTTTTGGGGCGCCTGGGTGGCTCAGTCGGTTAAGCGTCTGCCTTCAGCTTGGATCATGCATGCTCCCAGAGTCCTGGGATGGAGCCCCACGTCGGGCTCCCTGCTCAGCAGAGTCTGCTTCTCCCTCTACCTCTGCCCCTCCTACCCCCGCTTGTGCACTCTCTCTCTCTCAAATAAATAAATAAAATCTTAAAAAAAAAAACAAAAAACAAGTTTTAAAGAGTAAATGCAAACACTTAGGTCTCAGCATGCAAATAGGAATAGCAGTTCCAACCACAGTGCACTAAGCCCAAATCTCCCTCTGCCCCCATCCTTTGGTGCCCTTGGGCACACAGCACACAGCCCACAGCGAGTAAGGCGGTGCAGAAGGAAGACTTCTCAACAGTAAGGCAGGAAAGCCGGAGTTTGGTCTGCTGTGCATGAGCAAGCTCTATAACTTTGGGCAACTCATTCTCTCTGGGCCCTGGTTTTTCATCTGTAAAATGAGGGGACTGCAAACCAAATAATTTCTAAATCCCTCTTCTACAATTCTTGGGCTTTATAGCTCAGCAATTCTCTCCCAAAACTTTCCTCACTCTGCAGTCATCACCTTTCCTCACTCTATGCAACCCAAAGAAATATAAATAAGACTGCCTTAGCATGTTTTCTAGAAACCTCCCAACAAAGAAAAGCATCTTGTAAGCATGATACTACCAAAATGAACAGGGATCAGCCATTCATTGTCTCTCTTCTGTTCTATACCAGCGGGTTTGCAAATAGAATCCTCTGAGCATTAAAGAAGTAACTCAGAAAGCCAAGGGAAGGAGGAGGATGGAAGTGAAGGCAGGTAAGAGAAAAGTGGAACAGGGGCACCTGGGTGGCTCAGTCAGTTGAGCGTCTGACTCTTGATTTCAGCTCAGGTCATGATCTTGGGGTCCTGGGATCAGGCCCCGTGATGGGCTCCATGCGCAGCAGGGAGTCTGCTTGTCCCTCTCCCTCTGCTCCTCCCCCCGCTTCCTCTCTCTCTCAAATAAATACATAAATAGAATCTTCAAAAAAAAAAAAGAAAGAAGAGTGGAATAGACATGACGCAAGTACCCAATCCATTTCAATCAAAGTTGTCCTCATTTGATAAGAGTTATATTGTTTTTTTAAAAAAAGGTAAATACCATTCTGTACCATATTATCACTAAAATCAAATCTTCCCTTCCTCAACTCGGTGGTGCTACAAATACAATCCCAGTGTATCCCAATGTACCCCAGTGGCTCTAAGTATCCCCAGATGGTATAAGTACTCTTACTATTTTTTAGAGCGCTGGCAAATTCTGGGCCACCTTTGTTCTTGAAAATAGGGAAAACATCTGGTTGAGGAAGTTGATTGGTGGTCAACAGAGCTTTTTGTAGCTTGATCCTTCCTTCCAAGAGCTGGTCCCACAGTGCTGAGAAAGAAAAAAGAATTTCATTCCTCAGTTACAAAATCTTCCTGGTTGGGGGTGGGGGGGATAGGAAATCACAGCAGTCTCTACGAAGCACGGCTTTATCACAGCTTCTTGCCATGAAAATACTTGCCATTATAAGAAATAAATTCAGTATCTTGGAAGCAAATATTTGCTATATGAGAGAGGGAATGCTAAAGTCCAAAGAAAAAACTGTTTTCTCTTTAATATCCCATAGCTGTGAAAGGACTAGAACAGAACCAGCTAAGCAGCTCAGTGTAGAAATGACTGGCTAAGCAGAGAAGAATGGGGCTTTAAGCCTCTAGGTAGGTGAGGCATATCACAAATTAACTGGAATGACACAGGAGCGAGGGGACAGCCAAAACAAACAGGAGATCCAATGCAGACACTGTGAAAAATAAGCCAACAGCAAAACCGTGTACAAACCTATCTGGTTCTTCACAGCTCTTCCTTTCTCCACTTCCTCAGAAACTCTGGCACCGGAGAAGGTCATCACTACACCGTCATCTTCACTATTCCTGTCTTCAGCCCTGTCTTCCTCACTCTCACCCTCGGAGTCTTCCTCCCCATCCCCTTCTTCCATGCCACTTTCCTCCTCCTCTTCATCTTCCTCCTCCTCACTGCTACCAAGGTCATCCATTCCCTCGGTGAATTTTTCAAAGTCACTGATGCTCTGGACACTAAAACCTGGTGTTTTCCCAGGGCGGCTTCGGCTCTTCTTCCAGGCCGGATTACCGTCCTTGTCATTATCACACTCCTCTTGCTCAGCAGCACTCACGACATCCTCATCAGATCCCTCCAGACCCAGCCCGTCTGAATCTCCATCTCTAGACTCTTCCTCATCACATATCTCCTTGTCTAAACAAGAGACGAAAGAAGGAAAAAAGAGATGTCACTCTGAGACAAATACTAGGGTGTATCTTTCATTTCGAATAAAGGACTACAGTATCCATCCAAAAAATAAAATGTATTATTGTACTCAATTCAATTCAAATATTTATTGCACATCTACTGTCTCTCAAATGCTAAAGGGAGAAGCAAAGATGAACAAAACACGGGTCTTACCCTAACGAAAGGTTCTAGTGGGAAAAACAGACCCTTTGAAACTGTAACACAGACAAGACTTGACAAAGTTTTATAACCCAGAGAAGGGAGAAATTTTAAGTGTGGGGCAAGTGGATTTAAACAAGGCTTTTAAGAAAGAGGTAGCCTTTGGTCTGGACCTTGGAGAATGGTAAGATTTTTGGGTAACTGGGAATTAAGTTTTCCCAAACCCACATCTGAAAAAATATAATTTAACATTAACTATCCCAAATGTACAATCTCCATCACACCAGTGTACCCTATTTTTTAAATACTTATTAAGTATCTATTATGAGCCAGGTATAGATAAAAGCTAAGAAATGACAAGTAGAATGTAATACCTGTGGGGAGGGGTCCATAGCCTGGTGGGAGTGGTAGATATGCATGCCAACATTCATATCATTATTATTATTATAGTGTCATTAGTACACAGTGTATGGAAAAGGATCCATCTAACTCTCCTGAAAGGGTGAGGAATTGGCTTCATGTGAAGGAGACATAATTTTCCTGATTAAACTTATGTTTCCATAAGTAACAACTCATGTGATAGGTCTTCAATACTTCTTTAAAGAACTACATATAAACTCAAGACATGGAGAGGGCTGTCAAAATATAAATACAAAAACTAAGTGCAAAAATAGTAAGCAGAATTAATCATTTAAGTTCTTTAAATGTGTGCCATTTCTCAGATTAAGGTATATTCATAGAGTAGTAGTTAGGAGTATAGATCTTGGAATCAGACTGCCTTATTTGAATCCTGGCTCTTCTGCTTACTAGCTATATGACCTTGAGCAAGTTACATAACCAATCTGTCCCTCAATTTCCTTACCTGTAAAATGGGGATAAATACTACCAATTTCATAAACTATTGGGAGTGTCAAATGAAATGATACATGTAATGATAACAGTAACAACATCTTTTGAAGACTTATTGTGTTCCAGTCTCTTAGCACTTAAAGAACTTACCACAATGCCTGACATATGCTGAAAGCCCAATAAATATAACATTTGTCTCATGACTGGTCCCTTTATCACTCTCTAGGCAAAGAATGTGAAATGAACTTATCAGGAGCCCCCAGAACTATATCAAGGGCCAAATCATAGTGATGAATGATAGTTTCTTTTATAGTTATTTGTGGATTCTCAACATGGAACCTCTCTAAAGGAAAAAAAAAGATGGCATCCACTCAGTAATCACCATATCCAGCCCCTCCCTTTTTTCACTGAGAAACTTACAATGTTTTAAAACTATAAGCTCATGTCCTCACATCCTCCTAAGGCTCTTGCAGGGGAGAGGGAAGGATTATGCTATTTTTACAATGGCAAGCTCATTTTGAGCTTCACAAATTACTGTTATACAGTGACCCAATGCAAGACTTGAAAAACCAAAAGAAAAGGGTCAAAATCCATGAGTAGCATGTTCATCAGATGCAATTCTTTTCCAACACATAGCCCTCTCCAATATCCAATATGCATTGCCTTTCCTCTCCATTTTAGGGTGAACCATTAGGCTAAATATAAGGATTATAGAAACTTAATAATCTGAGCTTTAGATTGCTTATGAACTGAAATTAAGTACCTCTTAAGGTCCTTTCTAATGCCAAAATCATGGTCTCTTCTGAGACAGTAAGTGGGGCACACACACAGACTAGCCTTGCAGAGATAATCCAAAAAAACAAAAAACACCCCACAAAGAAACACAACTTTAACCTTAAAAAAGTAGGAAAGTCAGGGCGCCTGGGTGGCTCAGTCGTTAAGCATCTGCCTTCTGCTCAGGTCATGATCCCAGGGTCCTGGGATCGAACCCCGCATTGGGCTCCCTGCTCAGCGGGAAGCCTGCTTCTCCCTCTCCCATTCCCCCTGCTTGTGTTCCCCCTCTCGCTGTGTCTCTCTCTGTCAAATAAATAAATAAAATCTTAAAAAAAAAAAAAAGTAGGAAAGAAAAAGTACCATGCAAATGTCTACTCACCAGATGAACCTGGCAGAGTCTGCTCCCAATGGTCCTCCTTCCAAGCTTTTCTAGAGGTAGCCTTGCCAGAATACCTTTTGTCTGTGTCCAAGAGGGAGGCTGATACCAGTTTTCTAATGCTACCCACCGCCAGGAAATGACCTTCCCCATCTTCCCCTTCATCAAACCTGTCAATCACTCTGGCAGCAGTGGCTGCAGGGGAGGGGGGAAAGTAATCAGAATCGCCAGGTTAGAAGGAACTTTAATGGTAACCCTCTCCAACCCTTTTAACTCATACTCTACAAAACCCCAACCAACTTCCAGGAAGAGGAAACTCATTACCTCTCAAGATAGACCACTACCTTACTGCTGTTCCTGAACAGAAAGCTGACCTCTGCACTACTAGTAGGACATATTTCTATGCCTTGGATCATAAAAACGAGCCTAATTCCTCTTCATTTGTGACAGTCACTCAAATATTGTAAGTCAGCCATCTATCCTCACTCCATCCCATCCCTAAGGGAGTTTGCTTATCCTGGCTCAACAGCCCCAGCTCCTTCAACTGATATTCCTAAGACACGATCCAGCACTCATATTTATCCTTCCTTATTCTTCCTTCCTCACACTTCTCTGATTCAAGTCTAAAGCAGGATTACTCCCAACTAGACCTTGAACACCAGCTTACAGAGCAGCAGTCTCATTCAGTCAGCCCCTGAGCAAGTGTCTTGAGGCCTAAGGGGGCTTAAACAGCACCTCGGAAACCCACTTCTTCCTTCAATCTCCAAGTAAGTTCTTAGGGGCAGGCCGACTTAAAAAACGGCTGAGACTTCCTTCTCATTTCTAACTCAATACCAGTCAGGGCATCCTGAAAGATAACTTCCAGCCAGCTACCAGACCCGAGCTCCCTGCAACAGCCCTGGAAGACTGAGTGGCCGGGATGCTCCGCCCACCCGAGCACCAAGTCTAGCGTGCGGGTCAGGAAGAAGCCGAAGCCCTCCTCCCGAGCCCGAGGCAACCCTGCCGGGAGGCTGTTCTCCTCCCCGCCAGGGCGAGCCGAGTAGGCCAGGCGCCGAGGCCTGGCTGCCGACCCCGCTCGCGCCGCCAGGGTCTGCCCTGGGCCGGACCCACCGCTCCGCACGTGGCCTTTTCCCAGTCAGGCCTCACCCTCCTCTGGGTCGGCCTCAGGATCTGCCTCGCGCGGGCGCGGGTTCAACAACTGTTCCAGCTGCAGCGCCAGCGGCCCCGCCATCGTCACCAGGTCTCGCTCCGCGCCGCGCTCGTCAGTGTGCAGCCCCCGCCCGGACGCTCTCTCCCAGCCGGGCCCTGCCGCCGGGAGACTACCTCTCAGAACAGCCAGGGACCGCGCAGTACCCTGCTCTCGCTCGGGGCCGGCCACTTCCGGGAGGTGCGTGGGAGGGGGCGGGGCCTGCGTGTCTCTACGGGCGTTGCTAGGAAGAAGGCGGAAGCGCGCGGAAGGCTGTAGGGATTGTCGCGGTCCCGGCGCGCGTGCGCGTGCGTGGAGGGGGTGTGTGGGGCGGTCCGGGAGCGCGCGAGGGCACGTGGCCGCCGTTGGCGCGGAACAGACGTTGCAGTGCGCGCGGCCCTTGTCCCCTTGCATAGAATATGCTTCAAGATTTGTCCGAGATTCGCTTAGAAATAAAGTGTGGTGTGGCCGTGGCCTATGGTGGCTGATTTGAAAAAGAAGGGGGAGTAAAGGGTAAGCATCTCCAGCCTCAGGTGCGCTTTCGGGCACTCACAGACTGGGACCAAGACAGGTTTGGCATTTAACAATTTGGAGGAGTCTGGGGGCCGGGCACACGCTTGTGACCCCGTGGTGTTCAGGATTTAAGAATCCCACGTCAGGGCTGTGCATGTGTAAGTGTGCGGCGGACTCTTGGCGTCGTTATTAATGGGAATAATTAGAAGTCGCTCCGACTGTTCATAAATAAAGATCGATTCTGTAGTTTCTCCAAGTAGCCTTGAATTAGGGAAAAGGGGGTGGTGATGATTACTTCATACCCTCGTTATTGATATCTATTCAAAGGGGAAGGCATACTCAGACACTTGAAACTGGTGCACAAATGCAGAAAAACTCACGCCTACGTTAGAGGGGTACAGGTAGACTCAGAATATAAAGACTTAATAGGATCAATTTAATTACACCCAGTCACATGGAAAGATACAATCCCTTTATATTCTCTTTCCTTCATGAAGCATTCCCTAACTGCCCGCTGTGTGGCAGGCACTGCTAGATGAGATACAAAGATGAGTAAGTTAAATTCTCTCCTGAAGGTGATCAGCCCCGGAGGGGGGGGGAGGGGGGCGGCGTGCAGACAAACTTGTAAACAGAAATGGCAATAAGGGATGATAAGGGTGAGTTCAAAATGGTCTATCCTTCCAGTATCTGTTTGAGATTACCTGTAGAAACCTAGAACCCCGTAAACAGAAACTGCATCAAAAGAGTCCAGAAGAGTGTTAAGGGTTCCAGGCCAGTTGGATCCCACAGCTGAACAGCCTAGGAACCCTCAGCTCACCAGTGTTTCCTGTGGAACTTAAGAGAAGTGAGGGTCCCCGACTTTCACAGTCTTAATACGCCCTCAGGGTCAAGAGCAATGAGAGGCCATCCCTTTAGTGAGGCTTGTTTCATGTCCCCTTCCTAGGTGACTGCAGAGGGGAAGGAGAACCTATCGTAGGGTAGACCCCCTCAAACATGAAAGGGAAAGAATGCCAGGCTAGGAAAGGAGCACCCTAGGCAGGGGACTAAGGCAAAAGAAAACTGCTTTTTACCAGCAGCAAGAGAATTCAGGCTAGAAAACAGCGTTGTTTGTTTTTGTTAACATATCCCCTGCAATTGCAGTCTGGTGCGGGGCGTCTTGGGCCTCCAGGACAAAAGCCTGCCCCTCAGGCTGCAACGGGGAGCCATCACCTTGGGCTTCAAAAGGACAAAAATGTTTCCACATTTAGGAAACTACCTCCCCCAATCCTCTTCCCTTCCTATTTGAACAATAGTGCTTAGAATCCTTGCCTTCAGGGTAAAGAAAAAGGAGAAAAGGGGGAGGGAGGCAAGATAGGTTCAGAGACCACCTCTAAACTGTCATACAAACAGGACACTGGTGGATGATTCTGGGCAGAAAATGCCCGAGTTCTGCTTACCTACTATCCCTTCTCTGTCCTGGTCCCCACTGACTCGGGAAGCCTTTGGAGGAAAGAATCAAGACTACTCGACTCCAGTCACATACATCCCAGGGCCCCCAAAATGCTCCTCCTGCTTTCTTACCCCATACTGAAGGTAGGGAGGGGAGGCAAGAGGAAAGAATTCTAAGACTTAACATACAGCTGAGAGAAGTTGAGGCACAGCACGGGGCAGGGGAGCACCCTCCTAAATGCTCTCTCTAGGGGGCCCTTCCTGCTTGCATTCTAGTGTCTTGAGAAGGGAGGAGGGGTTTCCTGTTGGGAATGGGTCTGGAGATGGAGGGTGGACTACAAGAGAGGATATTTCAAAGACTATACCTCCTAGAAGAAACTTAAGCCTCTGACTGCTCTAGGAGATGTGAGCAGATTTGATGACCAAAGGGATGGGAATAAATGGGAGCATTCTTCAAAAAGAACAGTCCTCTCCAGAGGAGGTCAGAGGGTCTCCTGGTTCACAGTTCTCTGCTGCTGCCCAAGGGCTGCAAAGTGTCAGACAGATGTAGGAATAGCAGAAGATGGGCAGGGGTGACATTAGATTACCACCCCTCCCATTGTCCCAATCAACTATTCCTATGACCAGGAATCCTGCCTCTCTTCTCAGATGCCATCAATCCCCAGGTCCCAGGTCCCTGCCAATGCCTGTCCTGGCTCTCCATGCCTAGTTCTCCCCGACCTTGTCTAGCCCTAAAGCAGCCCCCAGTCTCCCCCAGCCTGGGGAAGTTGGGTGGGTGAGCTTCGGCTCCCTAGCCCAGGGCAGGCTGGAACCCTGAAGGCAGATGGCCAGAGGCACAGAGGTGGCAGCTTTAAGATGGCCGCAGGGAGAAAGCTAACTGCCAAGCCTAACTGGAGAGGAGACTGCCCTCCTAGGAAGGAGGGGAACGCCGTGGTGCTCCCCGTGGCCCTTGAGCCTCTCCTGGGAGCTCCCAGGCGGCCACCTGCGGATGGTGCAGCGCTTCTCTGCACCTTAGGGCCAGAGGTGGACAGTGCTGCTCTGATGGGAAGGAGAATAGTCCCTGATATTTCTAGACCTCCTCCTCTCAGGCGCCTCCCAATTTGACTGCTACGCTTTGCCACCTGTTCAGGTATTTTTAGGGTTCAGTATACAGAGCCAGGAGGGAAAGACTGCCCTGCTGCCATGGAGTCAGAGAGAGGAAATAAGTCCACACTGAGCGCCCAACTCAAACCCCTTCTTAACAAGTACCCGATTCCACAATAAAGCTGCTAAATAATTCAGCAGCCCTGATAGGAAAATGCAGCTTCCCATGAGCGTACGTTCAGTTAAATGAATGTCTTTAAAGGGGGGGTGGCTATAATGAATAAGTTGGCTGTGATTTAATGTATATAAACGCTAAAAGGGCAAAAACAGCCGATCCAGGGATTGCATACAAAGCAGATAAAGAATTGTGCTGCATGCAGAGGCTAGGAGTTTCAAAAGTCTCCGTATTTCATAAATTTGGATTTCTGAAAGAACACTGTCAGGTTCCTCCCTGATAGTCCTCCCCATCAGACAAACCGTCATATGGATGCAGTGAAATATTGCTTATTTTAAAGCTTTCCCTGCAGGAAAGATACACTTGGTTGTGTCTTAACAAAATATGAAAACGACAATGGAAATTACATACCATTTAATGTAAAACCTTTGATTTTTAAAACGAAATAAATAATCCAGACTGGAATCTAGGTGATATAGAAAAGAAATTCTGGAATTCTAATGGCATCTAATATTAAAAACACACACGTATTCCATAGTAGATAAATATTTAAATTCCTTCCATGTTTAATGAAGGCTTGGAAGGGACTGAAGTACTTTTCAGAACATATTGGCAATCCCCAGGTGAAATTTGATTTCTATATCGGTTATTCTTTGCTCATCTTTCAGAAAAAGGTAGTATGTATCTTGTGCAAGGCAAAATAGTTTTCCCTCTAGGAAACTTCAAATGTAACAAACACTATAAAACAACTACTTCACGTCGGTTCTCTGAAAGGGATTAAAGTATTTAATTTCTAGCTGTACTACTGTACATTCATTTTACATTATCTTTTAAACCGCCAAATTAGAGAGCAGGATTATCTATGGGAAGTGAATTGAAACTGAAAAGGACCGCCTCTAACTATATATTTACAGGTAACTGACTTTCACAAGTGCAGTTTCATGTGTGCGGAATGGGGGATAGAGAAAGTGCATGGGATCGCATGCCTAATCATACTGGGAGCACTCATTTTTAGCCCTGGATTTGATTTCTATTTCAAATTCTATATTAACTTGTCAGCAAATATCTCTTCAACTATATCACTTAAACCCACAGAATGCAAATCTGTGGTTAATAACGGCAGGAAGCCACGGAGAAAAGCTAGTCTGGCATTAGCAAGGGGATTCAGCCACAGTCAAGGTAAAAAGATACCCCAGTCCTGCCTCTCTTCCTCCTGGCTTCTGAGGGACCATTCAGCTCCCCATCAGGTCTCCCCTCTACTTGTTAAAACATCAAATAACACACCAATTATCTAAACATCAGATTTTCTATTTTTATTAAAAACTCACAAATTTATTCAACATGTTTTCTTTCATACAGTGAATGGTCTAATATGCACTGGAGGTCACACAAGCTTAGGTTTATCAGAACAATAAAAGACATATGAGAAATTTAATATATAAAGAAAAAAGTAGCAGCTGTTGACTGCATATTTGACCATAAAATTTAAATATTTTGGACTTTTATTTTAAAGACACAAAAATAAAACCTGTGTGGGTCTATATAAGTCATATTAACAATTCCATGAATGTTCAACAGGACTAAAAATTAGCAAAGATGTTTTTTTTTTTAAACCTTGTAACACTTTTTTTTTTTTTTTTTAACACTTTCTCAGGTTGTGGTGCTAGGCACCTTTACAGTATTTGTGCTATAATTATTCTATTTGGCAAGTGTCTGAATATCATGTTTTCTCTTTGCCTTGTGTAAACAACACCTTTTTACATACTAGCACAGTGAGCTGCGAGCCCTGCAAATCTGTCAGAACATCTACAGGAAAAGAAAATGAACAATTTTGGTTGATTGCTCAAAACATTTTGTTTTTGAACAAGAGGTTTCAAAACAGGATATATTAATAAAACACTGAACTCCTGAATTTAACATTATACGTAAACAGTTGACTGTTTTTAGTTCAATAGTCTTTTTTTAAAACTTTTTTTTTTTTTTGTATGTGTGAAGGTAGAATACTTTCTTGTACAGTTGATGTTCAAGTCATTTTACTGAGAGGTCTGGCTGGAGACCATCCTATCCAGGGTGTCTGCATGTATCTGTGTGTGTGTGTGTATGTGTGTATATGTATGTGTGTGCGTGTGCGTGTGCGTGTGTGTGTGTGCGTGTGTAGAGCTTTGTGAAGGTAGAAGAGTTGATACTGAGGGCTTTACATTTAGAATTTTGCAATTTTGGCAAAAACAAAAACCAAAAACCCAGATAGACAAAAAATATATATATATATAGTCCCACCTGATGCACAGCAGGTCGGCGTTTCTGAAGCTATAAGAGTTTGTTGTCGCTGTTCCTGAACACTGAGACAACACTAGTGAGAGATTTCCCAGAGCCAGAACCCTCCTGGCTGGCCCGGGAGCGCCCCGGGCTGCTTCTCCTCCCTCGCCCGGCTGTGCCTCTCGGCCTCCCTCCCTGCGGCTCCTGGCGTCACCACCGGCTGTGCGCCCCCGCGGCCGCTGTGGGCGTTCCTGTGCCGCCCTCTGGCCGGGCGCGCACGCTCGTGGAGTCTGTCCCCGCATCCGGGTCCAGGTGGAAGATGGGGAGAGGTCTGCATTTCCCTTCGGGAGCCCCAGTTCTGCACCTCGCCAGCCAGCGCACGGATCCCAGTTCTACCTCCAGGCGGATTTGGATCCTGTTTCTTGTCCCCCTTTCCCATCCGGACTCCCCAGACGGAAAATGGTCCCCGAGGCTGAAGAAGTGTGTGTGTGTGTTGGGGGGGTGACTTGCTTTTTATGTTTTTTTTCTTCTTTTTTCTATTTTTCTTAAATAAAGGTTCATTTCTGTACAACCACGCACTCCGCGGACCGTGCGAGATCCCGCTACCACACGGCCGCCTCGTTCATTTCGGGGGGGTGAGACAGGTGGTTCCCATAGCTCGCCCCGCCGTTGACCGACAGCGATGAGAAGGGCGGGCTGGGCCCGAAGACCTCAGCGGACATTGAGTGTAGAGGCCCGGGCAGGCTGGGCTCAGGGCTGGGCGAGTCCCCGGGGGGATGCGCCAGGATGTCAGTGAACCGCTGCGCCTCGCTCGACGGGTGGTGGCCGGGCAGCGGGTGCTCCAGGCCGCCCAGAGGCGTCCCGGAGGGCCCGGACGACGGCACGAAGGGCAGGTCCACTGGCGTCTGAGCCTGCGAGGACGGGGGGCCTTGCGGGAAGAAGTCGTAGTTGCCCCCGGGCCCATAGTACTCGCTCTGGTAATCTGCGGAGCAGCGGGGAGGAGGAGGTCAGGGCGGAGGAGGAAGGACGAGAAAGGCAACTCGGGGAACTCGCTGTTGGGGGGCTCCCCCGCGGGGCTGGCTGCGGAGGGAAGCCTGGTGCAAACACTGGAGCTGCTCCCTACCAGCCCACCCGCCTCGTTCACCGTCGGGAATTCGGCCCTCGGTCTCGACTACCGACCCTTGATTGACTCCCCAGCCTTTTCCATCTCTCCCCCACTCGCCACTTCTCTAAAGAAAACCAGGAGCGCCTCCTGCGCTGCCACCCGCTTCCAACGAAGCCAACCCCGGCTGGCCGCGCCCTGCCACTCGGCAGCACACTCACCTCCGTAGAAGGAGAAGGGCCCGTTGGGGATGAGCTCGCCCGGCTCCAGGCGGTCCACGAGCGGCCGCATCCGGCGCGGACTGCGGAAGAAAGCGTGGCGCCGGGCGCCCAGCGCGCTCAGCTGCTTCATCCTCCGTTCCTTGGAGCGTCTGTTCTGGAACCAGACCTGAAGCACACACGCGGCGAGGTGAGGCCCCGACGATCCTCCCCACTCCCCCATCCCCCACTTCGGGTGCGTGGCTGATCGGCCCCTAACCCCTCCAACCGCTAGCTCGGCTCAGGGCTCCGAGTGTGTGTGTGTTGTGTTGTGTTGTGTTGTGTTGTGTTGTGTTGTGTTGTGTTGTGTTGTGGGGGTGTGTCTCTGAGTAGGGCCGCGCAGGGCGGCCCTTGGAGCCAATGATCTACGGGATTCTCGACTGGGGACCTGGGCAAGCCTCCCTGCCCGACGTGAGGCAGTTGGAGTTGTTTCCAACAGTCACACTATCACAATTACAGCTCCTGGGGCCTCTCCACACACAGACGCTCAACCTCCCCCAATAGTGTGCGACACAGGCAGATTCCAATTCACTGTCCCTGGCAGCACCCTCCTGGCATGATTGTGACAGAGAACTAAACAGCCTCCTGTTGACACTCAGTCTACCAAGGATAGTGACACCAAAACCCACAATCTCCTTTTCACATCCACGCAAATCTCCCAGTGCCAAATATACTTATCCACAGCCTCTCGCTGACAAGGACACAGACATGCAAGCTTCCATTCACAAAGCACACGTCGGCACGGCCCCCCGGGTGCTGCAAGGCCTCCCGTGGAGGTCAGCCTGCATATGTGTACCCATGCACACTCAGCCTCCCAGGCACAGCCACCACATCCTCGAAGAGCCCCCGCAGGTGAACCTAACCTTGGGCGGGAGACTCAGGCCCAAATCACACGCAGCCCCAAGTCCTCACAACACACTGGCACAGATGCTCAGATGTCCACCTCCCCTCCCTATCCCACTCTAGACCACCAGAGGCTGAGCTGACTCCAGCCCGCACCTTTTCCCCCTCAAACCAGGATGCCCTATCTCTCTTTGGAGAAGACGTCTCTGCTCTGGGGCTTGTCTAACTGAGGCAAGAGATCCACAAAGTAGGGAGATCTATGTTGTGGAGAAGCCGGTGAAATTGATTAATTCTGGCATGCTCAGAGACCTCTGGGCTCCTTCCAAACAAGGTGCGTGGTGCAGAAGAAAGGGTCCCAACTCCCTAGCGGTGTCCAACAATGTCCCCTCCTCCAGCCTCATGCTGAACTCCCCATCCCTCCCCCTCTGCCACTACCGTCACCAGCTTCCAATTGGGAAATGGAGGGAGCCTAGGGATTTCCAGATGCCCTATAAAATGGGGCAATATAGCACAGGTCACCCTCCCAGGACTCAGTCCCCTCCTTGAGGCTGGGTTTCCCCAGCTTGGCCTGGGTGCCTGCTTAAAGGAGCCATGTCGGTCTGGATGGGGGGCGGGGGGATGAGTGGCATGCCCAGGCCCTGACCTGGATGACACGCATGTTGAGGCCAGTCTCCTGAGCCAGCTGCTCGCGGATATGGCGCGTGGGCTTGGGAGTAGCAGCGAAGGCCGCCTTCAGAGTTTCCAGTTGCTTCGCCTTGATGGTGGTACGCGGGCCCCGCCGCTTGGCGCCTAGGTTCTGGTCGTCATTCTCATTGCTGCCCCCTTCCTTGTCCGATACGTTGGCACTCTCTGAGTCCTTGGCATCATCCTGTGACGGGTCTTGGGAGTCTGGAGACAAACTGGGGTCACTGCCTGTGGTGGCTGGGGAGAGGGAAGGGACAGATGAGCAGTGGCCTCAGTGGGCCTTCTTCCCCCAGGACCCGCCCGCCCCTACCGAGCTGGGAATTGGGGCCTCACCCGAGTGGAGGCTGTTCTCTTTGGCGACACTGCTGTTGCTTAGGTAATCCTCTTTGCAGACAAATTTGTTCTCGTCGATGATATAGAGCTCCTCGCCAGTGGAGAGCTGCTTGTTACACATCATGCAGGTGAAGCAGTTTAGATGAAACACTTTGCTCCGCGCTCTCCGCACCAGGTCGCTAGGGGAGATGCCCTGCGCGCAGCCTGCGCATTTGGTACCGAAACATCTGCGGGATGGGAGAGGATGGGTTGGTGAGGGGCAAGGGGAGAACGGAGGCCAGGAAAAAGACGATAGAGAAAGAGAGAAATAGAAAGTGGAGGAAGAAGAGGAGGAAGAGAGAAAAGAAGAGAGACAGCCAAAAAGAGGCAGAATGCCGACTGAGCAGTCAAGAAGGCAGGAGAGGACGTGGGGCACCAGTGAAAAGTCAGTGAGGAGATACACACTGTTAGAATGAGAGAGCGAGGGGCCCGAGCTGCGCCCCCCCCCCCCCCAGCCTCATGCCCAGTGTTGTCCCAGAGGAAAAGAGCGCCTGCGGAAGAAGGCGGCAAGGCGGCGATTGGAAGGGGGAGGGAGGCAACTATTTTCCTATTAGATTCAGAGAACAGTCGAATTCTAATTAGAGCTCCACGTAAACGCGTCCCGAGCACCGCTTTTCTCTCCTAGTGTCGCCTTTCACTGCAGAAAAGGGCGCTTAAGCCGAGGGTTGGCAAGGTCCAGTCCTGCCGCGGGTAAAGAAACAGCCGCGGAGCGCGCAGACGGCTGCAGCTGGGCCGCCGCCACGTTCAAGCCCAAAGCCCGGCAGGTTGGCGCAAGCTAGAACCACCGCGGGGCTCTAGGTGCCGGGCTGCGCTTTGCGGGAGCCAGGCCACTGGGGCCCACTGGCAGCTAGGCACCGTTCGCCGTTCTCCAGTTCGGCTCCAGCCAGTATTGGGGACACCAGGCGCGGCCGGCCGGGGTTCAGAGGCTCAGCCTGCGTTTGCTCTCGGCGATACCAGCCTGCACAGCGCTTTTCTCCATGGTTCCCGGCAATCAGAGACACGCTTCCGGGGGCAGCGTTGGGGACAGCGCGTTCTGGGCCTCCAAGCAAAGCGACCCGGATGGCTTCGCACCCCCACCCCCGGCTCCCAGTTTGATCTGTCACCAAAAACTCAGAGGAGAGCAGAGACCAAGTCAACCGAGTAAACTGGGAGATTTCAAACCAGTACAGAGGAATTAAAATTCGCATTTGCTCCTGTTCTTCTCGGTTGACTTTTGTGTTTGTGTGGATTTCATGGCAAGATAGTGTGTTTAAGAGAATAAATTAAAATGCTAAACGAAGGAGGGAGCGTCTGGAGAAGTCTCCCGGCTCAGAAGAGCCGGGCCTGGTTTTTCCCGGTTTCGGCAAGGAGGTGGGACAAGGGGATGGCGGGCAGTGCCTGGGAGAGCTCCGAGCGGAGCCTGCGCCACAAAGCCGAGGTTCGTGTTGGGCGGAGGCCGATCCTCCCGCCAACCCAGGCAGCCGGGAAGCGGAGGGGAAAGGTCGTCCCGGAGGCTGGAGCCTTGGGGCATTTCACAGGCAGGCGCGGTTTGCCCAGGCCGGCGCTTGGAGGCAGGCCGGTCGGGGTTTCAGGAACACCCTGGAATGTGCACCATAGGCATTAGGGCAGAGTTTTTCCCTTTCGCCGCCAAGGCAAGGGACTCAAACACTCCACGCAAAAGCCTCGGCGGTTCCCGCCAAGACCTTTTGGAGACGAAAAGGCAGTGGCAGGGATCTAGCCCGGGCTTCTAAGCTCAGCCTGGAGAGCGAGCAACCTAAGAGGCTCGGAGAATGCCGTTGCTGGAGAGCTCTGTGCAGGGAGGGAAAGACAGGAGCTGGGATTACAACGCCCCGGGCTGTGCTGCCTCCTTCTAAGCTTGGAGGGGCTTCTGGGCTCAAGCGCACTCACACCCTTTCTTCCCAGGCACGTGCAGCTAAGCCGGGACCCACAATTTCCAGGGCGCAAGCAGGGCCGCGTCAGGGGCGCCCAGAGCGCCAGCTGGCGAAGAGGCGGGTGCCCGTGGGACTTGGCTGCCCTCTCCAAGGCTGCTCCTACCGCGGTTGCTTCGGCCACGCTGACCTCTGATCCGAAGCTGGCGGGGAAAAGCCCGCAGGGAGGAAGCAGCAGAGGCGCGCCAGGGAAGTACTCACCGGAAAAAGTCGTTCTTGCAGTAGAGCTTGCCTTCCCGGGAGAAGCACTTCTCGGTCAGGTTGCATTTACATTCACAGCACTGGACGCACTTGACATGCCAGGCCCTGTCCAGCACGTTCAAGAGGAAGCGGTCCAGGATGGGCCTTTTGCAGCCGGCACAGTGCACCATGGTCTTTGGTTTGGTCGGGTGAGGCCGGGAGAGAGAAGAGCAGGTAGAGCCTAGGGAATGACTCCCGAAGACGTCAGCAAGAGCTCCCCAGCCCCTCCAAAAAGAGGAGACACACAGGGGGTGCAAGCCAAAACCCCCACCAGGAAATCAAAAAGGGGTGAAAATGAGGCTGATGGGGAGCGGAGGGCACCTCGATGGAGTGTGCAGCCTGGGAGTCCCAGGGCCCTGGGGCACAGCAGCGCCGCTGCAGCTCCTGGGGCTAGGAAGAGTCTCAGGCGGCAAGAAAGCGGCTCTTCTGCCCAGAGCACGCGGAGGAGTGAAGGTCACCGAGAACGGCGACGGGAACAGAAATAAATAAAACGGAGTCGGAGAAGGAAGAGGAGGACGCAGCGAGCTCAGGTTGCAGGGAAAGCGCCGTGGAGTTCTCTTGGGCTTGAGGTAGAGCTGTCAGAAGTCAAAGTGCATCTGCTTTTGTCGGGGTATGAGGGGGGGGGTGTGTGTGCCGGGCGCCCTGCCCCCCCCCGGGTTTTCCCCCCCTTTTTTTTTTTTTTTTTTTTTTTTTTAAGAAAAGAACAAAACGAGTGGAGAAGCTTTGGATCCTAAACTGCCCGCATCGCGCAGCGGGTCCGGACGGGCAGGGCGCCCGCCGTGGGCCTGGGGGGAGGGGGCGGGGGCAGGCCAAGGGAAGAGGGAGGGAGGGAGGGAGGGGAAGGCAGGAGGAAGATCTCGTTGTTGATTGTTGTTGCTGCTTAGATTCCCCCCGTTTGGAGAAGTGTTTGTGTCAATCGTGAACGCAGAGGGACAACTCCAGGCGGATGCAGCCAGGTGCGCTTGCTTGCTCCCCACCGCCCCAGACCCGTCACCTCGGCCCGTGGCCTGCCTGGCGGCCTCCGTGTTTTCGGGACGGCCCTCCCTGCTCCCGGACTCCTTCGGGGAGGTGATACGGTCTGGCTCCTCACCGCGCCTGGCCGTGCATCGTGGCTCCAGTCACAACTCGCGGCCGCCCCGGCGCGCAGCCCCGCATCGCTCGGCCCGCGCTCCGGCTGCCTGCGTCCAACCCCACAGTCGCTTGACTTTCTTTTCCTTTTCCCCCTTTTTTCGTTGTGGTGGCAAATCTGGATTTCCTTTCTAGCCTCTTTCCTTCCTTCCTTCCTTTTTTTTTTTTTTTCTTTTGCAGCGGGAGGAGTCGGGGGGAGGGGGAGTAGCTTGGAGAGCTTTGAAAAAACGTCCTGGTGCAGCAGCTACAGTTCTGCGCGGCTGGAACAGCTCAGCAAGGGCCGCTGCTGTCGCCGCCCAGGCCGCAGTTCGTTGCTGGCTGTCCCCGGACAAGCGTCCCTCTGTCCCTGGTCTCCTGGCCCAGTCCGCCGCCCTGGCGCGTCTCTCCCCAGCTCCGGCGGCTCGGTCACTGCTCCTGGCTGTTGGCTGAGCTCTGGAAGCCCCCTCGCCTTAATGCAGCGCCCGCCGACGTCACCGCGGCCTGCGACCAATCAGCGGCTCGCGGTCCCTCTGTAAACCATTCTGCATCCCCCGGCCGGGGAGAGTGCCGGGAGACCGCGTTTAGAGGATCAGTGGCGGCCGCATCCGCGGCCCCGCGCGGTGCGGGCGGCGGGCAGCAAGGTGCCCGAGCCCCTCCTGCTCCGGTAAGGCCTCGGTTTCGATGGGAAGGACTGAGAGAGCGTGGGAGTAGGCGCAGGCGGAGGGCAGAGTACTGTTGGAAGGTGGGATTAATCCAAGGTGGAGCCTTGTTGAAGGTTGGGGTGCAGAAGGGTCCGGGAACCCCGGCGGCCCTGGTGAACTGTTTGACTTTGCAATTCAGCGGGTGTTGGGCTTTTTCTTTTTTCTTTTTTTCCTTTTTCCCTTCCTCGTGCTTTCTTGGCCTAGAAGTTGGTCCCGAGCACAGCGCGCGTTTTAGCGGGAGTGGAGGAGGGAGGGCCACAGAATCTTCCTCCTCTGGTCCCTCTCTCTGCCTCCTCCCCCAGTCCATCCAAAGTCCACAGGGTCTCGGTCTCCGGGAGATCTGGGTGTCTGTTCCCCGCAGCGCGGTCTTGGAAAGTTGATTCCGGCGGTTTCCTGGTGGGGGCGGGGGAGACCGGAGGCGCGGCGCCGGGGAGGGGGAAAGGAGTGGGTGGGGAAGCGCCTCGGGTGAGGAGTTGCAACCCAGGCGAGAAGTTGTGAGAAAACTGTGATCCGGAGACACCTTTTACATACAAAAACAAACGACTAGGCGGGAAACGAGGGGGCTTCAGTGGCGGCTGGCGGGTGGTGGTAGTGGCAGTGGGGAGCAGGGACGTCTGGGGCTCCACAGAGAGGCTGCAATGGATTCGGGTGTGCAGCGCACGGGCTGAGTGGGCCCGGCTTCTCCTCCTCCCCTGTTCCAGGCTCCGGGCTAGCAACAGCTTCCCGAGACAACCTCAGACCACACCCCCTGTAGTTCACCCCTCAGGGAGCCCTTACCTCCCTAATTCCGAATAAAACCTCGGGACCGCTGCCTGGAGGCAGATTATTCCAAACGTGGGGTTCAGGTCCGGGTCCTGAGAACCCTAGCCTCGAAGAGTCACTCTGGTTTCCTGGCTTACGCCAGTCAAATACCAAATTCCGTTTTGATAGCACCATTTCTGTGCCAAACTGGGATTTCTCGTGAGGTCTGAAGGTGGCAGGGCTGGCCAGTCCTGTTTTTGCTCCTCGTTTTTTGTTTTTTTTTTTGGGGGGGGGGATGCTAAGAAGGCGCATTCAACCCTAGTGTGGAAGAAAATAAGGATGGGCAGCTAGCCGGGTCTAGCTGGTATTTTGGAATTGGCCTTTCGATCCCACTCATGGTGCGGGACTCAGACATCCCACACAAGGGCCCGGGACCAAGTTGGGGAAAATGCGTGCTGAAACGCAATTGCAATGAACCTGAGCCGGCCCGGGATCCAGGTCTCTGCAAATGGAATACCCTCTTCGGACGAACCGGGAAGCTGCTACAGAAAATTTGGTTTGCGCTCTGCGGGAGTGGAGTTTTAGGGCTCTGCCAACGCCCCTTTCCTTCCTTCAAGCTTCTGTCCGCACCACCCTGCAACCCCGAGGCCGCCGGCAGCCTCCACCTTGCCTCCCGCGTCACCTTTTCATTGGAAGCCAAAGCCGAGGTCCGGCGTGCACCCCTTTGGCGCTCCGCCCATCCTGACCTCTAAATGCGGGGCCTCTAACATCTTCTCCGCACCCTCTCCAAAAACACCTGGGCTGGGGTTCCCGCTGCGAGGAGGGCGGAGTGTTGGGGCTAGGTATCTCTCTCGCATCAGCCCCCTCCATGGGCCTCTCTCAGGGCCCGCTCAGGTCAGGAGTAAGATGGGGAGGGCGGTTCTCCAACCCAGCAGGCCGGCTTCGTGAGATCCGACTAGGTTTTTGTGTTCCTCCTGCCGACCCGACGCTCTCAGGAACGAGCGGATCCGTAGCCAGTACTCCAGCTCCCGCGGATGCGCTAGGAGCTGCTTGGCTCAGGGGACCCCATCTCCTCCACCCGGAGCCCGAGGTGCCTCCCCAGCCCTCTGCATTGGGTGAGACCCGCGGGGAGGGGCTGGTCCAGTCGAGCGGTCCCCCACGCTCCCCCCCTCCCCCAGCTGTCCTGGTTCTCGCCGCTAGCGCCCTCGACCCAACCGCCCCTTTCTGGAATCTAAAGCCGTCAGAGTCCCGAGTGGCTCAACCCCCGCCCCTGTCCCAGCTGGGCTCCTTCTCATGCAAAGCAGAGGGGCCGCGGGGGTGGAGGGCGGTCGGCGGAGACCTACGGGGCGACAGCTGGACCCGGCTGCCGGCCCTTCCTGAACCCAAGGCCCCCTGTCTTCTTTCGGGTGGAGAGGAGGGGGCTGCTCCACCCGTTTGGGGGTGCTGTGATCTTGGGACCTCGACGCGGGGGAAAGAGGGCCCCTCCCTGCGGGCGGACCAACGGGATAGGGGAGTTGAGGACGAGAACGGGCCGGGGGCTCTGGGGCATCAGGCTCTGCTTGTCCCTGTGTCCAGATGGTTCAGTAAATAGGTCTGCGGGAATCAACCCCAGCGTCTACCAGGGAGTCCCGGAGCGCAGCTCTAGGCGCGCCTCTTAGCTCCTGATTCTAGGTTTAAAGTCCAGACTGAACGCCTCCACGGGGACAGCACACCATATTAATGTGTTTTTTTTTTTTTTTTCGTTTCCATTGAGCTTTTATTTTAAAATATATTTGGTCGCACAGTCATGGAGAGAAAACTGACCCAGCTTTCCAAATTAGCCGTCTCTGAAGGCTCTCAGCCCAGCTCTGCATTTAAACCAATGGCTGCTCGGCGAAGAGCACCAACATTCCCTTCTTACCCTCACCGCCACACTTACTGCCAGCGGCCTGAAGTACACAGCGCTTCCCTACGCAAGGACCTCCAAGTAGCGCAGGCCCACAACCACGCACACCGCCCCCAGGGCGCGGAAGCTCTAGGCGCGGTGCTGTGAGGGTCAATTTCGCTGCCAAGTCTTCGCTCAGTGGCCGCGGAATTCTTTCCACCGCATCCCCAGGTTCTCTTGGAAAAGGCCCCAGGGGCCAGGCAGCGGCTTTCACAGTACGAGCTTTCCTCCAGAGAAGCGCCTTGAGGGTCCCGAGAGGCGGGACCCCGCTGGGGAACTGGGGACGGAGCGGGTTCTGCTAGTCCTCCCCAGACGCCCTGCAGGTTGGGGGGATTGATGGCGCCCTCTCCTGCATCCGCTTTCCTCCCGTGAGCTCCGTGGTTCCCAGCCCCAGATCGCCTTGCTTCCTAACGTTCCCGAGCGGCTCGCGTGGCCCAAGGACCCGAGCCGGCCCGGCACCGTCAGCTGCTGTAGATGCGAGAGTGGCGACAGCCCCTGGCGGCTCCCCTCCTCGCCCAGCGCGCTCCCGTGCAGCCCGACACCCCCAGAAAAGCGCGGTGAGGCGGTGAAAAGAGGCGCTTGCGGAGGAGCGGACTCTAGGAGGTTAACAGCGCAGGGTTTCTGGCCTGGGGCGCAACCAGCCTCGCAGGGTCAGGCAGAGGAAGGAGGGAGCGAGCGGGTCTTCTGGAGGGGTCCGAGAGGCCGCACAAACTCCGCACGGACTCGGCAGGACGCCGCAGATGCGACGGCGGAAACTTTGGCCTGGGGCCCTTGGATCTGATCCTAAGTCTCCCGCTCTCTTCTTTCCCTCTCGCTCTCGCCTTTGCTCCTGACTCAGGTTGCCTTAATCTCACTCCATCACTCACTCCTGGAAATGACCTACTTGTGTGCACCATTTTACAGTTTATATCACTATCTCCCCTGAACCACATAGTGGGGGAGGGGGGATTAGTCTTAACTCCTTTTTCCCGGGAAAGAAACCCAAGTTAGGAGGTTGGCCCGAGATCCCTGGGCCAGTGCACTATGGAAGGTGAGAAATTTGGGGTGGGGGCTTGTCACCTTGCACCGCTGTGTACTTTGCCCCAGCGGTAGTTTCCAAGTTGGGGATGAGAGGGGATGGGGGACGGCGAGGCCGGGAAAGGGCAGCATCCGGCCGGGGCTTCACGGTGTGCGCTCGGGCTGGGTAAACAAGGCTGGCTTCCCATGGGGACTGGGGGCGGGGGGAGGACTCTGGGCTTGGAAGGGGGGGAAGGTCAAGCGTGGCAATCTCAAATGCAAGGCAGCGCTGCGGAGCGGAGACCGGTGGTGGGTAATCGTGGAAAGGAGAGGGTGAGTGGAGGAGGCAGGAGAGAGACGAAATCGAGGGGAGAGGGACAGGGAAAGGGAATAAGGACAGAAAACCAGGGGAAAGAAAAGGAATGCAGAAAAGTAAGCAGGGATAAAAGGAGGGAAGATGCATTGGGGGAAAGGAGTGGAGGAATAGAGGAAAAGAAACAGAAGAGACCCAGAAAGACACTCAGCGACATAAGAGGCGGTGGGAGAGGCGCGCAGCCAGGCACCCTGCAGGTGCAGGGGGGACATCCGGCGGGACTGGAGGGTGCGAGGGTGTGTGACAGTCGCCTTCGTAGGCGGGAGAAAAGGAGGCGGCGTGTTTGGTGGGCGACTCAGCGCCCGTGGAAAAGCATGTGAGCGGCTCTGGGCAGGAATCCAACAAATAAATAAAACGTCTAAGACGGCGTGACAACAATGTGTATTTGGGTGCGTGCCCGTGTTCCTCTGTCTGAACACACACTCACACCCGGTAAGGAAGACAAACGGGGCTCGTGCCTCAGAGTAATTAATCCTCTCACTAATTGACTCTCCCCTTACCTAATGGTAGTGGTCACTGCAGATATCTGGTGAGATATCAAAGATGGGGGGAGAGACCCCCAAAGCTAACCACGTTTGGGACTGGGATTGAGTTCTTTCTGGACTTGGCAGTTCTAAGCCCCTCTCTCCTTTTAGGGGGTGCAGAATTCAATAGATGTTGCTGCCTCACCAGCCTCTCCATGTTTGCATTTATAAAGATCTCCTCATATTAGGGGTGCCCAGGAGCTGTCCACATATACACTGAAGCCTTTCATCAATCTCAGAGGCTGAAAGCCACCCACTGCCCCTCTGCAGGACGTTTCCTACCTTCAGGCAACACCAAAGTTCCCCCTCCCCTGCTGTTCCCCTGGGAGCCCAGTCCCTGCACCCCCTTCTTTTAGTCATGACTTAGTCTTCCCAGGGCCTGGGATGTCTTGCAGCCCCTAGTAGGGCAGGTGAAGTTTTGAATGGGCTGGGAAGCAGCCTTGGGTAGATGGAGGGAGAACAGTGGAAGGGATGAGGCCAGGGCAAGGATGGGAAGAAGCTTCTAGAAACAAACCCACTCAGACACAGGTGGAGAGATACAGAAGCACAGAGGAGCGCCGTGCACCTGGCAAGAGTGAGGCCTCCGGGGACAGAGGAGAAAAAAGGTAGACACTGTGCAGGGTGGGAGAGAGTGTCAAGTGTGCAGGAAGGCAGGCAGATGACCGCGTCTCAGTGACTGTGAGGGGGACAGTGCAAGCATGGGGAGAGGCCCCTCTTACTTTCTCCCACAGCACCCTCAGTTCTCAGGAGTGGAGAAAGAGGCAGGGGAGAGGGTGTTAGACTTGGATCAACTCCTTGGTAGCTGAGCTGGCCAGAAGGGGCCCAAGGCCCACAGTTGGTTTGATGATGCAGCTTTGAGGCTTGGGTTTGGGAGGTGAATGTCAACTCTCACCCGTTTGAGGTGGCAACTCTGCACTGTTGCCCTCCTCAGAGGCTAAATAAATAATTGCTGAGATCTGGGCGCCTGGGTGGCTCAGTCATTAAGCGTCTGCCTTCGGCTCAGGTCGTGATCCCAGGGTCCTGGGATCGAGCCCCGCATCAGGCTCCCTGCTCTGCGGGAAGCCTGCTTCTCCCTCTTCCCTCCCCCTGCTTGTGTTCCCTCTCTCGCTGTGTCTCTCTCTGTCAAATAAATAAATAAAATCTTAAAAAAAAAAATAATTGCTGAGATCCATAAACTGCTTAGCGTAGGGAGAAGAAGGAGCAGGGAAGGGCGGCTCCCCAGAAAAAAAATCATCCACTTCCCTCCCACCCCCCACTAAACACATTCTTAATTGTCCCTTGGGAACATTTGTACATTTAACCAAAGCAAATCCCCAAGCAGTAACAACAAAATTCGTCATAGGGGCTGGCAGTCCTGAGAGAGCTAGGGGTTTGGGAAGGGGGAGGCGGGGAGACATGGAGGGCATGTCTGAGAAGCTGAGAAACTTGGCTCTTCTCTCCCTGTCTCTGTCACGCTGTAGAGAGAAAGTGAACGAGAGGAATAAAGTTCCAGAGGAAAGAAAGAGAAGGACATATAAAAGGCAAATCCAAACCAGAAAGGAAAGAAAGTGAAGAAGAAAGAAAAAGGCAGGGAGAGGTTGGGGGGGTGGGGAGAGACGCGCTAATAAAAAAGGGTGAAGGCGGCCCCAGGAGGCTGGGCCTCGTCCCAAACCATCGGTCTTCATTGTCTCCGTGTGTGCAAAGGCAACTCCAGCATAAGGAAAAGCCACTATTGGAGCCGCGGCTTTATTTTATATCCTATACATCAGGAGGGAGGCAAAGCTTTATTTTCGCCAAGAGACAGATATTTTATTTCTCTCTTACGGTTTTATGTGTGAGAGATGTCAGGTTGCCACAATGGATGGCTAATGCATAGGCAAGAGGAGGCCGTGTTGGCATGCTGTGTGTCATGGGGTCTTGGGGGGGTGAGCGGGCCTGGGATTTAGGGCTGATGGGACACTCTGGGGGATTTCTGCTAAAACATCTCTCTTCATAAATCCAGAAGCATGGTCAGCTCAACAGGGAGAAGAAGGAGTTTTAGAGGGAAAAGAGTTGGGCTTAGAAATAAATGAACACACAAAGGAGCCGCTTCCCTTCCGACAGGCTGGGGCAACGGGTTGGGTGGGGCAAGGTGGCCCTGTGGAAAAGCGGAGACCCACATCCAAACACACGGGCACCTTGGCGGGGAAGTGTTTTCCTATAGAATCCACTCTCATTGTGCTTCCTTTCCCCGTTTTATATTTTTCCACCCTTTTCTTCCCTCTCTTCACCAGAAATCTTTTTTTTTCACCTCCTCAGAGCCTTGGGGGGAAAGAGCTATTAATTTGCAAATCATCTGATCTGTGAAAAGGATCAAGAAGCCTGTTTTTCACCGCTAAATCCAATGTCTTGGGTGGACACACATATGCACACGCGAGCCCATCATGCTGAGAATCCTGGGAGTGGAGGTGCCAGATTGGAATCCGAGAAACGCGCCCCACTCCCCACTTCCCTCTGGGACCTACGACCGAATTAAGCCTTAGATCCCAAACTGCATAATGTTCATATTTTTGAACCCAGAGAGAAGGGGGAGATGAGGGGACAAAGAGAGAGAGGGAAGTGTGTTAATTGATGTGTGCCGTTCAGGACTTGGACTAGTCTCCCTACTCCCAACCCCACAAACCATTTCTTCCAAGAGTTCCAAGAGTTGTATTTATTCTCAGGTCCTCCTCTTCTAAGTTGTGATTTCTTGGTCTATAACCACTGTGGACCAAAAAGGTGATTCTGCTCTTTTCCTCCTTCCAGGGGATGAGAGGCGGCACTGGATCTCTAGACAATGAACATGGGGGGGAACCAACCACACTGTCCTTAGCTGTGGCCTCTGGGGAAGTCATTTAACCTTCCTGGGCCTCAGTTTCCCCATCCGTATTGGGCTAAGTGATTGCTAAGGTCCCTTCCAGCTCCAACCGAATGAGATAATGTGTGAAAACATTTTGTAAACGCTAAAGCCGGACGAATGCCAAGGATTATTATTACGATTCTAATCAATCCTCTTTTCTCCACATGGATCTTGGCTGTTTAGCACCAGCAAGCAGGCTAAAGAGGGCTGAAAGCGAGAGAGCTTAGCAGAGATGGAAAAGCTCTGTGGTGTGGACAGAAAAAACCCCTGCATCTCCAGAAACATTCTGTCTCTGTGTGCTCCCCGGGGCCTGGTGGAAAGGGGTAAGGAAGAAGAGGAGGCCTGTCTTGGTACGCCCTGTTGCAGTCTACATGGAGGCAGAGAGTATATTTCTTCTCAAGCATCATTTGTCTCCAAGTGACTGACATAGGAACCTGATGTGAAGGCGATCTGCGATTGTTTTTTTTCCAGGAAGAAAGGAAAGAGCAAGGTGTAGCTGATTAGCAAGTTAATTATTTCAGTCTCCCAAGGGTGCCAGTGTGGTGGTAAGTTGTCCAGCCCTGGTGTAATTTCACAGTCCGTGCATTTCCTGGTGAGCACCTGGGGTGCCTGGGTCTGTCTCTCTCTCCATCCACCTGCCTCATGTCTTCTTGATACACCTGGGGAGGTGGGCAGGGCTGGGGAGGGAGATGACACAGTGCACACGTTTGGCCTAGGCTGCAGGTGGGGGGCCCAGCAAGACAACAGAGTGGAGGAATCCTCCTACCGCCACTGAGTGTTTAATTATCTGGCCTTTCCTTTTTTTTTTTTAATCTTTTGTTTAATAAATATTAATGAAGCAGATTATCAGAAAGTGGAGGAGCTCTGAGGTCATTTTCCCCACACTCAGTGCACAGAGCCATTTGGGTACGAGGGGTCCTTTTGCCTCTTCTCTCCTCCTAGCCCCGGCCCATCTCTCCAGCACTCAGGTTTGCTTTCTCAACTCTGGCCACCACTTGGTCTGTGGTGGCCTCTTCCAGTCTGACTTCAAGATCTGAATTCCCCTTGGGGGAGGGGAGGGAGGATTGTGTGGTCAAACAGACGCCCCGCTCCGAGAGATAAGTTGGGGATGGGAACACGAGCCCCAGAACCAGCAGCTTCTGCTGCTTTCTGCTGTCCGGGCTGGTAGGGCCAGCCCCCTGCTGCTCCTCCTGAGGTGGACCAAGGGAGGGCTCTGCCGTTTACTTAAGACTGGTCCCATCTGCTCAGACTGGCCTTTCATAAGGGGAGGGATTTATGCAGTGTCCTTGTGTACAGACCTGGGATTTGCCTGAAAACCTCGGGCCTCCGAGAATATTGTTGAACGCTAAAATGTTCAGCCACGGAGATGATTCATGATTTGTGTGTATGGACAGGGTGTGTGTGTGTGTGTGTGTGTGTGTGTGTGTTGGGGAGAGGCACAAACATTGATGGGTGCTTTTCACCATTCCTACTTCTAAATCCAAACATTAGGAAACTTCTTTTTCTGTCTGTACTCAGGAGGTAGCCCACGGCACCAGGCTGCAGAGACCCAGCTTCCTGACCTCAGCGGTGTGAAGATGGCCCAATCCTTTCTGATGCTGGCATGCAGCTGCCCCCAAGCAGGTCGGCTGAGATCCCTGCTGGTGGAAAGGGGCCGGGGGGGGGCTGTCTGGAAATGTAGTTCTGATGGCGGCTTCACTGTGCGTGGCAGAGGATTTGGGGAACAGGGCTGCGTGAATAGCTGTTCCAACTGCTTTTGGCTGTCTTTACCTTATAGGCCTTAGGGATCTCAGTACAGGAGAAGTTAAAGAAACTTAGGACACAGGAAAGCAGGTGTAGGGCGTTCCTTGGCTCAATCTTGGTGCCACGCCAAAATGAAGCCCAGGGATGATAAGCAGAGATCCTATAGAGCAGGGCTTATAGGTCCCACGTGGGATCTTGGCTCTGGGTTCCTGGGAGATTAAGAAGGCCTTTGCAAGTTGTGGAAAGACCTACAAATTCCATTTATTCATCAGCTTTGGGAAGTAAATGCAACCTCTTTTCACCGCCTAGTGGCTGGGAAGACGCCTTTTTGTCCTCTATGAGCCTCATTTGTGGTTCTACCATTTTCTTGCTCATGTTCCAGTTTGGACTTCCCAGGTCTTGAGTTTTGTTTTCCCTCAGGCCATTCATAATTCAGCCAACAGCCTAGGCCAGGGGGCGGCACACATTTTGAAAGGTGAGCTTGGCAGGCCTGTAACTACTGTTTTCATTTGGGCTCAAGGGATGATAGCGGCTTCCCCTTAAAAAAGAAGCATTTCTGTGACTCTTTTAATGAAGAATTTACTACTAATTTGATAAGTTCAACGCTCTTTTTTATTCATTCTGAACGAAAGACTTTGTCAGTCAACCCCGAGGGTCTGCAGAACCTATAAAAATGCTTCCTTTGGTCTCCCGGTTTTAACACATGCTGGGGCTTGGGGCTGCCTCTGACAGACCGGGGAGGAGCAGAAACATTCCAGAGACCTGGTCTTAGAGCGTTATCTCTTCGCCTACCCCAAATCCTCACCCTCCATGCTATCTGTCTTTACGGCACATGCAGAGACCTCCTAGGGAAGTGTGAAGGGCTGGGTCTTAATCAGGTTTGGGGAAAGAAAGGGAATAAGTTGAGCTCAAAAGAAAGATGGGGCAGTCGGAATGTTAGAGGACCCTCCTCTGTGGTACTTCTTGCGTGTTGTATATGACGGCCCACAAATTACGCATCGGTTGTAGTCATCTACTGTGTATAGGTCGGCATTTGCCAAATGCCGCTCGGCCAAAACAGTGTTAAATAAAATTGTAAGAAATGCTACCAGGGCTTGCATGGGTTATTTAATTCTATCAATGATAAACAATATTAATGTGTAGCATCTCAGCTGGCAGAATATCATGTTTCATTTATATATGCCGAGATATATTTAAGCATGAAAGATAGAGTTTTCCAACGCATATATTTCCCAGTGATTACTCAGAAGAAATGTGATGGAAGGAGCAGAAACCTCTTCTCTCGCCGCATAAACTTGCCCCCCGCGCCCACAGGCTGCCAGTCGTACATATTTCCAGGGCCGGCCAGCCACACACGTACTGTCACAAGCGGGCCTGCACTGGGAGATGTCAACGTCGCTGCTGTAAGTGTAGATCCAGCTTTCTGCCCTTGTGCACAACTACTCATACACACATATGCCCACATTTTAGGGTCTTTGGTGCATTCGGCCACAGGGTCTCCCACCCTGCCGCATAAACGGATGCCCCTGTGAACACGCACACCGTCCCACAGGTGGATATTTATATGCACATATGTAAGTATTCTCATGCAAGCGCCCCCATGCACGAGCCTCCGACATAAGTGTGCATTTATGTACACGTGCACCTTTGTACACACGTCCTCCCACGCCCTTGCTCTGGGGTGTCCGCCGACAACACTTCATATGGCCACGGTGTCACAGCTGCCCCGTTGTTCTCGGAGGCTCCAGACCTGGGGGACAGTATTTGAATTGGGTGTTTGCCCTGTATGAGCCCTGAGGCCTCCAGAATGGAAGGCCAGAAGGAACGGGGTCAAGATGCCAGGCTGCCTGGCTTCTGATGAAAATAACCTGAAACTGGGGGGGATGAGATGAGGGGTTGGGTAGCTGGTCTCTGCAGCTAGGGATGCCTCCAAAAGAAGATCAATCTTTTATTTGCTCATTTAAACGTCAGGATACCCGAGTGGCTTTTGTGATCCTGTTTCTGCTGTCACTTGTCTGTGTGAGCCTAGGTAACCTGCTCTCTGGACTTCACTTTCTGCCTCTGTAAAATGAAGCACTGACCCAGACCTGTGGTTCTCAGCCCTGGGTACACAGAATCATCTGGGGAGCTTTTTTAAAAAACACAGACACCTGGGCTCCATCCCAGACCAATTAGATCAGACTCTCTGGAGGTGGGTGCCCAGCATCTTATTTTTTTAAAAGCACCCCGGGTGATTCTATATTCAACCGATGTTGAGACCCACTGGCCTAGATACTCTCCAAGGCCCTTCCAGCCCTAAAACTCTGTGCTCCGGAGGACCTTTTATATATAAAGCACCATGCTGGGCACCAGGGCACTCTGCTGGAAGTTCTGATTTACCGGCTTAAGATCCTACGAAGCCACTAAAATCATTCTTCTTTCAGTTTAGGAAGAGGATAATTTTTGCACAAACTATATGTATCCTGGAAAAACTCATGCCTGTGTTCCCAGTTGTCTCTTTGTTTCCTTCTATCTTTGTTCCAATCCGCCATCTCTCAGACTCTCACTCATCAAACATTAATTATATGCCATATATGCAAATGCTATAGGCGGGTGCCTGATCACTGTGATAGAAACCTTGCTACCTGCCCATATTTTATGTCTAGCTCCCCACCCAACCTGGCGGGTGGCAGAGTATTTTCAGTAGGGTAAATGATAAGGCACATTCCCCCCACCCCGGGGGGGGGGAATGTTTTCTCCCTCCCCCAGCTCTGAGTCAGGGAGCAGCCCCTCGGCCCATGCCCCAGTTCTGGAAGCTGGAGAGGTGGCTGAAGAAAGCCTTGAGCTGCGTGTCCTAGAAAGCTGCTGTCAGACTTGGGCCTTTGGGAATCCTACCTTAATATTCTCCAACAACCATTCCCCAGACAGAGCCAGTCCCCCTTGAAAACAAATCGGCTCATGGCCCTGCACCTGCCAGAGGAGGCTGAGCCCAGCTGGGGCTCCTCATCCACGTGGCAGGTGGAAGTCAGAGCCAGGACGAGTGGGCTGCCCGCCTGTGGGCCCCTTCTCCAGCTGGGGATGCTGATGAGAGTAGGGGCAGGGGTTCTGCCTTCCACCTGGGGGGTGGTGGAGGACGAGGGTTCATTCTAGATGGAGGGCTTCCACTTCTGCCTCCGTGCTATCACTCCCCAGAGTTGATGTTTGGGGTGCCTCCCCCCCAGAGAAACTCAGCACTGGCCTGTTCTCTCTCTCTCCCACACTCTCTCTCTCTCCTCAGCTCCACTGGCCGGCTGACAAGATAGGCTCGGCTGGGTTGATTTTCTCCTGAAGGGTTTGGACTAGTTTTCTTTTTTTCTTTTTTTTAAAGGTTTTATTTATATATTTGAGAGTGAGAGCAGGAGCAGAGGGAGAGGGAGAAGCGGACTCCCTGCTGAGCAGGGAGCCCGATGCAGGGCTCGATCCCAGGACCCCGGGATCGTGACCTGAGCAAAGGCAGATGCTTAACCGACTGAGCCCCCCGGGCGCCCCTGGACTAGTTTTCTTTAGGGAAGTTGCTCTAATGTACCAGGCGGGCACTGGAGCTCGTGATGGGGCCCAAGGCCTCTGTGGTTTCAGCCCTACGTCTCCCGTCCATGCGTGCTATTTCTCCATTTGCCTCTTGATTTTTTCCCCCTCTCTTTCATTTTGTCCCCTGCGCCCCTGATGACATGCCAAGTCAGGTCTTGGCCCCCAGGGAGGCCTGCACATAGGGCACGAAAGGTTGCTGATCACAGCGGCCACCTCGGGCCGGGCTACCATTCCTCCTTCCCCCTCATTTCTCCTGCACAGGGGCAGGCCTGTTGCTAGGAGCCCCAGACACCACATAAGATCCTCCGATTCTAAATCTAGATCCAGAGCCCAGCTTCCCACGCCTGCACCCCTTCCCAGGGCCTACCTCCCCTTGGGCCTGGGGAGCATCACACCCCAGGACGTGATGGATTCCCCAGGCACCTTCAAAGGGCTTCACATTTGTTTGCAATGCAGACCTTGAATCCTGCTCTGGTCATAAATGTTGTTTATTTTGACTAGGACCTACTGAAAGGGGATTGGGGGTTAGGGAGGGCACAGAGAGGATGCCTAGGGAAGATCATAAAACCATTAGCAGGACAGGGCTTTTAGGGGTCACGGGATCATAGAATTTTCTGGCTGGAAGGAACATAGGCCATTAGGAAGGTCAGAGATGACCCTCTGTCAGGAAGAGGTCTCTAGGTGCCACATGGAGCTAGGGTGGGGAGCTTTGGGCCTCTTTCTAGAAAGGGGACACAGGGTGTGGGGGCATGACCCCCCAATAACCTTACACGGGGTGGGGCAATAGTTTGCTGAACATGATGGATTTGCCCTCCCAGTGGGAAGAACCAGTTGCTTGAATGTGCAGTGGAGCTTCTTGTTCTGGGGAGTGGGCACAGCTCTGGGTAAAGGAAATACAATTCTCCTTCCACCATTATTTGGAGCAGGTAGGAGATACCAGGTGCAAAGCCTGATGCTCTTCCAGTACCTTCAAAGCAATTTTGAAAGAGATGTTATCTCCACTTTGCAAATAGGATAAACTGAAGCTCAGAGAGGGGAGGTGGTTTGCCCAAGACCACACAGCAAGTTACTGGTAAGGCTGGGACTAGACCTTAAGACTTTGGATTCTTTAAATGTAATCTCCTTCCTGCCTCCTCTCGCCTCCCCCCCTGCTTTGGTCTGGTCCTGAGCAACCAAATGGGAGCTGGGCTTCCTTCCCTCGAAAGCTCATGGTGGGGGCTCAGGAAAGCTCAGGAGCAAACCCCCTTCTAGTAAGAACATCAGAGTCTAGGGCTCCTTCCAGCCCCAGGCATAGACCTGGCTGACTTTGCAGAGACATGCTCCCATAAATCCTGCCATAGTCAGGAAATCATCTCGGTTGCCCTTTATTAGCTGTGTGACTCAGAGCAAGTCACTTCCCCTCTCTGAGCCACACCCTCGGGATCCATCTCCAGACCTGAGGTCTTCATGGAAGGTGAGGCTTGGTGGGGGTGGTGGCAAGGTGGTCCCTTTTGAGCTCCTTCGTGGTGTCATAGCTCTGGGGATAAGAGGAGATGAGACTTGGTTTTGCCCTCAAGGCTGACTCAGACCACGAAAAAGATACCTCAAAAGCAGGCAAGGCTAGGCTGGCTAAGATCCCTGCTGAGAACAGGAGGCTGAGAGCCAGGGCAGGGGCTGGGCTGTGAAGACACAGCTTAGGCAGCAAGTTATTCCCTGATCCCCTGACTGTGTAATCCAGTTGCTTGGAGAATGGAGAATCCGCTTCTCCTCACCCCCCCACCCCCTCCCCAATAAAGGCCTCCTAATAGGCCTGCCAGCCTTGGGGTGCTAATCTTCCCAGGCATCACTCTGGGAACAGGTTGCCAGGGGTCCCAATCCCACCCGTCCCTCAGTGGAAGATGGGGAAGGCTGGGAGGGGGCAGGGGTCTGGGGACTTGTGTGTGTGTGTGTGTGGGGGGGGTGTCTCCTGCTCTCTGGCCTACCCAAAGGATTGGGGACACTGATGGGCCTCTGTGCTAAGGGAAACTTCAGGGCTGGGGACAGGGGCAGGAGGGCTGGGTCTTAGGGCAGAGGTGCCTTGCGCAGGGCTTATTATTAAACAGCCCCATTATTTCATCCAGCATGTTCCTTTCATTTTTATTTGAAGACGGCTCCCTCCCCAGCACCTTCGCCTCCCCACCCCCTACACTTTCACTCATCCGTCTCAGGAGTCCCTGACAGCTGCCCTGCGGGTGAACTCCTGATCCTCCTGCGGCTGGAGAGACCCCGGGGGGGGGGGGTCGGTCAGGCCAGAGCGTGCCCCCTTCCAGCTCCCCAGCCCTCCACATAGTCACTCCCTCACGACAGCTGCACCTCTGTTCCAGGAATGAGACCTAGAGGGAAGAAAATGAAGAAGGAAGGAGCAGGCAGGAGAACCAGGAGGAGGAGGAGGATGAGAATGGAAGAAATGAAGGGGGGGTAGGGAGAAGAGGATGGAAAAATAAAACCAAGAAGCAGCATTGGAGAGGAAAAGAGGGGCCATGGGGAAGGAGAAGGGAGAGGAAGGAAAGGAGGAGGGAGGGCTGGGGCCAGAGGATCGGGAGATACTTAAGGGGTGGGGGGAGCCAGACCGGGCTGGGGGCTGGGGGAGGGGGGGCTGCACCTGCTACAGGGAAGCCCAGGTTTCTCCAGGTGTGTGGGATGCTGGAGGGGGGGCTCCTGCCCACCTAGCTCTCCCTCTGGGAACGCAGCCCTTCCTCTGGCTGAAGGGTAAGCACTAGGAGGCCACAGACCCAGACCGGTGCCCTGGGCTGTAATCAGGGGGTTTCTTGCTTGTGGTGGTCGGGGCTGCCAGTGGTCGGCACCTTCCCAGAATGGTGACTGCTTCTTCCTGGCCCACATGCCCATGCCCACCTCAGCTGGCCTCACGGCGGGCAGCCTCTGTCCTGCCTGCCCCTCCTTGGCTCCAGTGCCCATTGGGAATTGGTCCTAATTGTTGGGTGATGATGTGATGTTGGACAGGGCCTTAAAGATCAAGTATTTTCCACCCCTTCACATTACAGATGGGGAACTGAGGCCTAGAGACGGGAAGAAACTTGCTCACAGTCACATTGTGAGTTAATGGGGAGCCCTGCCTTTTTTTTTTTTAATTTTATTTTATTATGTTAATCACCATACATTACATCATTAGTTTTTGATGTAGTGTTCCGTGATCCATTGTTTGCGTATAAAGGAGCCCTGCCTTTCTAATATCACAGGTTAACATGGAAACAATAGCCAAAGAGGAGTGGGGGCAGCCTGGTGTCTCTCTTGAGAGGGCCAACATTTGATCCCCCCTGCTGGGAACACTGCCACGGTGTTTTGTATCTTAGTGGAGGGAAAATATTTGTGATTACAATAGTTAACCACATTCTGAGTGTATGCCAGGAACTTTGACATATATTATTCTCAATAACTCCTCACACATATCCTGTCTGGGGGATATTCTATGACCTGCATTTACAGAGACATAAATCAAGGCCCAGAGATGTTAAGTAATTTGCCCAAAGTCACACAGCTAGGAGTTCGAGCTGGGATTTGCTCATGCCATATTCTCTCTTGGATGATGATAGACAATGCTCTCCACCCCTCACTCTATTCTCTACCCCCTCCCCCCATGCTCCAGGGATTAGATCAGAGTCACACACACACCACCACCCCATGCTGTACAGGACTGATATTGTCAGGGAGAACCCAGCTGGGTGGAATCCTCTGACCATGACCCACTGACTCCCACCAAAGACCCCACAAGGACAAGGGTAAGGTCCCCTGAGACTCTGTGTGATTTATCTGGTGATATTGTTATTTTATGGGATGGGCCAAAGAGGTGTCAGGAAGCAAGTTTGCTGTAAATCTCTTCTCTCTGCCCCTTTTCCCTCTGCATGTCCCCTCCTGGGATTTATGGTGGAAAATGTCCAGAGCTAGGGACTTGGGGCTTGGGTTCAGGCTTGGGGTGGGAAGGCAAGGGACAATACATCTTCTTCCTCTGAGATCTGCTAAACGTGCGAGTGTGTGTGTGTGCGCGGGCACTAGCCATGCTCCATCGCAAGGCCGCAGTGTATAGACCACAAAATCTTTCTTAAGACCTCCACGGCACTTGAATGGCTCTGCGACACAGTGTATTGCCTGCACTCGAGCTGTGCGATGGGGAGCAACCCAGAGGCTGGTGCCCCCTGTGTGCTTCCCTTACTGGTGGGTGTGAATTTCAGAATCAAGCCAGGAACCTGGGAGCAGAGCCGTCCTGGGAGATGTGTGACCCATATGCAACCTTCGTAGATGGGAAGAAGCAGGGGGCTCCCCATGGGGCATGGGGCAGTTGGAAAGGAACCTGCTTCTGGGTACTTTTTGCGATTGGGGAGGCAGGTAGCAGGACAGTTTAAAGTTTGCCTTTAAGAGACACCAAGGCTCCTGTCCCTGGGTAAAGGAGGCCCCAGTTGGGGAAGTTGTCTTGGCCTGCACTGTGGGTGCTGGGCTCCAGCCGGCTCCCTGGAGTGATGGAGGAAGAAGCTGCAAATCCAACTCCCTATGTGTAAAGAGCCCAGAGTGTGGCCATCTCCTTGCTGTAGGGTCTGTCCCAGGAGGTGAGCACGAGGTCACACTGGTGCACCGTCTCCCCTTTCACACCTCTCCCCCCATCGTGAGATTTCAGGGCTGTGAATGCTAGGTTGTTTGCTCCCAGCTGAGCTATAGCCAGACGTCTAGAGACAGCTCAACCCAAAGAGGGACGAGGACCAAGAAGGAGAGGGAAGAAGAGCTAAGTAGGGGAGGGGAAGAAGGGGAGAAGCTAGGGAAAACCTTTCCTGACTTGTCCCACCACTCCCTTCCCCAGAGGCCTCTTCTTTCTGTTGAACCCCTTTCCCATCCCCGAGCTCCTTACACAGGTTCTGATGGTCTCCACTTCTGGTCCCCTCCATTGCAGGGGAATTTCTCCAGAGTCTGTGGCGGTCTGGAGGACACAGCTGGGGCACTCCACAACTCGCCACAGTCCCACATCCAGGGTGCAGGACCTTAGGGAGCACTCAGTGAATCCTGCCAAATGAATCCAGGAGAAAAGCCGAGACGTCACCCTTCGTGTTAATACCAGGTTACTCTCCCACCCCATTTTTTCCCCTGCTCCTCTCCTGGCTGCCCAGAGCAGGGCTGTGCTGTGTCTCTGGTTAAATATATGGAATTATCTATTACAATACTTCAATATTTATTACATTGATTTCACTTTAAATGCTTTGTAAATCATAGCAAAAAATAATGGCCTTCCAACAGAGAGTCATATACCGTAATCAACTGGAAGAAAGTCGGCATTGTAATTTAAAATTAAAAAAATCCTTATGTGAGTCTCTCGTTTAAATTAAGAGACAGGACGTGATTCAAATAATAAGACCCCAGTGAGGCTGGTTTTTCTTGGCAAATTAGTAGAGGTTTTAACTGGAACTGAAAAGGTGTTAAGGTGGAACACTGACCTTATTAGACCTTAATTATTTTCTGTTGTTACATTCCTGGAGCAGAGGGTTTTGGGTCTTTTTTTTTTCTTCCCCAAAGTGGCCATGTTAAGCCTCATCGCAGGAGCTTTGGCTTTAGAGAGATATCACTTCTCAAGAGGTATTAGTGGGATAAAGAGCAGATGCTGTGCCTGGGTCCCTTTGCTTCAGCCCAGAGTTTCCGGGGCTCCCACAACTCTGCTTTGGAGGCCACCTTCTTGTCCTTGAAAGCCGAGAATTCACCTCACCTCGCTCTACCTCTGGCTTCTTACATCCGAACTTCTAGCGTCAGCCTCCTCCCCTGGGACTATATCCTCCGTTGGCTCCTGAACCTGCATCCACCTGGCGGAGAGAGAGGAGGGGTCTGTGCGCGTGCCTGTGTGCGTGCCGCGCCTCCCCCCCCCCCCCCCCGCAAGGGCTGTGGGGACACAGCCGGCTGCACTTTCCTTAGCTTTCACTGCAACCTTCCTGCTCTGCCTTTCGTGGCCAGATTTGGCTGATCACTGGTCCCAAAGCTAGCCGGACCCCGCCCAAGATGCTCACGGCACCTGGAGATGCACTCAGAGCAAATGCCCTCCTCTCTAAGTGCCGATAATTTGAGTAAATGACCTAGCGCTGTGCCGGGCACAGGGTGGGCATCCAATAGTGCTGCTTTTATTTTTTGCTGGAAGGAAGGGCAGTCAGAAAAAGGCCTTTTCCATGGCACCTGGGTGGCTCAGCCATTAAGCGTCTGCCTTCGGCTCAGGTCATGATCCCGGGGTCCTGGGATCGAGCCCCGCATCGGGCTCCCTGCTCCTCTGCTCCCCCGCTCCGTGGGAAGCCTGCTTCTCCCTCTCCCACTCCCCTTGCTTGTGTTTCCTCTCTCGCTGTATCTCTCTCTGTCAAATAAATAAAATTAAAAAAAAAAAAAGGCCTTTCCACTTGCTTCCAGAGCGCCCCCTCCCCCGGAACTCCTCCCCGCAACATACCCCCCTGGCCCTGGGGTGGGGTGCAGTGGTAGGAAAGACATACTGAGCCCCAGGAAGCCCCAGTGCAGATTTCCATTTCCACACACTCCTCCCGGAAGATAACCCAGCTGAGCTCTTTTTATTAAACTCAATCAGTTGCATTCCTCCCACTGGCCTCCAAATTGACATCAGATTTGATCAGAGAGAAGGAGAACTTTTTCCGAGGCCTGGTGTCTTGGGGACAATGTCTGGTGGTTCATCACTATGCAGGAGAAGGTTGGGGTGGAGGTGGAGGATGATGGAGAGTGATGGCAAAGGCCTGGGGGTGGGGGGCCCATTAGGCCATTACAGGTGAGAGGGACCCCAAAGGAAGCGGGAAATCACGGCTTGTTTGGTTGCCCATCAGCTGTGAGTGTCAGGGCACAGGCTGTAGACGTGGGACCTATATTCTTCAGAGGATATCCAGAATCCTAGAACAGCAGGTCTGCAAGGGTTTTAGAGCCTATCTAGGCAGACTCTCTGGCTTTATAAAGGGGATCCTGAGGCAATATGAAATGATCAAACACCCTGCCTGAGAATCCATGGGGGTGCAGAGTCGAGATCGTGAGGGAGGGAGCACAAAAGCTGCAGGTGCTGCGGTCTCTGGGCCGGTGTGTGTGTGGCGGGGGGACTGGCCGAGCTGGAGGGCTGGGGCCTGGATGTACAGGCTTGTCCCGGCAGGACAGCTGGAGTGACCCTTTCTGGGCCCCATTCGTGTCTCTCATCACTCAGAAAGGTCATGGATAAAGGACATTATGCCAAAGGAGCCAAGGGTCTGGGCTGCAGTCTCAGCAGCAACATCTGACCCAGGAAGCTCTTCCCCTATCTGAACCCGTTTCTTTCCTGCCCGGGGGGGGGGCTGTAAGCTGTGATGTCCTATGCACAGGTGGGAGGGACTATTGTCTGGGTGTAGAGATCCAGATGTAGAGAAAACTTAATCAGACTTGGATTTGTAGGCTCAGATTGAGTTTTGCTTCCCTCTCTCCTACCTTCCTTGTGGCTCAACTCCAAATTCTGCCCCCACCCCACCAAGATGGGACAAGGGAGGAAGCTTAATTTCCTAATAACATGACCGCAAGATAGGCGATAGGTATTCTTCTACCCATGTTACAGAGAAATAAACTGAGGCACAGATAGATTAACCACCCAGCCCTCCCCTCTCCCCAGCTGCTGAGAGGCAGAACTGGGATCGGAACCCAGGTGTGTCTGACCCTGGATCCATCAAAATCCCAAGTGAAAGGGTGATAATACACAGCAGAATATGGGCTCTCCAAGGGGCAGGGATTTGTAGATGCTTTGTTCACTGCTGTATCCCCAGCCCCTGGAATAGTGCCCGGTACACAGCGACGAATAAATATTGTTAAATGATGAACGTCAACTTGAAGGGAAAGTTTGGTGTAGCAAAAGCGAGTTAGCAATAAACAACTTACTGGGGGCTTTATCTTACGTCACAGTTTCACAGAAGGCTCTGCACGGTGGAGAATTTGGGGTAGCATTTCATTGTTCACGGGAGCCCCTTCTGGCTGTTTTTTTTTAATATTTTTTTTTTAAGATTTTATTTATTTATTTGAGAGAAAGAGAGAATGAGAGACAGTGAGCATGAGAAGGAGGAGGGTCAGAGGGAGAAGCAGACTCCCTGCCAAGCAGGAAGCCCGATGGGGGACTCGATCCCGGGACTCCAGGATCATGACCTGAGCCGAAGGCAGTCGCTTAACCAACTGAGCCACCCAGGTGCCCTCTGGCTGTTTTTATATCCAGTTACCACCGTGCCAGAGGTTGGGGCCTCAGTGGTTAAGGAAAAAGGAAATAAAATGTGGAAATGGCAACACTGGCGTTAGAGTAATAACTCTGTAGACATTCAAGTGACGTCACAGAGGGAAATACCATCTTGCTCCTTGGGAGAGCCCCTGGGAAGACCTTATGGAGAAGAGAGCTCTGCACATTTTCCTAATCAATTCATCCTTTAATTTTACGACTAAAGATATCGGCCCCTGATGCAAAGCACCCAACCTTTCCTTCAGCCAATTTTTACTGAGCACCTACTATAGGCCGTGCACTGGGTTAGGTCCCGGCAGGTGCAGGGAGGCCCAAGGCATGGCCCATGGCCTCAGGAGCACGCTCAGTGCCTCAGGAGCCAGGCTTGTCCCGCGGCTTGCTTGGCTCTTCCTTCTCTCCTCCGTGGGTCGCAGAGAGTCAGCATCTTGCTCCAGGTCAGCCTGAGGGTCTCTCTCTCCACTCCCACCCTCACTTCTCACCCTCCACCCCCAGCTCCCTAGCTGACTGAAAAGGTGCAAAAGGGAATCTGAGAGATTCTGTGCTGTTTGTTTTGGGTTCAATGGAATCTCATTTACACGTGTTAATTGCAACTAATTGGCACTAATTGGATGAACAGGAAACCCTCTGGGAACACTCATACCTTTAATTTGTAGTAAATATCATTAATTAACATATGCTAATTAGAACCAATTAACATTGATTAAGGGTTTCCAGCTACTTGGAAAGTACAACTCTGTGTCCTCCTCCCTTGGTTGCCTGAAGTCAGTGCAAAATACACCATGTGAAGTCTGGACAGAGAGGACTCCCCTTCTGGGGACAGCCCGCCCCCAAGCTGGGTGCTTGGAGGATGGCACTCTGTCCTCTCCTGCCCCAGGGCAGAGGGGTATGCAGGGGTCAGGGCTGTGAGGTTAGCACTTCTCAGGGAGTGAGAGAGTCTGACTGTTGGGAGGTTCTCTGGGCCTGGCTCCCAGCGTGGGTTGAGAGGGCACACTAGAGGTCAGCCTAGCCGGGAGGGTGCGGCTGCTGAGACCAAGCAGTGTTCAGCCTCCTCCTTCAAAGATGCTGGAGGGTGACACACCCATCAGCCTGAGTCCTATTTGGTGCACACACACACACACACACACACACACACCTCCTCCATCTGACAAAGCTATGTCGATGTTGACCTCCTCTATCTGACATTGATGTGCGAAGGGGGATACCTCCGTGGTCTGACAGATGCATGGATGGTGGGACCATCTCAGTCAGAGATCTCCTTTGCCCATCTTAGGATGTTTCTCACTGAAGACAGGGATGCTCTTCAAATTATCCAGAGGATGTGTGTCAGATCAAAAAAAAAAAATCATGGGGCGCCTGGGTGGCTCAGTCATTGGGCACCTGTCTTCGGCTCGGGTCATGGTCCCGGGGTCCTGGGATCGAGCCCCGCATTGGGCTCCCTGCTCAGCGGGAGGCCTGCTTCTCCCTCTCCCACTTCCCCTGCTTGTGTTCCCTCTCTCACTGTGTCTCTCTCTGTCAAATGAATAAATAAATAAAATCTTTAAAAAAATAATCATTTCCCTGGGAACCAGAAGACTTCTCGGTCTACTTTCAGTTCTGTTACTAGCTAGCCTTGGGACTCTTGGATTCATTAAAATATCTATATAAATTATTTTTAGTCCAATTACAAAAAATTAAATGTTTACTGCAGACTGCCCCTCTCCCCCCACATCTAAGATTCCAAGGCCCTGCCTTTCCTTTTCTGCAATATTCACCTTACTACATCATGTCTGATGTCCATCTTCCTCAACAAGCCACAATTTCCCTGAAAGCAGGGTTTGAGGCTGGCTTGTTCACTCTGGCACCTCAAGGGCACTGAAAAAGCTGCTGCTGAGTTAAATAATATATGGGAGGAAAAAAATTGGTTGAACGAATGAATGAACACATACAACAAAGCCATCTTTAATTTCAACCACCACAGAGGAAACAACATTTGTGTGGTATGTGTTTGTGTGTGTATACTTACATTTATATATAAATAAAATATGTTATATATATCAAATGCACACACGTAACATGAATATCTATCCCAAAAAGCTTAATGCTGTTTTTGCTCTAATAACTTCAAAAGTATAAGTGTTCCAAACTTTGAAAAACCAAAGAAATCACTTAAAACTTTTTTTACATCCCTTGTGCCTTAATTTAATTTTGTGAATTTTGAATAATACTTTTTAAATTTTAAATGTCTGTTTCAGTCCCTCTGAATGGCAGTAGCAAACAGTGACTCAAAAATTAAAACCAGAAGTTTATTATTAAAAATTCACGAGACTAAATATGTGTATTTCTGCCAGCACTGAGAACTGTTCTTCTCTTTCAACCACCAGGTACGTCCTGAAGCCAATTTTCTCATCTGTGCAATGTGGCTACGGGTACTTACACTAACTCTCCAGGCTTCTCATGTGGGAAGTGTGGGTGATTTTGTAACCCCAGGAAAGGAGTATTCTCCAGGCCACTTGAGAAGAAAAGGCTCTCTAGCTCCCAGATCCTAGCTATTGGCTCTGATGGAAAGAGATGGGGGCCTGAATGGGGCAGAACCTCGCAGAATCCTCACCTCCCAGGGGACCTGGGTGGTAGATCCTTCCTTACCTGAACAGAGAAACAGGATTGCCCTGGGAAGCTGGGGGGGGCGTTTTGGGATTCGGGACAATGCAAATGCAAGGTTGGAAAGATTGCCCTGTGAGGGCTTGCCCCCACACAGGGAAAAGTGAATTAAAAGCCTTTGGGTACATACATTCATTCACTTAATTCTCCTATAACCCAATGATACGGGCACAATTATTAGCCCCATTTCACAGATGAGGGAACTGAGGCTCAGAGAAGTCAAGTATGTGTCCTTGCTCACACAGCCAAGTGGCAGGACTACAATCTGAACTGAACTTCGGCTGCTCAGTGCCGCCCCTTCCTCCCACCGGCATTTTTGGTGCCCATAGAATGGCTCCACGAGGCTGTAGCCCCTGGGGTGCTGTCCCCAGGGCAGGGAGCTCCTGGCCCTGCTTCAGTCTCAGCAGCGTTGCTGAGTGGACCCCTCATTCCCAGCTCCCTCCCCGTGGAAATCTGAGGTCTGAGGGAGGGCTGCTGACAAGGTTCACAGCAGCTTAATTACCAAAGTAATTTCAATTTGTTTTTGTTAATTGAAATCTCATTAAGCAAGTAATTTACTCCAACACAGCTCAGGAGTCCACAATTCTACGGGTGAGGAGGCTAAAGGGGTTTTTAGAACTCGCCTTAATCTGGGGAGTGTGCTTCTCGCTTTGTCCTGTGGCCTGTGTGTGTGTCTGAGTGTGCACGTGAGTGGGTGTGCACATGAGTGGGTGTGCACGTGTGCCCCCTGTGGAAGGGCCCCTCCAGCTGACCAGGGGCACCCTTTCTCCTTCTAGGCCTATACTCCCCTGTCCCACCACCGCAGGGCCCTGGAGCCCACCTGCCTTGCCCCGTACCCTGGGATGATGAGAAAAAAGGAACCCAGGCCACACCCCCTGGGTGCGTGCAGCCGGGCCTGCGGTATAGACATGTGCACAGAGACACCATTTGTTATGCCGGGCACTGCTCGAGGCACAAACTGGAGACCCTGGGGGCATGGATGGCACCTTTTGAAGGACGTCTTTTCTGAGCCCTGGACTTTGTGAGTTCACCTGCTAGACGCCCCGAGTCGTCTTTCCTGACTCATAGCTCATGCACAGCAAGCCCCTTGCGAAGGTTGTGCTTCCCCGACTGTAAACTCCTAGAAGGCGGGGGCCCTTCTTCTTCCTCAGGGCTGTGGCCCTGGCTTAGCTGTGGGGCTTCCTAACTGGGTCTGGGGTGGGCCAATTCTTTATTGAATGGGACGCTACTGGGAGGTGCAAGCATTTTTAGCATTCCTGGCTTGCTTATCTAATACCAGGAGCCCATCTCCAAATAACTGTGACAACCCAAACAAGCCCTTCACCTGTTTCCAACCTCCTCCAAGTGCAAGGGTCCACACACTGCCTGGCACGTGGTAGGTGTTCCGTGAGCATCTGTTGAGTGGTGACTGAGCGTGGAGGAGTGGTGTCTCTGATCTGGTCCATGCTTGTCCACGATGTGTGTGTGTGTGTGTGAGAGAGAGAGAGAGAGAGAGAGAGAGACTGAGCACTGCAGGAGCAGCTCCTCCGGCCTGTGCCCCTGGGTGTGCCGGGCCAGCAGTGGGTTCTGGGCCCTACTGCAGCCTGGGGGTCCCAGTTCTCCAGAGCTCGGACTGCACCCGGCGTCTTCCCTCCCTCTCCCCATGGCCTCGTTCCCTGGCTGCCTCTCCAAGGCCCCCGCCACCCAGCTGCCTTCTCCTTTTGCCCCCGACTATGGCCACTTGGTAGTTTCCCAGGCCTGACATTTCCAACATGCAATGCCATATGTATTACCACTCTCAGGTAATTATCACGTAAAATTAAGCTAGTCTTGTACATGAAACCAGCAATTAGCCAGGGATTGAAGGTCAGGGAGAGCTCGTTTATAGAGTCGCTAACAAAATGTTAAGTGGAAGTGTGTGTCAGATGGGCCAGGAGGCTGGATTAGCCGGGGTCGCAGCGGTGGGACTGGAGAGCCATGGAGACTCCCGGCTCTGCAGCGCTGGGCACAGCAGGAGGAGGTGGGGATTTATGGCTCACACTTTTCTCTTCCAGCTCTCAATCTGGGGCACGGCTTTGGGAAAGAAGGTTGCTAAGCCTGCTAAATCCTGTGCACACCAACACCCCATTCATCTGGAAACCTGGTAGGTCCTGCCTAAAAGCCTGGATGTCAATTCCACCTCCTGCCTGGCTGCCCACCACCCCGGTATTTTGCACTCAAGCCCTTCTGATCTGTTTTGGGTATCTGAAGACAGGAAGATCTTCCAAGACTCAGAAACTTTGCATATGCCATTCCCTTCGCTTGGAACACCTTTCCCTCTCTCCCAACTCCCTTATCATCAGCCTGAAAAATTTCTTTTTTCTTTTCTTTTTTTTAGAGAGAGAGAGAGCATGTGTGCATGCTCAAGCTGGGGGGAGGAGCAGAGAGAGAAAGAATCAAGTGTGGAGCCTGACGCTGGGCTCGATCTCACAACCCTGAGATCATGACCTGAGTCGAAATCAGGGCCACCCAGGTGCCCCAGCTTGGAAGTTTTCTATTTCCCTTCCTGCAATTTCAGTCCTCGCTTCTCCAGGAGCCTTCCCAGAGCATCCCCACCCCCCCAACTTTATTTCAGAAGGGGCTATCTTTGCTTTTGTACCGTGAGCATGTTTCCACTATGGTGCTTATACTCTATGGCAATTTATTGGTGATTTGTCTGTCTCTACTACTGGACTGTGAATTACTCATCTCTTCCTGGCAACCTGGAGCTGCTCAATAAATGTGTGTGGAATGAATATAGAGATTATTCTCTGTTTGCTTTGTTCTTTTACATATCCTTCAAGGTCCTGCTCAAATACCACCTCCTCTGGGCAGCTTTCCTGAATTCTTTCCCTGGTAGAAGAAATCATTCCTTCTGTATTCCCATAGCACTTTGTGTACATTTTTATTACTGCACTTACAAATTGTCTCATATTTCATTATAGGGCTACTTAGGGCTACCACGTCGCACAACTCCAGAGGGTGCCATTCACATTGAGCCAGGTAAGGCAGAGATGGTGCCTGTACTTGCCCACGAGGCAGTGACCGTTAGCGGGGCAAAGATCCGATGCCTTTGCTAACAGCCTGCATATAGTGTGCTCTCATTGGCCACATTAGTGTCAGTTCAGAGGAGGTAAGCAATAGACATGCAATAAACATGTGCTTAGTTATTGAACAGGAACAGATGGTTCAGCAGAGAGAGCTCTGATTTCGAAACTGGGGAACTGCGTTCCAGTTCAGGCTCCGCCACTAGATTGCTGTGTAGCCATAAGTGAATCACTCAACCTCTCTGGTCCTTATCCTTTAAAATCAGGTTGTATGTGTCAAAGTGCCCGAGACAAAGCCAGTGCTCACTGCACGTTAGTTTCCCACCTCCCTTTTTTCATCTGCAAAATGGGAATTTTAAGATTCCTTGTGGTGTGGACAATTATGGGCTCTTAGGATTAGAAGAAGTTTTGACAGACATCTGATTTAACCCCTGGCATCTCCGGGAGGTGGTCATCCAGTTCTGGTTTGTACATCTCTAATGCCAAGAAGCTCCCTTACTCACAATGTAGGCCATTCTATTTTCAGACAGCTCTGCCTTAAACGAGAGCCCCAGTATCTGACACTTGGCTGCCCAGAGATTCCTTTACAGGGCCTGGTTCTGCATCATGTGGCCAGGCCCATGACCCAAGATGATATTCATAGATGATGATCTGCTTCAGGCCCCAAGACACAGTCCCATCACCATCCCTCATGTGACTTAATTTCAAGCCTATTCACCCTCTTTGTTACCCTCCTCTGCACTTGTTCCCCTTTGTCCAAAGACCTCTTGAGATGGGGCATCAGAGCAGGATAGGACTATCACCTTCCTTTGCCTAGAACCTGTACTTCTATTAAGAATCCAGGTTGGATGGGCACCTGGTTGGCTCAGTCGTTAAGTGTCTGCCTTCGGCTCAGGTCATGATCCCGGGGTCCTGGGATCGAGCCCCATGTCAGGCTCTCTGCTCGGCGGGGATCCTGCTTCCCCCTCTCCCACTCCCCCTGTTTGTGTTCACTCTCTTGCTGTCTCTCTCTCTGTCAAATAAATAAATAAAATCTTTAAAAAAAAAAAAAAAAGAATCCAGGTTGGAATCCAAGATCAGTTTTTTGGGACCCATAGCTCAACCCTAGCAAACATTTTACCATGGGAGACAAAGCTGGGAATGAGCAAAATTGTTCTTAAATTCTATTTTACATTTTAAAAAAAGTCTGCCAAGGGGCATCTGGGTAGCTCAGTCGGTTGTGTCCGACTCTTGACTTCAGCTCAGGTTATAATCTTGGGGTCATGAGATCGAGCCCCGAGTCGGGCTCTGTGCTGAGCATGGAGCCTGCTTGGGATTCTCTCTCTCCCTCTCTCTCTGCCCCTCCTCCTGCTTGCACACACTCTCTCAAAAAAGGAAAAAAAGTCTACCCAGAAAACACTACTATAAACACAAATGACAAACTAGGGAAAAATTATTTGTAACTCATATCATAGGCTAATTACCTTAATAGATAAAGAGAATCCACAAATCAATATGAGAAAGATCTACAACCTAAAAGAAATAGGAGCAAAGGATAGCAGGAAATTGACAGAAAAGGACCTGAAAATTGTTCCTAAATGTATGAAAAGATGTTTAACTTCATTCATCATAAGAGAAATGCAAATTTTTCACCTGTCACATTACACTGGCAAAGATAAAAAAGTGTGATAATATTTTGTTGGTAAAGGATGAGGAAACAGACACTCTCCTACATTGCAGGGCTAAACTGGGACACCTCTCTAGGGGGGAAATGTGGCTTTATCTACTAAAATTTAAACATGCAGAGACATTTTGATTCGGGATTCCACCTCTAGGAATGTATCCTGCAGACTGACTTACACATGCACTTCGGCAGCTGTGCTGGACGAGGGCAGAAACTTTTGCTTGTTTTGTTCACTGCTCTCTCTCTGCCACCTGGATTGCTGCTCAGGACATAGTAGGTACTCAAAGAATGTCTACTGGATGAATGAAAGAAAATGGAAAATGACACATATTCAAGGTTATTTATTGCAAAATTTTTGGTAAGAGCCAAAACCCAGAAATAATGTAGGTGTCCAACTATCATGGAATAGTATACTGGTGTTAAGAAGATCAGGGCAGGGGCGCCTGGGTGACTCAGTCCGTTAAGCGTCTGTCTTCGGCTCAGGTCATGATCCCAGGGTCCTGGGATGGAGCCCCATGTCGGCTCTCTGCTCAGCAGGGGTCTGCTTCTCCTTCTCCCTCTGTCTGCCACTCCCCCTGTTGTGTTCTCTCTCTCTCTCTGCCAAATAAATAAAAAAAAATCTTAAAAAAAAAAAAAAAAAAAAGAAGAAGAAGAAGATCAGGGCAGCTCTCCATGTACCAATGTATAAGGACCGCCAAGATGTTAATCTTGTTAAGTGAGAAAAGCAGGGTGCAGAAAAATGTGTGTAATAAGAGCTCATCTAGATATTTGCTTGTCTAGGTAAGAACATCTCTGGAAGGAAGGTCCCAAAGCGACCACTGTGCTTGCTTCTCGGTAGAGGAACTAGGGTTGTGGAGGATGGCGTTGGGAGTAGCTTTACTTTTCAGTGTATTCCCTTAGATTCCTTTGAATTGTAGGTCATGTGAATGTACTACCTATTCAAATAAACAAATACAATTCACAATTTAAAAGGAGCTGGGGGGCGCCTGGGTGGCTCAGTTGGTTAAGCGTCCGCCTTCAGCCCAGGTCATGATCCCAGGGTCCTGGGATCGAGCCCCATGTCGGGCTCCCTGCTCAGTGGGGAGCCTGTCTCTCCCTCTCCTCCTCTCTCTTGCTATCTCTGTCGCTATCTCTGTCTCTGTCTCAAATAAATAAAATCTTAAAAAAAAATAAAAGGAGCTGGGCTCAGGAATTAATCGTGTGATTTTGGGCCCATCCACTTGCGTACACACATATGCGCACATCTCCCGGGATGTCCATGTCCATGTATGCATGCATACGTGGATGATTCCAATTTACTTTGCTCACGATTGCAGTTTCGCTTTCCTAAATGAACCTAGTTCCTGAGGCCTTCCTCCCCACCCCTCAATAATCTTTGACAGCTCCCTATTAAGTCCAAACTCCCCGTCCCGGGTCTCAGGATCTCCTGTCATCTGACCTCAGTCCACCCCACCACTCTTTTCTCATGGTCTTTACCACAGAAAAATGGAGCTACTTGCTCTCCCCCTGCCAATGTCCTGGCTGTGCCTTGGACTGTGCTTCTTGGGAAATCGAGAACCGCTCTCCTCTGCTGCCACAAGTCATCCCCACTCTTTAAGACTCATCACACACCTCTTCCTCCAGGAGGGCATCCTTGATGCTTCAAGCTGGAAGTGGTCTCTCACTTTTTATCTGCAGCTCTCTTACAGCATGTAGGTTTCTTTGAACCCTATAGTAAAGCTGTTTCCACATCTGAAAACTGTTCTCCTAAGCTATTGGAAGGAAGGCAGAGTTCAAGTTTGATTCCTGTTTGTATTGTGCTCAGAGCCCCGGGAAATGTCAGACACATAATAGGTATTCGAGAAATGCTAAAGGAATGCATAGGCCTGAGTCCAGTGGTGGGTAAGTCTGTCTGGTCTTTGTATCATCTGAGCCATCATTATCAGCCTCCTCATCAGCGGGGAAAAGACTTTCGCAGGCCTACTTGTGCACAGCCTATGTGGGGCCTTCTGGAGAGTGGCTCAGCACGAGCCCACGGCAGCCCATCCACGCCCACCAGCCTGGGCCGCAGAAGAGGGGCCCAGACGTGACCAGACGGTGAGGCAGCCACATTCCAGACGGATGAGGCACGCCTGGGAAGTCACATGTCTGGCTCACCAACCCACCTGCAGGCACTCAAGCTTTACAAACCCTCAGGCCGACCTGGGGTTCGAGTCCTCCCTCACGCTGTGTGACCACACAAATGGCAAGTCCCTGAGTGTCAGGGACATCACCTATGCTAGGGGAACGGCCAGACCTGCCTCACGTGTCGCCCTGAGGATGGAGGAGAGCGGCCGGTAGGTGCCTTGCTGTGGGCCTGGCATCTGGCAGGTTCTCCAGGGCTGATTACCCAGAACCCGGGCCTGCCAAGCCACAGACATTCAGGAAGTCACATCAGCCCAAGCTAAACCTAGAAAGGTAAATGTATTGCCAAAAACCCCATATGCCAAGCAGCTCTTTATTGCAAAGCCAAACAGATTTTTTTTGGCTCAACCATTGTTTGAGATTGTTTTGCCACAGTTAACGCTCTGTTGGTGAGAACCCGCGAGACCTACCCAGGGTGTGGTGTATATGATGGATACACGTGTGAACGGACTGTGCCTGTGTACACAGACATGGATGTGTGTGCTTATCGCGAGCGGCGTGCACGTCCGCTCCCATGCCTGTGGACTCCCCAGTGGTCACGCCTGTGAGTGTCCATGTGACTGTCCACGTGTTCACACGTGGACGTGTCTGCATAGGGCCATTCATACAGTAGTGTCAGCGTGGTGACCTGGGTCGGTGAGAATGCGCCGTCAGAGGGAAGAAAGGCTGGGTAGAGAGATGATAAGAAAAGATAGGGCCAAAAGGAAAAAGCCATGTAAAGACTAAAAATGTGCGGGAGGGGTAAAAGGCGGTAGGGTGAGGGGGCTAAGCATGAACTTGAACCTCTCCTGGGTTGAACCCTCCCTCGGCCGATGCCCAGCTCGTGAACTTGGGGTGGTCAGCCCCTCCACCTGTCTCTGCCTCAGTTGCTCATCTGTAAGGTGGGGCCGAGAGCAACAGCGTGGCTCATCAGGACCATCGCGAGGACTGAGTGAACACAGGTAAAGCGCTCCGTGGAGCCGGGCACAAAGCAAAAGCGGGCCGGACACACGGTGGTGAGGGGCGTAGCACCCACCGGGCCTCTCTCCTCATCTCCCAGCTTCTGTCGCTCCTCCTCCCTCTCTGCCCCATTGTGCTCCCTCCGCACCCCACACCCCACGGCATCCTGGTCTTTGCCAGAGCCAGGCTGGGAGCAGGCAGTGCGTGCCATAGGCGGGGGAAGAAAGCCAAAGGGAACAGGAGGAGGTGGGGACGCCGGCTCTGAAAGGTGGCTTCTTTCTTTCCCCTGTCCCTAGCCATGCTCCCAGAGGCGGGAGGTTTGGGGGTGGGGGTGGGGGGGTGGGGCAGAGGGACGGCTCCAAAGAACAGACAATCCCAGCTATTCCCTGGTGGGCTGGGGGTCAGGCCCCCTCCTCGCTCCATCTGCCTTTGCCGCAGCCTGTGCCATCCGGCTTGCCAGCCCGGCCCGGCCCAGCCCAGCCCAGCAGGCTGGGATCGCAGGCTGTGCCAGCCCTGGCCCGGCCAGGGGTGGGAGTGGGCTGCAGCCCGCGGTCTGCGAAGGGTTCTGCCGCTTTGCCTTATCTTCCCATATCCCCTCTTTGCTTTCAGAGCCCCAGTCTTTCCCAGCCCTGGGGCTCTGACTCGGGTCTGTGCCAGTCTCTGGCTGTCTCGTCCATCCTTGCATCTCTGCCACCACCTGCCCGGGGGCCTCTGCCAGCTCTGGGCTCAGGAAGCATCAGGCCCTGTCGCCCTCGGCTCCCGCACCCACCCCGCCCCGCCCCCTGGCTGAAGGCTGGCGGCCCCAGCATCAGGAGGGGCTGGCTCTCTGCTCCCGCTGCCCTGCGCCCAGGGTCCCCAACCCTGCTCCCCACCTCTCCTCCCCTCTTCCTCTCTCCCCAGCGACTAGAGTCTTCTTCCCACCCCTCTGCCTCCCCCCTGCCCGGGACAGCTTGCTTCCCTCCAGGCCTTGGCTGGAGGCTCACAATGAAACTACCTCCCCCCACAGACTGGGAGGTGGAGAATCACCATGGCAACCAAGAAAGCCTCTCCTCCCTCCCCTCCCCTTCCTTTCCTGGCTTCACTGAAGGGGCTAGAGGTCTGGTGGGGAGTCCAAGCTCTCAGGGATACAGGATGGAGAATGACAGGCAGACAGGAGTGGATGATGGGAATGTTTGTGAGAGAGCTGGCCAATTGTGGGACCACAACTCTTGAGGAACAGGGGCCAAGTTGTGACGAGTGTGGCCTCGGCCACCAGTTGAGTTCCCCCAACACGGCTGCGATTCATCTGGGCAGCTGGGTAAATAAGGAGCCTCCGGCACCATGTGAGATCTACTCAAGCCCAATCTCCAGAGTTGGGTCCTCAGAACCTGTATTTTAGAAATTCTCCCCAGGCGATTCCTACACATCCCGCAGTGGAAGACCCACCAGTATCCAAAAGGCTGGAATACATGGACCTCTGTTTATTATTATTATTTTTAAAGATTTTATTTTTAAGAATTCTCTACATTCAATGTGAGGCTCAAACTGACAACGCCGAGATCAAGAGTCGCACGCTCCCCAGACTGAGCCGGCCAGGCGCCCCAGCCCTGTGTATAAATCCTAGCTTGCTCACGCAAAGTCAGATGGCAAGTCTTGCAATCTCTCCAAAGCTCAGTTTTCACTTCTGTAAAATGGGATTACGGGATCAGCTCCAAAGGGTGTTTGAGAATTGGCCCTCCCGGATAAAGCACCTTCCACAGAGCTTGACCTCTGCTGTCTCCTGCACCAGGCTCTGCCATCTCCAGGGGGAGGGGTAGGAGCTGGGGGAGGGGGCGGGAAGTGTGACCCCCTCCCACCAGGGCCTGCCCAGTCCTGGGCCTTCTCTGCCATTATGTGTTACAAGACACTGAAAATTCTCCACACCAGAGCAACACGAAATCATTAAGGCAAAACAATAAATAAAGGCCCAGAAGTTATTACAGGGCTGACAAGCACACAATGCCGTCCTGCAAAGCAAATATGAATTATTTCAGAACATTTTAAGATGAAAAATCCTCTCTTCTTCCTGCCTGGCTCTGTAATCCATTAACTCCTCTTTTCACCCCCTTTTCCGGAGGGGGGGCGGGGAGAGTGGCCAGGCCGGGGGGGTCCCAGAACAGGGCTTCCTGTGCCCTGGGCGGGCCTGTTCCTGCTGCCAAGTCAGCCTGGAAGCCAGCCTGCTGCTTCCTTGGCCTTGAACACCTTCTGGTTCGCTCCAAGCATCTCCCTGTTCCTTGTCTCCACTTGGAATCAGTGCACAAACAGGACCGAGAACTTCTCCTACCTCTCTGTGGTTCCCAGTTGACAGAGAAGCCCCCAACAGCTCCTGGAAGAGGGGCTATGTTCTTCCCCATTTAGAGACGGGGAAACAGGGTCAGAGGGTTCAGTGAGGGCCCCTGGGCTGGTAAATCACAGAGTTGGGACTCAAACCTGAGTCTTCTGATTCTAGGTGTAAATGAGACAATGTATGCAGAGTACTTGCATGGCATACTCGGAACTATTATTACTCTTGTCGTTGTTATTATTATTTCTAAGTACTCTTTCCAATAGGCCCCAGCTGTCCGGTCCTGTGGTGGTCCTGCTGTGGCCATCTGTCAGTTTCGACTGCTCAGCATCCCTTCCCCGTTCTGTGGTAACAGCACCCCTTGCCTTTGGAGTCCGGCCCCCTCCTTTCCACGTCACTTGATGAGCTGTCAGGCCTGTGCTGGGCCCTCTCCTGCTCCCCGGCATGGATGGGAGGTCCAGACTTATTCAGCCATACTGCCCCAGCCTTCAGACCCCAGGGATCAGACCTGAGCGGGAACCATCAGAACATTGAGCTGGGATTTTCCATACAGGTGCGGAGAGAGGCCAGGTTCCCCCTCCTTCCCTCACCAGTTTCGTGGGCTGCGCCTAGCCCCTTTCCACCCACCCCACCCCCACCTGACGTGGAAGAGGCCTGTCAGGAGGAGGTGAGCATGTGGTCGGCACCTAGAGCTAGGCAGCAGGGAAGGGCTCGGTGAGACTGCTTGAGTGCCGGAAGCCAGCGACATACGGAGGCAGCCGTACCTGCCCCGCCCAGTGACACAGGCCATTCACCTGCCCTTTGGGATTAAGTGAGACGCACTTGGGTTTCAGCCGCTTGCTCCGATGGGTCTGGGGGCTGTGTGTGCCTGAACTCAGTACATGTCCTTTAGCAGTGGCCCGAGTGAGGTGGTCTCATCACCTCCTGACCCCTCCAGGCGTATAGAAGACCGAGTGCGCCCGGGACCAGGAGATCATGCCTGGAGGTATAACCCCAGCAGAGCCTCCGGGTGGTTTGGAGTAAGCCCCGCTTCTCTGGACCTCAGCTTCCTCATTTGTCAAGTGGAGGTTAGGACTATATTATCTCAAAGGGGTCTTGTACTGATAATGTTCTAGAATTCACTCTGTATGCCGATGTGCAGTAGGCATGGGCCACACGGTCTTCCACATTCCCACTCCTGTCGGCCTCTTCCCTTCCATCTCCCATGATTCCCCCCACCCCCCACCTCACCCTTTGTACTCTACACACCTCTGCAGCCCTACATTCTCATTTACTTGTAGCTCCTGGAACAAGTCATCTGTCCATCCATCCATCCACCCATCTATCCATCCATCCATCCATCCATCCATATGATCAATCCACCCACCCACCCAGCGAGCTCCTGAAATGTATCAGGCACCATCTCTGATGCTATTGGGACCACAAGTCCTTGCCCTCATGGAGCGAACAAGTGAACACAGTGTGCAGAGAACTAGGAAAGGGGAGACATAGGATACTATGGCAGCATCTAGAAGGGGGCTGTAGCTCTCACAGAGGAAGGGATAGTTCTTTAAGGCAAGGCTCGAAGGTTGAATAAAGAATAGTCATGGGAAGGAGAGGAAGAACATTTCAGGCCATTGGAACAGCACAAAGAGTGCTGGGGTAACAGAAACTCCTAACGGAAAGTGCGTAGTCAGCAAAATGATGAGAAGTGCAATGTGTGGCCAGAGATGGCAGGAGGCGGGCAATCATGATGATCTCTTTGCCTTTCTGTCTACTTGGCAAACTCCTATTCATCCTTAAAAACCCTGCTGAGAAAGTGCCCTCCTTTGACCCTGGAGTTAATTGCTGTTTCCTCTGTACCTTATACTCCTGTAAGTGCACCTGTTCCCCTGCCCTCTCATGACCTCTTTCCACATTTGTCCCTCCGCTTAATGTTCCTTCAGGCCTTGAAGCTATTTGTCATTGCAGCGCCTGGCACATCTAAGCGCTCAATAAATGCTTTTGGACGGAATTGAATCACACAGTGTGTGTGTTGCCATGAGATAACTATGTTTGTGTTTGGGGAAGGGGCAGGAGGAGTGACACGCATGTACGTGGCTATCTCTGTGTTTGGATTTAAATTCAACAATGTTTCCAGAGAGCTGTTTGGAGTCAGTGGACTGTGACAAGCTGCTGACCATTTTCTCAACACTAAGAAAACTCGCTGGGCTGGGGTGGGGGGGTGGGTGAAGCCAGTTGGGTTTGAGGCTGACCTGCCCGCCCCTCCACTCCCCCACCCCTCCTTGCTTTCCTTCCCCTTCCCTACACACTCCTGCCTACTTGGTGCCCTCAACCCTTCAGGGCTCTGTGTGGGGGTGAGGCAGTAGACTGAGGCTGCGGCCCCCACCTGGGTGCCCACTGGCTGCTGGCCGAGCTGGTTTCTTTGCCAAAGAAGCTGATCAATGGGGGCCCCAGCTGATCAATGTGGGTCAGATTGCTGTCTGTGTTGGTGATGGGGAGCCCGGGTCCTGTTCCCGGTGATCTGTGGGGGGAGCAGAGGAACAGCCTGACACAGGGGGACAGGCATTTAACCAGAGGAGCTCCTCCAGGAAAGTGCTGCCCCAATGTTCTCGATCATCTTTATCTGCTTCAACTCTAAGGGGCCGGGTACTTGCCTGGGGCAAGAGAGGGAGCCGGTGGGGAAGGAAGAGGAAAAATGAGCTATTGCCCCCTCACCCCACCATGTCACCTACAAGCCAGGCCGAGACCCGAGGCCCTTTACAGTCCCTGCAACCCTGAGATGTGGTTCTCCCCCTCCAGCCACGTCCATCCATCAGTTCGCATGTAGCCTACCCCGTGATTTTGGGGTGGGAGGAAGCTGCCGGCATTTGGGGAAGATCTACCATGTTCAGGCTCCTGGTGCAGTCACATTTAATTCTCTCAACAATCTTGGGCAGACACTATCATCTCCTTTAGGAGATGGGAAAACTGAGGCTCTAAGAAGCTCAGAAGCATGGCCGAGAGCCCAGAGCTTCGGCTCTCTTCTCTCCTGTTCTTCTGCCCTAAGGCACTGCTGGCTGACCTCAGGAGGCCACCCCATCAAGGAAGGAGATAAGACACACCTGAACGTGTAACCAGCCACAGCCTCCACTTCTGAGCATGTGACCACGGGCACCACCTGCCCGCCGTGCTCCTCAGCCAGGACTGCCTGCCCTTCTCTCTGCTTCTAAGGATGCCTGGGTCCTCTTCTTCCTCTTCCTCTCCTTTTGGCCACTGACCCCCAGAAAGCCATTTATTCTGCTGTGGTCTTGGTGTAAGACCGAGGGCACAAGGCCCCCTGCTCCGCTATCATTGTGGGGTGGGAGGGAAGAGAGGGGCATGGATCCTGTGCCTGGAGGCTAAGGTTGGAACTAGAATGACCTTTCCCTTAGCTTTCTCAAGGTGACAGTGACCGTGAGCAGATCATTTAAGCTCTCTGTTTCCTCACTTGTAAAATGAGGCTACACCTTGCAGAATTTTATAAAGGAGATGAAATGAGATCATGTGTCTATTGCTATGTTGCTGGCACTCAAGGAAGGTTTGAAAATAAAAATGGTGAGTTGGAGGGTGGCTGGACAGGACAGAGAACAGAGCTGGTATGTGCGGAGGAGTGCGTTGAGGAAGGAGGAGTACAGTGGCGTGGCGGGCTGGGGGGGACCAGGAGGCTGCATCCCAGGAGTGAGGCTGGGCAGGGAGAGGTTGGGGAGGGTTCTGAATGCCAAGCTGACTTTGGACTTTGTCCTAGGGATTAACTGTCTTCACACCTGGAGTCCTTTGTTCAAATGAGGTCCTGTTTGGAAGTCTAACAGGGTAAGCAGATAATTAGTTAGACGGAGAACGGGAGGTTCCAGAGTCCTGCTTTTCAACCTCTGTCCGTATCACCCCTGGTCCTAGGAAGGGCTCCGCAGAACCCACTGAGCGACACTGAGCAGGTCTGTAAAGCCTCCACAGTGGAGAATGATCTGAGTAGAACCAGAAGGCCTGAGCAAGGAGAGTGGGAGGGAGGGCTCGGTGTCCTTCTCCTCGGTCCTCCTTGTGAGCCCCCTCCCCCTCATCCTGTAGACACGTTGATTGTGGCACCTGCTGGGAAGGCTGGGTCCAGCTTTTAGTTCTCTCCTGGGTCCGGGTGACGGAGTGCAGTAGGTCTGGCATGAAGGCTCCAGAGCAAGCGCCTTATGGGTGTCCCACCACATGGTCAAGGGCCCATTCCGTCCCCTCCAGCATTTACCCCACTCAGGCGGGGGTTGGGCACATCCTTTCTTCCGCTCTGCTTCTCTACTTGGCCAACTCCTCCTTGTCGTCAGGCCTCAGCTGGGACGCGGCTCCCTCCAGAAAGCCTTCCTTCTCCCCCTGCACACTGGATCGGATGCCCCCGCTCCGTGCCCCCACTGCCGGGGGCTAGCCTCTCGTAGCAAGAGTCCCCGAGTGCTGTCATCGTCTGCCCATTTATCCCGCTTCTCTGCTGGGTTTTAAGTTTGAAGGCGGGGATCCTATTGCCAGAGCTCTAACGCCGTAGGCTCTGCCGGAAGCAAAGTAGGTGCTTAATAAATGCTGGTAGAGCATGGGTGCAGGGAGAGCCCCAACGGGGGTGTGAGCTCTTGACAGATGAGGGCTGACCTTCCGAAGAAGGGGTGAAGGCTGGGAGGAGAACCCAGGCACCGGGGTCCGGGGCTGGGGGTGGCACTGTCCCACTAGGCATGTCTCCCTCTTTTCTGTCCCGTGTCTTTCCTGCAGGGGGCTTGCCCTCTGTGCTGTCCAGTTGCCCCCCGCTGTGCGCGCCCACCTGTGCGGGCGTGCAAATGCTCAGGTGTATTCGCTAGATCTTTGCGTCCCTGGGCCTGAAGGAATATGAGCGGGTGCAGAGCTGCCTGGCTGTGTGTGCATGCGTGTGTGTGTTTGTGTGTGTACACACACGCACGGCAACAGTAAGTTTGGTGTGCGCATGCGTCTTTGCGAGTCCAGGTACAGGTGTGACCCCTTTGCGCGCCCAGCTCTGCACGCGGAACGTGTGCAGGTGTGTTTTTGTATCTGCGAGCATGTGTGTGCTTTGCCCAGATAGAAGCGTGACGACCACTGGGGCTGGTAGGGCCAGGTGCGTTCTGTCACAGCGCCCTGATTAGCCTTGGCTTGCAAGCATTTAGGGGACAATTTACAGCTGCACCTGACCCTGGCCTCTCTGCCCTGGCCCGTGTGTGCCGCTGCGGCTGGCCCCTGGCCCCCCGCCCACCCCCTGCCCCCCTGGCCACATGCCTGTGATTTACGGCCGGCCTGTGGGGAGGGGCCCCCAGCCCACCGCCCACCTCTCCGCAGCTCCTGCACCAGATGGGCTGCCTGCTGCCCCCCGAGAAGCTCCACCAGGGAGGGTGAGGCGAGAGGACCCCCGCCCGGCGCGGCTCGGACCCCTCCCTCGCCCACTGCCCACCTGCTTGCCGGCAGCCCCTGGCATCCTGTCTTGGGCTTGTTCGTGGCTATTGGAATTGCGAGCTGAGGTGGGAGGTCAGAGTCGGTGACATAGAACAGAAACTGCCCCGGTCTTCCCGGCCTGTCCGCCGCAGACGCAGATGGCCAGATGGACGGACACGCACAGATGAAGGCATCGATAGGTCCTCCTACGGGGACGCTCAGAGGGTCAAGTCTGACACATGCACGTGTACACACACACACACACACACACAGTGAGTGTTCGTGGGGGATCTGCCTATGTGTGGGGGCCGGGAAGGGAGCCAGGCTCCCCCCCGCAGCCAGGCCAAGCCTCCCCCACTCCCTGCTGGGTCCCCGCCTCTCTGCCCCTGCGTCTACACTCCCCGATGCCAAAGGCTATCTTCTCCAGCTCGTGCCAATCCATTATGAAGGTCCACTCAACCAGCAAGGGCATTTCTGGGGGGCATCCCGAGGTGGGCCCTTGGGGGCCGGGGCCCAACCCCGGGCTCCCGGGCTCCCAGGCCGGCGTCGCTGGGTGCAGGGGGTGCTAGAGAGACCCTGGGCTGTGTCAGGCTGAAGGTGAGCGCTGGAAACAAAAAGATTGGAGTAAATTATTATTCCCCCCATGGCTTTCCCAAGGAAAGTGGAAGCAGCAGCCTGAGGCCCGTTTTCCTATTTGATGGGGAATCAGATAAATGGCAGGCAGCTTGCTCTGATAAGGCCTTGCTCTGGGCACCACCTCTCTCTCTGAAACCCTCTTACTATGCATAGAGGAAGGCTATCTGTGCGGCTGCACCTTGACATAAATATATCTGCACCCGAGATGAAGCAATTCCCCCAGAAATTACAGCAGGGGGATTGCATCTGAGGAGGGGGCCCTGGGGAGGGCTGGGGGCTGCATGGGAGGGGGGGGAAGAGGGGGAGGCAGGAGAAGCCTGCGCAGGCAGGGAGGAGAAGAGGGAGGCGGCCGGGAGATCGGGAGCGGGGAGGAAGAGGTCAAGAGGACTGCACCAGGGAGGGGCCCAGAAGCATCTCCGTATAAAATTTATACATTTCCCCCCCCTCCAAGCGGCTTTCGCGGAAATATTCTCCTCCTGTATCATCTTCTTAATAGGGCAACCCCTCACCACCCCCTTTCCCCACTGCCCTTACCACACTCTCCTCTGCCCATAGAATTAAAAAAAATATATATGTGGACGATAAAATAGATTTTACAATTAGTTGCCTAAATGGAGGAGTCTCGGCTGCCTTAACATTTTTCTTTCCAGAGGGGGCGTGGGTGGTAACGCAACTTAAATAAATACACAAATAAATAAATGTTTTTGAAAACATGGAGAGCGCAGGGTTCTGAGTGTTCGGGCATTTGAAACAGTTTTCCAACGTGTCACAGGGCTCTGTGCGCGCACACGTGTGTGTATGGGTGCAAAGATGTGCGTGAACACTCCCGTGTGTTCGTCTGGGTGTGTTCTCATAGGGGTAACTCCTACTCTCGCGGACACACACAACTCCCGGCTCTTTTTGCTTAGTCTCACAATGCACCGCACTCTCCCTCTCTCCCCCCTACCATCAGGGTCTGCCCATCTCTTCGAGCCCGTGTTTCTGGGCTCCACCCTCCTGGGTCTGAAGAATGGAGCCTCCAGCCTCCTAGGAGGTCTCTGGGAAGCCCTCTGGCCCCAGTAAGAAAAGCTTAAGTGAGAGACATCCCATCAGGCACAAGGGTCCCGTCTCCTGCCAGACACCCCCCCGCCCCGAGCTCCTCCTTGGCTGGGCAAAGGTGCCCAAGGGCGCTGACAGCAGGCTCGGCAGGACACGTACACGGGGGAAGGGCAGTGGGGCCATGTGGGACGGGGGTCCTGTCCCCAAAGCCCTGGGTCTTAGAGGCGCAGGGTGGGCTTCCTAGGGTGGGATAGGCAACAGGAGGCATTGCATGTGCAGGGGTGTGTGGGAGAGGAGAAGTGGGGTGTGAGTGCTTGCGTCGGTGTCCCCTCCCTCCCCAAACTGGCACCTGCCTTGGGTCTGACTGTTGAGCAGCTGCGAGACACAAGAGTCGGCCGACAGATGCCACGGCCAGGCTTTTGTCTGAGCGAGAGAAAAATCACACCCTCCCCTTAAGCCCCTGCGGCGGCTGAGGCTGGGGGGCTTATGCATCTCACCCTCTGGCTCCATCTCCAACTCTGGAAAGCAACAGCGGCCTTCATCCTGCCCCCCCTCACCCAGCTTTTGGGAATTGGAGGGTGATGGGGAAGATGTAGGAAAGTGAAGGTTTGGGTGGGGGGGATGCTTTCAACCCCTTTGCCCAAATTGTGTGATAAACTCCCAGAGCCCACCTATGGCAGGGGGTGGTGGTGTTGGCAGGGGATGGGGGGGACTCCGTCACATCACCCTGATGTAGCTAGAAAAGGGCTGAGCTGGTAGGCAGGAAATCAAGCTTCTAGTTCTATCTCTGCCACTTCTCTGTGGCCTCACTTTTCTCATCTGTTAAATGGGGGAAGCAATCATTCAAATGTCAGGTATAACGTTAAATAACATGGATAACGGGGTTTTTGACACACATCAGACCAATGAGGCCAGAACGGACTGGTTGTGACTGCATCTCATCTGCTACGGGTTTGGGCTCAGCCCTGGGGAACCCAAGGCCTGGTCTCCCTGCGGGAAATAATCCTCTTCTGGGCTGGAATTCTCTGGATGTACTTGCAAGCTGGCTCTGGAGACAGGTTAGGGAACAGGAGTCCTCCAAGGAGAACTGCTGTGGGCAACCAGACTGGGCCAAGTTGCAGGCAGAACACTGACCCCATCCCCAATTTTTCTGCAGTGGAGGACTTAGCCAGGAAGGTGAAAGGGCCAGGGAGTTCTGGGAACTGTAACTTCAGATCAAATAAGAGAAGGAAAAGCCACCTGGGCAAGGGGGCTTGGATAGGTTCTGTTTTCCATATTGGCAAGCTGGTGTGCACACTGGGACATGAACCCCCATCCATTCCTGTAGCGGGATTTGGGCTATCATTGATCTCAGCTGGGACATTGACTGTCACACCCATTGTTGTATATCATTGCCTGCATTGATCCTCATACTGGGACATTGATTCCCTTTAACCAACTCTGAACTGGGGCATTGATCTCGACATTGGGAGGCTGATTCCCTTACCCATTTCTATGGCAGGACGTCGATTCCTCTCAACCAACTCTACTGGGACATTGATTCCCGCAGGGGACCCTGATTACCAGATTACATTGATCAACCAAATCTTCACTGGGGTATTGATCCCTACATTGGAATGTGGACTCCTTTCCCATCCAACTCTGGATTGAGACATTGATCCCACATTGGGTCATTGATTGATTCTTCTCTCTCAGTATCTGGATATTCTCTACCACCTGACCCTGAATAAAGACACTGATTTTTATTTTAGGGCTTTGGTCCATTCAGTCCATCAATCATTCATTTGTTCCATCTACTGTGTGTCAGTTTTTGTGCTAATGGTTAGGATATCTGTTTTTCTTTCTCTTCCTGCCATCAGCCTCCATGTGAAGACCCCAATTCCCCTTTAGGATTCATGGTCGAAGACTGACCCACCTTCTTGCATCCCCCACCCCACTCTTTTGCCCCCAGTGACCTCAGTTCAGCTCTATGGCCATCAGTCAGGTGACGAGAACCTAATGAAGTTGGGGGCCGTAGGGAGCATAGTGGAAAGAGGAGAGACTCTGGAGTCATTAGTTGGAATCCTGGGCTTCACCAAATACCTCAGTTTCCTCATCTTTCAAGTCGGGATAAGAACACCTACTTTTCAGGTTTCATGTGCAGATTAAAGGCAAGAATATAGATGGGAGCCCTCAATGGGACCCGGAGCATAGAGCCCACAGTACTTCATAACAAGGCTTTCCTTCCCCTCCCCCTTGCCCCCCAGCCCAAGGAGATGGCTCTTAAGTTCACACATCCTTGTGCACCCCCCATACACCTGATGCAGCTGAGACCCTCCCTTTCCCCAAATCCACCACAGGCAGCGTCCCCCGTGAAGTAGAGTCCTCACAAAATTCCAGAGTCTCCCTCATTTAAAAAAAATCCATATTCTATAGATAGCGAAGAGGAGAGGAACTTTTCTACCCCGAGCCTGTATGTAATTACATATTTTGGCTGCATGCTGGGCCTGGGATAAATCTGTATGGTAATGCAGGCCAGGGGCTTACGATGTAGGCACACATGCTAATTTTTAAACCACAAAATCGCGGCTGTTTTTCATTTTCATTTCCAACAACACTGGCAGAGATTAGGTCCTATTAAGCACCATGGGGCCTGTCCTCCCCCTGGCCACCTGCAGGGCTCCTCATGGCTTTCGTGGGCTTTTTGGGCCTGGCGCTGAGGCAAACACAGCCTTCCTAATTGGAGGGCAAAGCTCTGCCCAGGAGAAGGTGTCCAGGTTGGCAGACCAAGGCCGTCTACTCCCCTCACTCCCACCGGGGCTATGGCTAGGTCTCACTCCACCCGGGGAGGGAGGATTCGGAGTCCCCAGGGCCCATGAGGCTTGAGATTTCCAGGCTGAGGCCTCTCCTCACGGGAAAGGCAAGTCAGCACCCCCCCCCCCGCCCCCGCCCAGCAAAGCCCTGGAGGCTGTCCTCAGGACCCTGAAGAGCGAGGGCTTGGGTCACTGACCCCGTCAGTCCAAGCCCAGCCTCCTCTGGATGTGTGACCTTGTGCAAGTCACTTCCCTTCACTGGCCCTCCGATTTCCACGTGTCCAACCCATGCAAGTGCAAATGAGGCGATCTGGACCATTCCTTCCAGCCCTGACGTTCTGCATCCGAGCGCCCTCTTTCCTGCTAAAAGGCAAATGGAGCAGGGATGACGGCAGCTAACACGGGTTACCTGTGGACCAGGTGCTGCACCGTAAGCGTTCACTATGTCATTTAATCTTCCCCTTGATTCCCTGAGGGAGCAGCAGGGTAAACAGCAAATCCCACATTCATCTCTCGCTGGTCGGGGCATCTGTTTTCTCATCCCTACAATGAGAACGTAACTGACCCAGTACCACTGACAAGGTACTCCTGAGATCAAATGAATTGGCACACAGTACACAAGACACTTAGAACAGGGCCAGGCACACGGTCGGCATCATCTATATGCTGGGCGTTACTATTATTTGACAGACAAGGAGACGGAAGCTCAGAAAAGGCTAAGTGGCTCACTCAAGCTCACACTATTGGAACTCCAGCTGGATCCCAGGCCCCTGTTAGCTCCCCGACTGATGTTTTTGTCCCATTCAGAAATAAGTAAAGAAGAAGCAGGGGTAGATTCTCTGCCTCCCCTTAGTCCCCATTCCTGGGCACCGGGCAAAAATGGCAGCAGAGATGCTGAGATAAGCAGAAGGGTCCAAGAGGCCCCCTGAATGGGGTTCTGGCCTGATCACCACCCCCAGCCCTGACTCTCTGGGGTCCGTGGGCACAAGGGAGCCAGCCCAGGCTTCAGTCTAACACTGGGGTCTGGCAGACCCTCTGCTTGTGTGAAGAAAGAGGAGGGCGGGGAGGGCCTGGGGAGGACCTGGCTCAGCCCCCTTCCATTCTCCCTCCATCTGCACCCAGAAGCAGCCGAGCGTGGCACGGGCCACCCCTCCCACTCCCACCCCCTCGGCATTCTCCCCTCCTGGGCGAGGGCTGCCCTGTCTCTGGGGGGACCCTGGTCTGTGCTCAATTTCATGCCACTTAATTCCCACGTCTGCCCGTGAAAATGGCGACAAATCGGCCGCAACTGCCCAAATGTCCCATCCCATCTCCGACGGCTCTCTGCACCCCCCCCTCTGCCAGTCCCTCACCCATCAGACTGGAGAGGGAGCTGAGAGGGCCTTACCGCTGCCCCAGACTCGCAGGGGGCTCTCTTCCCTGACCCCCCTCACACATCCTTTCTCCACCAGGGCCAAAGCCAGAGGCGACCCATTGCAGGCTCCTCAAGCTCACGGTCAATGTCCGGGCACTGTTTTACTTTGAAACTTAATGTTACTGCGTAATGCTTTATTCTTTTACTTATTTGTGTATTCTCCTTTAAGAACAATTTATGTTTTGAATAGCTAACACATTCACATGATCAAATTTCATAAAGCAAAAAAAGGACAGTGAAATGGCTCCCTCCCACGCTTGCACCCATTCCCCGTGGGCTGCCATCCCAAGGGTGACTAACATCCCCAGATGCTTGGGTATTCTTGGGTATCTGTTCTGCAGAAATAAGCAAACACATATAGTCTTTCTTGCCTTTTCCACAAATGGTGGTACCTGCTGATCTGCACGTGTTTACTACGCCTCAGTGGCCAGTCTCCATCCTTACCTCCCCCCCACAGGGTATATTTGAACTTCTCCTCGCCCTCCACCTGCCCACCATAAAGGTTTTGAAGCCATGCAGACCAGAGTCCAATCCTACCTATGCCAATTACTCTCTGGGTGACCTTGACAAGATCAATTTCTTCATGGACCTCCATCTCCAAATCAGTAAAATGGGAATATTCGTGTACACCCACCTCACAAGACTACTGGGGGTGGGCGGGTAAGAAAGAAGATAAAGTGCCAGGTGAAACATAACTGCCCGTTCCTTTCCCCTTTCTCTCCATCCTCCCACCGAATGAATGCCCACTCATCCTTGAGCTGATCTGGGGGATAGGGACAGATATGGAGGTGAAGAAGCTTCCCACCCAAAAAGAGCATAAAGTCTTCAGTGGCAAAAGCGGGATCAGAACAGAATTGATCCAGGGGCACCTGGGCGGCTCAGTCGGTTAAGCATCTGCCTTCGGCTCAGGTCGTGATTCCAGAGTCCAGGGATGGAGCCCTGCATCAAACTCCGCATTGAGCCTTGCATCCGGCTCCCTGCTGGCAGAGAGTCTGCTTTTCCCCCTTCCTCCGCCCCTCCCCCGACTCATGCTCTCTCGCTCACTCTCTCTCTCAAATAAATAAATAAAATCTTTAAAAAAAAAGAATAGAATTGATCCAGTTGGCAAGTGGAGGTGGCAAAAGGAAGTAGAGCTAGAATTTTAGGAAAGACAAAGGAGAAAGGGAAAAGGGGTGTGAGAATACAGTGACCTATTAGACTTTGGGGAAAGACAGAACTAAAGATGATTGTAAGAGAGCTTTTTTTTTTTTTGAAGATTTTAAGTAATCTCTACACCCAACGTGGGGCTCGAACTCACAACACCGAGATCAAGAGCTGCATGCTCCACTGACTGAGGCAGCCCGGCGCCCCGATTTTGAGAGAGTTTTGCTGTCTGTTGTGCCATGTAATTTCCTTCCCCACTTTGCTGCTTGTCCAAGAAAGTTCAGTAAAGCCTTCCTAGCAAATCAGTGCTTTCTGGAGCTCTTAGGGTTTCTTTTGGATGTGACCTGGGCTGATTTATTTAGATTGCATTGTACAATCTCTAGGCCAGGCTTAGCACAAGTATGGAATGATAGAAAATTGAGAGGGATAGGTGGAGGGAGGAAGGGAGAGTGCACACAGGCTGTGGCTCTCAGTCCTTTCTCTGGGCAGCCCACGTGATGGACAATGATATGTGTTCATAACATGTCTCCTAGGGAGCCCCCAGATTTTGGTGAACCACCTCCCCAGCCCCTGCTCTCCAAATTTGTACATAAATACCCCTAAGGTTTGTAACTGGCATAACTACTAAGGACATCTCAGAAATACTCCCTCTCAATGGTTGTGGCACAGACAAGAGGGGGTGGGTGTTGGTGTGATTCTCTACCAGTCTTTTTCTTTCTCCACCTCTCAAGAAAGCTATCAGGAAATAGGTGAGCTAGATACTCCTAGATAACCATTGCCTCATTTTATTCCTTTCAGCAATCTTATGAGGTGGGATTGACGTCCCCATTTTTTAAAAGATTTTATTTATTTATTTGAGAGAGAGAGTGAGTGAGAAAGAGAGACAGATCATGAACCGGGGGCAGGGGGGCAGGGAGAGAGAGAAGTAGACTCCCTGTTGAGCAGGGAGCCGGATGTGGGGCTTGATCCCAGGACCCTGGAGTCGTGACCTGAGCCGAAGACAGATGCTTAACTGACTGAGCCACCCAGGCACTCCTGACATCCCCATTTTAATTTCAATTTCCAATTGTTTATTGTTAGCATGTAGAAATATAATTTATTTTTTTAAGTTGACCTTGTATCCATCAACTTTACTAAACCTATTAGTTCTAGTAGCTTTTTTTGTGGGGGAGGGTTGATTCTTTGGGTTTTCTGTGAAGATGATCATGTCTGTGAATAAAGATGGTTTTTCTTTTTCCTTTCCAATCTATAGGTCTTTTATTTCTTCTTCTTGTCTTATTGCACTGGCCAGGATCTCCGGTACAGTGTGGAATAGGAGTGGTAAGAGCAGAAATCCTTGCCTCGTTCCCGATCTTAGGGATGAAAATTGTTCAGTTCTTTAGTTGAGAAGATCGAGTCACAGATGTTCAGTAACAAGCCCAAGGACCTGTCACTAGTCAGTGATAGTGCCAGAGCTCAGATCTGTCTGGCTCCAAAGCCTATGCTCTTTCTACTGCTCTAAGCTTTGTGAACACTAGTAAAGTGCTGTACACATATATGGAGTTATCTTAAGTTCCTCTTTATAGCCCCCAGTTACCTGCCCAGTGAACATAGCCACTGCTTGGTGGAAATTTGCTGTCTAATTGGAAGCGAGGCACAAACAGCAACATGGAGTGACCCCCCACCTTGACTGTGGGTACACAGGGGCGTTGGGGGTGGGGGAATTTCCATTCCTCTCTAGAGGCTCACTTCAAGAGGAATGGTCCCCTTGGGTGGGAAGAGAAGATGTTTCTTGGAGACAAATGAGGGATGCCGTATAGAAGACTCAGGGGCAAAAGAGGGTGTGGGGGTACAGCTGGATCTTTGAAGAACTGGTGGTGGACAAAAAATGAAGACTGTGGAGACAAGACTTCCTAGGCTTGAAGCCCACTTTCACCACCTGCCAGCCACGTGACCTTGGGTAAGTCACTCAGCCTCTCTGTGCTTTCATCTCATCCGTGGAACAGATAATTGCATTTGTACCTCATAAACTCAGCGTGAGGGTTACATGAGCTCATACACCGTAAATGCCCTTGGTAAGTGCTACACGAGGGTGAACAACCCTTATTCTTATTGAGTCACTGGACTGTTGGAGGGAGGACCTCCAGAAGCCACCAGAAACTGTCATCTTCCCTCTTTGGAAACACACACACACACAACACACCACATGCACGCACACATCTTGCTTCATATCACCACACACAACTGTATTTGGAGAGAGCTGTGTCACAGCTAGCCAAGTTGCTTAACCTCTCTGAGCCTGTTTCATCAGGTACAGAATGTACGCTGTGACAGGACAGCCAGCCAAGGCATGGTAAAGCCCTGTAAACATTTGGTAATGGCCACTTCCAAGGGCCTCCTCTCTCTGAGGCAACCGCGAGCACTTAATCTGTGTTCTCACTTCTCGCAACGCCCCTGTGAGGTCCACGGGGTTGTCCCATTTTCCACATGAGGAAACCAAGCCCTAGAGGTCAAATGACATAAGGGCCTTCAGCCGGGATTGAACCCAGGTAGGCCCACTTCCAAAGTCTGGATCTTTTATTATTTTGGCACAGTTCTCCTCCTGGGACCAAGGGGCCCGAGCACAGCATCTGGGTACAGGTGCCCCCTCCCCCTGGCCTCTCCCCCCGCCCCCGGGCCCTCCCCTGGGCGAGGGGCTGCCCTTCGCTCACTCGCTTGTCCAGCCAAATGCAGGCGGGCGGCGGGCGGCTTTGGTGCATGAGGCAGATGGGACCTTCACAAAAGCCCCGCACCTCTCCAAGCTGGTCCCCCCCACACGCCTGATTACCCCCCAATACCCAAGTTACCATTGATACAGTGGTGCTGGGTGATTCAATTAGTGCAGCCCGCATGAAGGCAACAGCACAAAGAGCTGGGGTAGTTAGAAACTCATTTTCTTTTGATTATTATAGCATCTCACACGTGGAAGCAGAAAATTATAGGCTCATGTGTCTTTGCTTAATATCCTCTGGGGCCAGATTTGTCGTCATGTTGAAGTTAGCTGTCAGAATTGACAAAATCATGTGGAGTTGATGGATTTACAGGGCCTGGGCCCAGCCATGCTGGAGAGGTGCAGACCCACGCAGACACACAGACAGACAGACTTGCCCACGGACGCTCAGCGACGCACACACACACACTCACGCTCACACACACGGACACAGCCCACTCCGACACAAAGATACACACCCCCTGCATTCCAGATGCCCATAAGCAGACACTCTCACGGCGACTCATGCACGGATATACACACTCCCTGCACACTGAAAAACACAGAGCTACATACACACCCCAAATCCTGATACATGTACACAGACACACACAAATACACGTATCCCACACACTGCTATACACTCACCCAGTCTCACATAGGATATACACTGCCTCAGCCCACCCAAACACGTACACACACACACACACACACACACTCTCACACCCTACTCCACATAAACTGCTAAGCAGACACACTTGGCGATATGCACGCACACATCCTCCAAGCCGATAATTCCACCCAGGCACACACCCAAATATTCACACCCTCCCACACACTGGTACACGCCTACCCAGACACACACAGATACTTAGAACCATGCACACTGATATGCACCCACACACTTACACCCATACACCTTGATACACACCCAAACAGACGCATACACAGACACACATACACACATGCTGATTCACCCCCGTCAGATAATCTTCCTCCACACCAGGACACACCCACGTGGACCCACATGCAGATCTTCACCCCACACTGATGTGCACCCATGCAGACACACACACTTACACCCATACATAATGACACACACTCATCCAAATACACACACACACACATCCCTACACTATGCACTCCCCTTCAGACGTACATGTACACAGAGCACCCCTGACTCACACACACATACCCAGACTCAGACATCAGAGACAGGTAGGCACACACAGAGCAACAGACACACAGACATCTACAACACACACAAGTCACAGTGATACACAGACACACATACACGGGGGCCAGACAAGTACCCGACACGCATGGACAGGAGACAGAAGGAGGACCATACAGACTGACAGACACATAAACGGAGAAGCAAATTCACAGAGGCTCGTGACCATGAACACAGCAGGCGGCTTCCGGCTTCGACCACTGCAGACACCTTCCCTTCCCTTTCTCTCTCTGCCTCTCCCCACACCCATCCTTGCTTGCCTTGGCTGGCCGGGAGAGATCCTGGGGAGCAAGATGGAGATAGAAACATGGGGTAAGGACTGGGGCACCCCTCCACTTCTGGTTGGTGAGTAGATCAGGGACTGAATTTCAGCCCCATCTGGCCCCCCATGTAGGGTGCAATCCGAGGCAAATTCCTGGGGGAGCAAAAGAAGGCTGCCTGGTGCTGGAAGTTTCCCTGGAGATGACTCAGGTCCACTGCCTCCCTTTCCAGAGGGAAATTCAAGGGCCCCGCCTGTGCTCACCAACAGGTGATGGGGCACCTGCTATGGGAGGGGTACCGGGGGCCACACCCCCGGTCTCCTTGGGAAGGGCAGAGGAGATCTGCCCTGGTGGGGCCCTGGGGCAGAGGGTCCAGTCCCAGCCATCTGTGTTGTGGTTAGAAGCCTGGACTCGGCCCAGACAGGCCTGGGTCGGGCCCTGACACATTACTTGGGAAGCACCAGGTTAATGTTGGCATTGGAGTCACGTCGACAGAGTGGGGAGAAGAGCCTGTGGTCACTTGGCCAAGGCTCTGGGCTCCTGAAGGTGGAAGTAAAGAGTCACAAGTTCTAGAATCTTTGAGCCTTGGCTCAGCCAGCTTCCATCCCCTCGCAAGGGGAAAACTTCCCCTGTCTGAACTCCAGGCCAGACGCGTGCCACCTGACCTCATCTCCTTCTCTTGGCAACCCCGGAAGCTTATCCTCCCTACTTGGCCCAAGAGAAGGAACAGGACTTGCCCAAAGTCACAGAGTTCATGAAACAGGATCTGAACCCAGGGTGGCCTGGTTCCCAAGCCCTTGCTCAAGCCCCTCCACCAGGTGAGGTCGGCAAGGAAGGACTCCCAGCCTTGAGCAGGCATTAGGGCCCAGGGTCCAGCCATTAACTTTCTTGGATGAGGTCACTCAGGGGCTGGGGGGCAATGGCTAGGTGGAGAGCCTGGGCTTTGGGGCTTAGCCCAAGCTGGGTTTGAATCTTGACTCAACTTTGGGAAAATCATTTTGCCTCTCTGAACCTAACTTCCTAACTGGCAGGTGGAAAGGATAATATCTCTCCACCTAAGGCCTGGGGAGAATCTGTATACAGGGCTGAGATCTAGGAAGAGCTGTTCTCAGCAGTTACCATCAAGGCCCCCCAGCAGTCCCAGGGCAGTGTCCTGGGCCCATTCCCACTTTGGGTTACTCATGCCATCTTCTGTCCCTCCTCACCTCTTCCACGGTCCCCACCCTGACTCCTGCCCAGGTCTGTGGCTTCTGGGTGCCCTGGAGACTTGGAATGGCTCCACAGACTTCTCAAGACCCCAGGCATCATTCAGGCCAGAGATTCTCAACGCTGTCTACATGTTAGAATCATCACTAGAACCACTGCACTGGGCCCTCTAAAGAGTGGCCTGTGGACCAGCAGGATCAGCGTCACCTGGGAGCTTGTCAGGAGGGCAGAAGCTCACCCAAGACCCACTGATTCAGAATCAGCATCTTAGGAGGATCTCCAGGTGATCTGTACTCACCATGAAGTTTGAGAAGCCCTGCTCAGGGGCACTCTCTTGTTTGAGAGAAGAACCAGGCGAGGTCCAGGGAGTTGCAATGGACACAGCAGGATCAAGGCTCCCATTAAGGTCTTCACTGACCGGCGCTTCACTGACAAAACCTCTTTTCCAGAAAAGGCCATCAGGGAGCAGACATCTCGGCCCAACTCCTCCTGGTGGGACTCCTGGTCAACCCGTCCCCAAGTGCCCATTGCTGGGTCCTCGCCTCTTCCAACTCAGTCTGGTCTTGAAGATATGCTAATCAGCATGGGGGGGTCCCCCTTGCACAGAATTATCATACATGAGCCGCTCTTCATCTCAGGATAATTTTCTCATCTGCATAATCGTATTTGACTTCCTTAAGGATGTAAAAACCCCCTTACCTTGGGCGAGTTAATCTTCATTGATTGAATATCAAATTCATTCGAATGTGGGAGAAGAGGCTTTTCGTTCTCAGCAGCAGAGCTGGGCTGAAAGCCTGGCTCAGCTGGGGGCCGGGGTGGGGGGGTGAGCTTTGTCTCTGTCCTCACCCAGCTGCTTGAGGGACCCTTCCCTTCCGACCCACTTTCTCTGTGGCGGCATCTTTCCAGCTTCTGATGATTTTCCTTCTTTCTCGTTCTTTCTGGGTTTTGTCTCCATTTTTGTATCTGTGGTGTCCTTTAGTGTCTCAATCTTTTGGTTCTGGGGTTCCCCCCATCTTGCCTCATTTTCCTATCCTTACTGGCTTCTCTCTTTCTCTTCTCTTCCCTCCCCTCCCCCTTTCCTGCTTCTCTAAGTCTCAGAGTCTCCCTTGACCTGAAACCCCAAGTGTCTCTGCTATGTCCTCACCCGCAATTTGGTGGAAGAAAAAAAAAATCCCACCCAACAAGGTATATTCCAGATGTTCACAACAATCCTGTGGTTTGGGTAGTATTTTCCCCTTCTACATACATGGACATGGCAACATGCCCAGGTCCCACAGTAGAGGTGGGAGCAGGATTTGATCCCAGGCCCACTTGACCCTGCAGGCAGCCCATGGTGATCCAGGAAAAGGCTGGCCCACCTGACCCTGCAGGCAGCCCACGGTGATCCAGGAAAAGGCTGGCCCACCTGACCCTGCAGGCAGCCCATGGTGATCCAGGAAAAGGCTGAAGCCACAGGCCTTCTGCTCCCAGTAAGCCTGGAAGCAGGTGAATGAATCAGCTTAATGAGTCTACAGCTTGTCACTTCTCCTCAAGCTGGTGTTATTTGGAGTGCTTAACAAACCATTTGGTACATAGAAAGTACCCAGCACACGCTAGATAGCTATCACCATCATCGTTATGGTTATTCAAATTCAGGCCAGGGTTCAAATTCTCGCTCAGGTGCATGAAATCGGTGTGACCTCTACTACTATAAGGACTAGAGCTCCGCATACAAAACACCCAGCTCCATGCCAAGTACATAGTAGGAGCTCAGGAAATGTTAGCAATGACTTTCACTTTACTACTGTCATTAACATTGCTATTATCACTGGTGTTACTCTCATCATCATTCTTATCTCTGAATGCCTAGCACCTAGTAGGTGCTTGGTAAATATCAGTGAATGAATGACCTTCTGTAGAAGCCCCTTTTATACCTTCACTACAGTTCCTGACTCTCTGACTTCATTTCTCCTATATATTTTGCAGGGTAATGGTTAAGAGCTGGGCTCTGGAGTGAACAAGACATGGTTGAGCATCCCAGCTCTGCCACCTGCTATGAGCCTCTCTGAGTCTCTGTCCTTCTGTCTGCAGGAAGAGGCGATCAACAGCACACACCTCATTGGGCAGTGGGAGGCATAGCTAAGATGGGGAAGGAGGTGGGAAGAGGTAGGAGCAGAGGTATCTTACAGGAGCAGAGAGAGAAAGTGGGACCAAGCTGTGAAGGCCTTGAATGCCAGTCCAGGTGCTTCCAAACTGGGCCTCGCTTCCTCTTTCCCGGGCTGCTGGAAAGGGACCCTGGTCTGAGGGCTCTGCCTGCAGACCCTTAAGACAAAGCCAGGATACAGGCATTCTGCCCCGCCAGGAATGCATCTTCCCTGGACTCCTCACTCTCAGTTCTAACTGGAGCTGGAGCGGTGGGGAAGGGAAGGCCACTTGCATTTCAGACCTGGGGCGGGTGGGAGGGCTTCTTGGGGCACGGGTGGAGTCAGCTGCCTCACTTCTCACATCCTGACCCCAGACCTGCCTTTTCCGGCCACTGCCCCTCGGAGTATGACCCAGACTCTGACCTGTACCCAACGCTACTTTACATAAGCTAACTGATAATCATAGGAGGGACATACCATCACTATAGATTATATAGATAAGGGAAATGAGGCCCAGAGAGGCAAAGCAACTCGCCCAAGGTCACACAGCAGTCCGTAGCAGAGCCGGCATCCACACCAGACCTCCTGACTGCAGAGCCTACTTTCTTACTCACGTATCACACCGCCTAAAACTCCCACCCAGTTGCAACCCTTCCACCTTCTGCCCCAAAGCCCTGGGAGGATATTGTATGAAGTGCACTCAACCCACTTTGCTGAGTTTCTACTGTGAACCAGACCAGAGGGCACATCCCACCGCCTTCAAAGCCCATGCAGCTCTCTGGGGCTGCGAGGCCTCCTTAGCAGACAGGTCATGGGGCTCGGGCCCCTCAGACTCTGGGCCTCCCAGAACCTCTGGATCATCACAGGGGACCCTGGTGATCCAGGAAGTGACCGGGCAGGGCAGGTGCAGAGACTCCCAGACAGGTGACCCCCGGACTCCTGGTTAACCAGTCTGGGATAACACAGCTCAGACTGCTGGGGGCCCCTGACTCCCTCTGCCTTTCCACAAACACAGAGGAAGTACTAGGGGTGAAGCACCTTCCCACACATGCTCATCACCGCCCTCCAGCCAGCCTGGGGTCCCGGGGAGGCAGGCCCCGTTGGCTCCGTCTTCTAAAAGAGAAAATGGCTATTCCAACAAGGCTCTTAGCCAGTCTTTGCTCCTTGATGGAGAAAAAGGTCCACCCTCCTTCCCTTTCCCTCCCTTTCCTCTCCTTGATCCCTGGGGGGAAATGGGTGGGTGGGGTGCAAACTCCTTCACCGGGAGGGCCATTTCCCCTCCAAGGGGCTTCTATGCTGATGAAGTCATTCATCCAGGTGGGAGGCAAAGCGAGAATGAGTGAACGGAGCTGGATGGCTCTGGACAGACCCTCCCTGCCGAAGCCCCCCTGTGGCCCTCCCAGCTGTGTGACCTCGTGCAAGCCACATTCTCTCCGCCACCAGCTGCCTCACCCATGCAATGGGCAAAGGAGATTTCCTCCTCCCCAGGATTAGCCAAGCCAATCAGCTAGCTTAATGAACGAATGCTCCAACCACTGCCCCCCAACAAGCTCTTGGTTCCCTAGCAGAGCCTGTCGGCCTCCCTCGTGACCTCTGACCCCTCCTCCTCCTCTCCTCAAATCCTTCTCAGCGGGGGCTGTGAGTCCCTCCCCCCACCTCCCCCAACGAGGCCCAGGGGGCCCGGAGAAATTAGACCGAATCAAAGCAGAAAATGAGTTTTCATTCATCTTGGAATGATGCGAGAGGTTCCGGGCAAGACAAATAGCAGCCTCCCTCCTTCCTTTATCACTGTCACCGCAATTAATAGGCTGTGGCCTTCGTTACCCGGGCCTCTGCTAAGGAGGGCGCAGGCCCCTGGGCGACACTAACGAGGGAGAGGAAGCAGACCCGTCTCCCGCCACGTTCTGTCATGAGGCCATATGCTCGCCTGGCCCTTCGGTCTTGCCATCAGGGCTCGGATGTGCCAGGAGTGTGCTCAGCAGCACACGGGGCAGCCCCATGGGGCCACACGTCAGCCTCGGGGAGAGGGCGGCCTCCGTCCCAGATAGCCCCGGGTGGGCTGGCTGGGCTGTGTGTTTGACCATGGGCTGTGCCTCTTGAGAGAATCCAGTGTGGTGGTGACGAGGCACGCATGGTTCCACTTACGCAACACCCTGCGAGCAAGGCACCTGATCTCTGAGTTTTCTGATGGGGGATACTGGGACTCAGAGAGGTCCAGCTACTCATTTGAGGTCACACAGGATTTTGGAAGGGCACCAGGATTTGAATGAACCCAGGCCTGCTTGACCCCCAAGCTTGGGTTCCTCACTATCACGTTTGGTCATCCCACAACACGGAGGGAGCGAGGACTGGGAGATGGGTTCCTGAACCCCACCCTGGCCCAGTCCTGTGGTCCTCAGACCATGGCGGGACCTTGAAGTCATGGCAGTCCTTAGCCTAAAGCAAGTCTTTCTCATGCACCACAACGAAGGCCCTTTTTCCAAGTGGGAGTAGATACCATTGAGATGATTTTTAAAAGGATTCCTGTAAAGGGTTACTGAAAGCCTAGGAGGTTTGGCTCATTGGATATTTGCTTCACGAAGACCACATTACTTGTCTATTGCTGTGAACAAATCCCCCCCCCCCCCCCCCCGCCCCAGATGAGTAGCTTACAATCATAACAAACTTTTAGTATCGTTCACAGTTTCTATGGGTCAGGAATTCAGGAGTGGCTTGGCTAGCAGTTCTGGCTTAGGTCTCTCCTGAGGCTACGATCATATGTTGGCCTGGCCTGCAGCCATCTGAAGGCTTAACTGGAGTTGGAAGATCTGTTTCCAAGATGGTGCACTCCAATGGCTGGCACCTTGGTGCTGGCTGTGGATGGGAGGCCTCGGTTCCTCTTCATGTGGAGCTCTCCGCAAGATGGCTCACAACATGGCAGCTAGTTTCCTCTGAGCTAGGAGATCCGATGGAGCAAGGGAGAAGCCACAATGCCCTTTATGACGTAGTCTCAGAAGCCATACACCGTCACCTCTGCTATACAGTATCGGTCACAAAGAACACCCTGATTCAGGGTGGGAGGGGACTACACAAGAGTGTGAATACCAGCAAACCAGCACCGTTGGGGGTAATCTTGGAGACCGGCTACCACAAATACTTTTGAAATCAAAAGAGCATCCTGTAGAGGTTGAAAAGGGATCCTTGAGGTTAAAAAAAAAAAAACAGGTAAAACTTAACCTACAGTGTGAAAAATGAGGAGAATCTTTACCTTTGGGGCAGACAAGAACGGAGAAGAGCCCCAGGGGAACATCTGGGGAGCTGACAATGTTTTATTTCTTGATCGGGGTGCTGGTCATATGAACACGTTTACTTTGTGAAAAATCCTTGGATATGATGTGTGTCCTTTTTTGTATGCACACGATGCTTCAATAAAAACATTTTGGAAGAGATGCTCATACTTGAAAAGGCTTGGAGTGATCTGTGTGTTCAAATCGTCTCATTTTATAGGAGAGGAAACACTGGGGCTCAGAGAGGGAAGGTGACTTGCTCACGCGCCCTTGGCGGGTGGGTCGGGGGTGAGGTCTTGGGCTGGCCATGAGCCTTCTGGCTCCTGGGGAATGGGCCTTTGCAGGCTCTGTTTGCACGAGCTGCTGCCATCAGCAGGCTGGGGAGGTGGGCGGGGGGGGGGGGGCTCCCCATCCTGTGCTTTCGCTGCCCTTCCTCTCCCTGGCTTCCCCAGAGATGCTCCAGAACTGGTGGGAGACTGTGTCAGGGTCTAGCCCACACAGCCCCCTCCCAGCTCGTCCTCCCTGGGGCCGATGGTGGCACTCCCTGCCCACAGACCGGCAGTCTAGAACGTTCAGAGAAAGAGTGAGTTTCTCGAGAGGGCTGTGTCCTGAGGTGGGGAGGGGACAGGTGTTGGGGTGCTGCTTCCTCCGTAAGTGCCTCTGTTAGAACGTGCCTCTCACTCAGATGACGAAGTCCCTCTCCTGAGGCTGGACTCGGCGGCTTTTCAGGGCAGGGACTCAGCCTGATTTCAGCTCTGCGTGTCTTGTATCCACCAGTTCATCCAGCCATCCACCCATTTGGCCAATGTTTTCCGAGCACCCAGTAGAGGCACTGGAGCTCTGACGATGAACAGAACTGGCAAAATCCCTGCCCTCGGGGAACTAACACTCTAGTAAGGGCAGACACCATAAGTGAGATATAGATACATATGGGGGATGGGGCATAGGAGTGTGCGTGTGCGTACACACACACGCTCAGTTGTATCAGGAAAGACTTTAGTGCGAAAATGACATCTGAGCAAAGGCTTGAAGGAGGTGAGGGGGTGAGCCTAAGGTTATCAGCAGGAAGAGTATTCCAGGCAGAGGGAACAGCATGTACAAAGGCTCAGAGGCGAGGGCACGCCTGGTGTGCTAAGAACGAGCCAGGAGGCCGGTGAGGCCTGAGCGAGGTGAGCAAGGAGGAAGCAGCTGGTAGAGATCCCGCAGCTCAGGGGCCTGTCAGACCTGGGTTTAAGCCGTGGTCCTGCGTCCCCTAACTGGAGGACCTGAGGGCTCTTGGTTGTAATCAGGAGAATACCTTCTACCTCGAAGGGCCTTTGGAGGCTTAAACTCAGCCCTGCCTTTAGTGAATGTCCACGAAGTTTGAACAGGATAGACAGTCCTGCTGTACCCCCCTCCCCTGGAACATGGGCTTCACGAAGCCCAGGGATTTTGTCCGTTTTGTTCACCACTAAATCCCCAGACCCAGAATATGTCCTCCACAAGGGCCCTCACAGACCTTACAGTTAAACAAACAATGACCATACACCGTGAGGAGACATATCTTGAAGAAGAAATGCAGGGAGCCAAGGGAGCTCTTAGTAAGAAAGCCTAATACGGACCTAGAGAATGGCAGGGAGGGCTTCCTGGAGGAAGTTATGGCTGAGCCGTACTGACAAGTAGGAGTTAGCCCAGGGGTGTTCCAGGCAGAGGGAACAGCACGTGTGAAAGCCCAGAGGCTGGAGAGAGCCAATTATTTTGAAGGATTTCAGTACTAGAAGAGAGCATCAGGAGAGATAAAGGGGCAGTATGGCATGGGGTTGTGGGGCCAGAGGGAGGGGCGGCTGGATGGCAGAGTGCCAGGGCTGTGGAAGACCTAAGGGCTGTGGAAGACCCCGGGAGCCATTCCGTATGTGACACAGTTCCTGGCACATCAAAGTGAGATGGAGGAGGGGTGAGGGGTGGAAGAAGAAAGGGAGGAAAGAAAATCTGAGCCAGCCATAGTCTAGCCTCCCGGAGTTTTCCGCAGCAGCTGTGGCTAGAGCTCCCGCACAGGCCCGTGTCTCCGGCTCTGAGGGACTCGCTGGCCAGGCCAACAGACCCCGGGGCCTCCCAGGACGGGGTGTGCCCCACTTGCGTCCCTCTCTCTGCGCTCCTGGCCAGGCAGGGCAGGGTGGGACAGGTGGGCCCCGGGGTCTCAGCAGTGGACACAACATTCTGGTTCAGTGGAAGGACCTTAAACTCTGAGACAAGGACACAGCAGTAAAGGATGATGTGGCCGAACACCCCGGTTCTGTGGTGAGCAGACCCCAGGTGTGTGATCGGGAGCAGTTAAATTTCATCATTACCCTTTCTCCGATGGTGTTTTTTATAGTCTTTTTTACTGCTGGCACTAAAGGTTCTGGACTCATCCTGGCGGAGTGGAGGACATCACTCGTAGGGCTGACTGCTCCATGATATAAAAAAATGACAAGTCCCAGCTTAATCTTTCTGATAACTGTGTTCTGCGCCCCCATCCGTCTCCACCAAGGGGTTTGGGCGAAGCTGGAAGACAAGAGCATCCCAGCATTTAAGAATGAAAAATTCAGTGCCCTTTTTAAGCCCCTGCGTGAAGCTCCCTGGCTTGGTGCGATTCTGGAGGTGGGGGGTGGGCAGGGATGGGGGGCAAGGAGTGAGAACCTCTGGGGTCTGGGGTGGGGGAGGTGGACAGTGGGTCCCACACAGTGTTGGGGAGATGTATCCTTGGAAGTGTGTGCGAGTCCTGTGCCCATCTGGACGGTCCTGGTCTTGTGCTTCCAAGTCTCTAGGTTCCTGAGGGTCTGTGGCTATGTTGTGTGTGAGTATTTGGACCTGGTTGTGAGTGTCTAATATGGGAGAATGGAAATAGTCCCTCACTACAGATCGATTCCATTCCCAGTTCTACTTGAATGACCCTTGTAGCCCTTTGTAAGTCATTCCAAGGTGGAATTTGGGGCCTCTGGTGAGTTAGGACCACATGATGCCAAAGTCATCAAACTGAGCCCTTGCTAGCTGGACGACCCTGGGCACATCACACCTCTCCCCTTTGCTTCCATCTCCCCATCGGTTCTGTGAGACCCTTGCTCTGGATGACCTCCAAGGCCCAAGATGCGAAGACCCAAGATGTTGGTGGGGGGAGGCCAGAAAGACTCCTTCGGGCCCAGGCAACCCTGGCCCAAAGCTAGATTCTAGCTGTGGCTCAGACTTTTCTGCTTGTGCCTAGGAGAACGGCCACCCGTTTCCTCTCCGAGCTCCAGAAATGGCCAGCCACAGGCACGGGCTTCGGGAACAGGCTAGAGAGGGCAAGAGCACAGGGTTTGGAGCCTTCAGACCTGGTCTTTGATTCCAGCTTTATGTACCAGTTGCGTCCGTGACCTTCTGAGGCTCAGTTACCCTACTTGTGAAATGCAAACAAAGGAGACAATAGGCCTTTCCCCTTGGGTCCAATAAGCCATATAAAACACGATGAGCAAATGCTGGTTGGTGTCGGGGTCTCTCTGACAAGGGCACCCACTCCCTGCCTTCAGAACCACACAGACCCCCAAACAGAGCTTGCCTGTTTGTCCCTGCCTCATCCTGTCTCGGCCCCCTTCCTCTCTTCCTGTGGAAGTCCAACAAAGGGGACAAATGGCCCTCTCGCAGAGGGATGCAAGAGCTGGAGGGAGGGGAAGCTGAGCAGGGGGACTGGCTGAGATCGGCCGCCAGAGGACTGGTTTGTCCCGGAAGGAGCCAAACATTTGTTGTTAATAAGAGTGGGGGCGGGGCGGTGCAGAAAAACTTGCGAGAAGCTCCCACCTGGGCCGGGCAGATGCAGCCCCACACAATCCCTTTATCACCAGCAACGTGGTTTTAGAGAACAAGATGACAGGCTGATAGGCCTTGGTTATCTGGGGCAGGCGGCGTTTATCTGGGAAGCTTCCGCGAGCCAGGATCCCCACCGGTGTGTGTGTTATCTGGGCCGCAGCGGCTGGGGACTTGGGGCCCCCTCCCCGATAGGGCAGCCGCAGGATGGCAAGGGACGGGGGGCAAGGAGGATCTCTTGCGAGGCTGGGAAGATTTATGGTTAAGAATGGCCAGGGCCCTTGGGCATCTGGGGCTGGGGCGAACTTGACCCAGTGATTTGGGGCCACCCCCACAGCCACGGGTGTCAGTGCAGGACCCCTGTCAGGCATAGACAGTGATCTCATTCACCCTGTGGGCAGGAGTGTCCATCCCGTTTTCCAGACACTGAGGCCTGGATGGGTTATGTCACTTGCCTAAAGGTGCCTGGCCAGAAAATGGCAGAATCAGAAGTTGAGCCCTGGTCTGCCTGATTCCAAAAGCACGAGCCCCTAGAACAAATCCTATGACCAGGGCCCAGTGGACCTCAACCCCTGGCAAAAGAGTGACACTTCTTCTCAGAGATGGTTTGGGTCTATTCGTTCCATTGATCCCACCCTGGCCCCGGGGGATGGAGAGCTGGAGTCTTATGCTCGTTGCCATTTTACGGACAAGGAAACTGAGGCCCAGAGAGATACAGAGCTTTGGCCAACGGCACCCATGTTAGGGCACAGTTGGGACTTTAAGCCCAGTCCCCTGGCTCCGAGGGCTACCATTCTCAAGGCCCCAGCAAGGAGGGTGCTCCCTTTCCCCTGACCTACTGAGGCAATTGGTATGGGCACCACCGTGTGGCCCTTAATCCTTTACCACCCTCGCAAACAGCCTTGGTCAAAGTAAGTCCTGACTCGGACAGATCCGGCCTTGTGTTGCTGCCATGGTCGTGCCCGTGGCCCGGAAAGCCCCAGAGGGCCAGAACCAGGTGGCTGTCTATTTCTGTGTCTTCCCTCCTGACGTGCGGAGGATGTTTGGTGAGCAAATGCTCAAACTTGGGCCTGATGCTTGGAACACGGGGCAGGAAAGAAGCTCTGGGGATCGACATAGCAAGGGGGACTTGGCACCTCACACACTCTCGGACCAAAGTTAATCCCAGGGTCTACTCCATCCCCATCGGTCCACCCGGCCCAGGCCCTGCTGTCCCATACTTGGTGACCGGCAATACAGCCAGGACTTGGCCAAGCAGACACCTGACTGTCCCCCTCGGCACTTCCTACCCCTTCGCCCTACCGACCAGTCATTGCCAAGTCCTGTTAATTTTGCATCGCATTTTACACATTTTTTTTTTTTTTAGATCGGGGCACCAGGGCTACCCTCCTAGACTACTGTAACAGCCTCCAACAGGCCTCCCTGCCTCCAGTCTGCTCTCCGGATGCAATCAGAGTGGTCTTCTTCCAATACAGACTTGAGCTTGTCCCTCTTCTGCTTAAACTTTCCCGGCCCTCCAAGGTCTTCAACATGAAGTTCCAATGTCTTAATTCCCCTGTGACCTGGCTCCGCCCACCACTCCCTGCCTTACCCCCAGCCACTCCTGGCCACCCTGAATTCTGGGCTCCTCAGGATGCCCCTCCTCGCCGTGCCCCCGGCCTTTGCCAGTGCCCATTTCTGTCAGGAACATTCCTCCTTGCCCTGGCTCCTTTCGTGGCCAGCCCCTCCTCATCCTCCAGGTCTGTTTGGTGTTGCTTTCTCCAGGGAGCCTCCCCTGACCTCTACCCCTACAAGTTAGGGGACTGCTTGTCCAAGCAAGCTTCTGCCCACAACTGTCATAGCCATTACAACATGGACTGGGAATGGCCTGGAAACTTGCCTTCTGTCTGTCTCTTCCATTATACTGTAAGCTCTATGAAGGCAAGGCCAGGGTTCCATTTTTTTTTTAAGATTTATTTATTTATTTGAGGCGGGGGAGGCGAGGAGCAGAGGGAGAGGGAGAATCCCAAGCAGGCTCCACGCTCAGTGGGGCTCGATCTCACAACCCTGAGATCATAACCTGAGCTGAAAACAAGAGTCGGACGCCTAATCGACGGCGCCACCCAGGCGCCCCTGTGTTCCAGTTTTCTGACGCTAGTTCTCAGTGAATATAAGGAAGCAAGTGCTTGACAACATCCTCTCTCTTCCTGGATTCCTTTAACTCCTCAGAGCGACTTGGGCAGAGAGCCGCTGGGATAGGGAACGGAGGTCATGGAGCCCATCCTGTTGTTCTTTTTTTTTTTTTAAACTTGGTCCTTTGCCTTTTAATGTTTGTGATATATTTGATACACGTTTTAAAACTTAACTTTTAGTTTAAAAATGAAATATATGTGTACAAAAATGCAAAGAATATACATATACTGTGTGAATAATAATAATAATACAGTAAACCTGTACTCACATCTGATTCAAGAATAATATATTTCCAGAACTTCCGAAGCTTGTGTGAGCTCCTACCCACACCACATTTCCCCTTCTCTCCAGAGGTAACCAAGTTCCTTAATCTTGTTCTTATTTTCTTTATCGTTTCGTCACATATGGACAAGTCCTAAACAACATATCATTTGATTTCGTATATTTTTGAACTATGTACAACGGGAATCATGCCTTGTGAATTCTTTTGTGACTTCCTTTTTTTTTTAAACTGAATATTATCTACCAAGAGTCACTCATGTTGATACATCCTTTTTAAAGCATGCGTGGTACTCTACTGTATGGCCCCATCACGATTTATATATTCATTCTTCGCTTGTTTCTAGTTTTTTGCTATTTCGACCTGGCTTGTTCTTAATGATTATCTTCCCCACCCATTCCTGGGGTCTGTCCTGTCCTGTGCACACACACACACACACCCTCCTGCGGCCACATTGCAGCCTCTACCCTTGGAGATGGGGAGTGGGGGATGAAGCTGCCCCTCATCCGGGCTGCCTCTGTAGAAACCCTAAAGTCACCCACCAGTCAGGGCATCCTTGCCTAAGTCCCGGTGGCCTCCCGGGAGAGGCCTGGGGCTGTGGGGCTGGCCGAGTGCTCACCAGGCCTCCTCTTCCCAGCATGCCCTGCCCCCAGCCTCATGAGCTGCCCCACTGGGCCCCCTGGCAGTGGCCTGGGCCGGGGCCCTCCCGGCCCTCTCCACCTGCTGGGCCCTGGCAGAGGGCGTGGGACCGTGCATCCTGGGGTGTGTATCCACCTGTTGCTCGCCGCAGCTGGCTGCCTCGGACTCTGCCCTCCTCCTCCCCCACTCCATTTAATGCCTGAGATTGGAAGAGGCTGAGGTTCCCGGCTGGGGACAGGACATGTTTGTTCAGTTCTGGGCCCAGACTGATGGCGTCCCCTCCTCCCTTCTTTCTTGAATTCCTGAGCCCCAGCTCCTCCGGCTGTCTTCACTCAGGACCCTGGGAGGTGGCACCCATCCCCCTTCTGGAGTCCCTGTATTCTCTTCCCGACCACGAGATGTAGGCTGCTTCAGAAGGCTCTCACCTCCTGGGGAAAGGCCCTGACAGGCCAGAGAGGGTGTCCGCACTCCACTGAGCAGGCCCAGGGAGTCGTGGGAAAGGCTGGTGGGGGGCCAGGACCCGAAGCACTGGAGGCATATGCTTGAGGAGATTATGCCTGAGCTGGGTGGCTGCAGGGAGGAGGCTGTGGGAAAAGTCTAGAGGGGTGGGAAGCACAGAGCGCCTGCCCAGGCTGCAGTGCGAGCCACCCCTCCCTGAGGCAGGGCGAGGGTCGGGGGGCTCCCTCTGGCCCAGCCAAGGGCACCGTCCAGGAACCGGCGGGGCTGAGGCCCTCCACGTGGGCAGCCCGGGCCCGGCACAGGCCACTTGTCTGCTCAACAAACCAACAAGCATCCACCGCCGGCCTCCGACGCACTGGGAAGAGGCAGGCCTCCACCCTGGCTGCCAGAGAGTCCCGCACGGTAACAGAACCCGCCCCCGGGAAGGAGGAACGGATAGGCCCACCGACAAGGAAGGCCTGCATGCCACGCCCCGGCCTGCACTTCGCAGGGATGAACTCACTTTTAACCTTCCCAGCACCCTTGCGAGGCAGGTCCTATGGTCATCAGCCCCATTTTATAGATAAGGAGAGTCTGTCTCCTCAAACCCCCTTCTCCACATCCTGCAGGCAAAGGGGAGCGGAGCTCGGAGCGGTTGAAGCAACTTGCCCACCAGAATCCGATCCCAGGTGGATGGGACTTTAAGGCCCTATGTAACTGCTGTTCTTCCAGTAACCAGGACATGCCCTGCCATTTATGACCTCAAGGTCAGGGGGAAAGGTTTCTTCGGGAGGGGCAAGTTTTCTCTGGCCAAAGCTTCCTGAGCCAGCTGGGCCAAAGTTACCAAGAAACACAGAGAACGCATATGTGTGTGGGAGCGCTGCGCATACGACCGTGTGTACGTACCGCACGCAGTTCGGGGCAACGGAGAGCCGGCAACCAGGAGCCCCGGGTAAGGGGGAGACAGGCTTAAACAGAGAGCACTGGACTACAGCGGCTGAGAATGCTGTCAGACTGCTACTTCCATGGTCACAAGACTTTGGGCAAGAGGCTTCACTTGTCTGAAAAATGGAAAAAACAACAACAAAACATAGCACCTACTTGACAGGGCACAAAGTAAGGATCCAATACTATTTTGTTTAATCCTCACAACACCCTCTGAGGTCCCATGCATCATTAGTCCATTTACAGACGGAAAACAAAGCACAGAGAGGTTAAGTCCCTTGCCCAAGGTCACACAGCTGAAAAGTGGTAGAGTCAAGATGTGAACTCAGGTTGTCTGACCCCTGAGGCCACAGTTTCAACCTCTTCTCTGTTGTGAAATAACCACAAGAACCCACCCACTGAGGGCTTACTGTGCTCCAGGAGTCAGGCTCCTGGTTGTACCAGGGTTATCAGATAAATCATCTAGGGCAACCCCCTCTTTTCCAGATGAGGAACAGACTCAGAGAAGGGAAGGGACCCGCCTGGGGACTCCTGACTCTTCTGGCCCCCACATGGGGAAGTCGTGAAGCCCAGCTCTGTTGTGCGGAGGGGGCTGTCCCCGACCTGCCCCAGGCATCCCATGCTAGGAACAGACACAAGGCCATCTGTCCTAAGACCTGGGTGCCCAGCTCCCGTAGCCTGGCCTAACCCTCCCCACCCCGCCCCCATGGCCCAGCCTCTGCTGGTGCCATCTGCTGGGTGGCAAGGTGCCCACCCCTGGGGGGTGGGTGCCAGGGGCCAAAGGGGGAGCAGCTGGGAGGCTGGGCGGATCCCATGAGCAGCAGCCCAGCCCCAGGGGCTCTGTCTGGGGAGCTGCAGCAGGGTCAGTGCACCTCCCAACCCCTGAGACTCCGTGAGGGTCTTCCACTACCCTGCCTGCCACGTCACGTGGCCTCAAAACACCGAGAAAGAGCTTGAACTTTTTACCATCAGGAATTCCCATCTCTGGAGACGCACCCTGAGTCAGTACTCACGCCAGTGAAGGAACACGGGGTCCAAAAGCTTCCCAAACGCCCTAACCCCGAGCACCAGCTCACCACACTGCCAAGTCTGTTGAGCAACAATAGTCCACACTTGTGCAGCTTTACCACGTGCCAGGCTCTGTTCTAATCCCTTTACGTCAATTAACTCATTTATCCTTTACACGACCCTACAAGGCAGGTGCAATTATTGTCCCCATTTCACAGATGGGGACAATGAGCTACCAAGTGGTTAAGTAACTTGCCCAAGGTCACACTGCTGATAAATGGCAGAGCCGGGCCTAGAACCGGAGCAGTCTAAATCCTTAACATTGCTTTTGTGCTTCCTATAGGCCAGGCATTGTCCGGAGTGTTTCATATGGATTAGCTCATTTAATCCTCACAATGCTGTTATTATCACCCCCATTTTACAGATGAGGAAAGTGGGGGCACAGCGAGGTTCTGTAGCTTGCCTAAGGCCACATAGCTAAGAGGAAGTGGTGGGATTTGAACCCAGGCAGTCTGGCTGATCCCAAGGATCCCGAGGTTTGTCGGTGGAGGGCCCAGGAAAGTGTTGTAAGAATAAACAGAGGTGGGCTCCTCCCTGCCCTCTCCAGCCCAGCAGCCTCCTTCTGCATCCCCGCCTGTCTCCCCTCGTCCCGCCGTCCCACGCTCAGTGGTCACAGCCAGGGAGACAAGGCCCAGGGACGAGAGAGCATGTGCGAGCCGGGCGGGCAGGCGGGTGCGGGCAGAGCCTGCACGTGCTCAAGACGTCTCTTCTGTGGCCAATTAAACAAATTGCAGCAAAACAGCATTTTATTAGTATTTGCCCATAGCAGTCTGGGGCTGCAATAAATTTCTCGTGGCTGCAGTGCTGGAGAGGCAGGGAGGGGTGTGTGCATTGGGGGGATCGGTGCCATTGGGGGGGTGTGGGGAGTAGGGTGTGTGACAAAGAGCGGGCATATTGAGCAGTGGATGGTGGAGGAGAAACATCGGGAATGGCCCTGGGGGCTGTTGGGTATCAGAGTGGCTGTCTTCCCAAACAACCGCTCCGCTTCATCATAAACACGGTGAGTTATGAGGCGCCACTGCGCCCCACACCGGCAGCAGTGCCAACGAAGCTGCCTGTCCGGGTCGGGCTGGGGGTGGGCACGTGGGGGTGGGCACATGGGGGTGGGCGTGGGAGCCCAGCGCCTGCAGCAGGTCCCAGCCGGCTGCTGGCACCTGCCGGCGTTCGGTCCTCACCAGGGATACCTCGGTTGCTGAAACGGCCTCCTCACTGGTTCTTCTTCCTCCACGCTTCATTCATTCATTCATTCATTCATTCATTCATTCATTCATCCATCCATTCATTCAAGAAGTCTTTATTAAATGCCTGCTGTTTGCCAGGTCCTGGAGTGAACTGTCTGCAAAACATGTCATTCTTCTATTTTAAAAAATCTCTAGGGGCGCCTGGGTGGCTCAGTCAGTTAAGCGTCCGACTCTTGATCTCAGCTTAGGTCTTGATCTCAGGGTCGTGAGTTCAAGTCCCGCCTAGTGTGGAGCTTATGTTAAAAAAAAAAAAAAATCTGTCATGCTCCCCCGCTGCTTTCAGGAACAATCCCAAGCTTCTGGACCCAATAGTTAAGACTCTCATGAACAGCCTTCTGCTTTCCTTTGCAGCCTCCTCTGTGACCACCTCTCTCCACTTCTCCAGCAGCTACCATATATCGAGTATAAAGTACCAGCGCTCTGTGTAAAGGGCTTTCCCTGTATGAACTTGTGGGTCCATCACAACCCCGTCAGCTCAGGCTAAGCTATGCTGTGGTAACAAACAGCTCCCAAGCCTCAGCAACTTCAACAACCAAGGTTCATGTCTTGTTGAAGCTATGCATCCAGTGTGCGTCGTCGACTTAGTCCACTGGGGAGACCCGGGGATAGTCACATCACAATCTTGGTGGGCACTGCACTGTGCTAGAAGAGAGAGACAGAGCGCTCTGGAGGCTCTCCCACTAACATTCAGGCCTGGCATTGACACTGTGCTCACAGTTCATTGGCCTGGACTAGTCACATGACCCTACCTAACCTCAGGAGCAGCAGAACATGCAGTCCTACCTGTGCCTGGAAGGGGAGACAGCCGAAAGTGTTTGGCAAGTAGCATTAATGATTACTACAACGACTATCAGCACCTGTTAGCGGATGAGGACATGGAGGCACAGAGAGGTTAAGCAAACTGCCCAAAGGCACACAGCCAAAAAGTGAAGCTGGATTCAACCATGGGCATTCTGGCTCCACTCCTGTACAGTGGCCTCATGGTTTCTCACACCCAGCTCCCTTCCTCCCTGCATGCTTGGCTCATGCTTGTCTCTGCCAAGAATGCCCTCCCACCACTTCTCTGCCTGGCAAACTCCTACTCAACCATCAAGACCCTGCCTGATACCACCCCTCCTCTCCCTAGTCCCAGGGAGGGGGAACTGTTCTTGTCTCTGAGCCTACAGCGTATCTGCAGACACGATCACCACAGCACCGCTCATCCTGTCTTGAGCAGTTTCTGTGCCCCGCTGAGGGCCACAGGAGCAGACCTACTTAATTGTCCCTGCGGTCATGGTGCCTCATGCTGGCACTGAACTGGCATGGGGCTCCCTGGCAGAGGTCGGGGACAGTAGACATTAAGGTCTAGGTGGGCACGTGTAGTGAGAATTCACCCCCTCCCATTCTGGAAGTCCCTGGGCCGAGGTCCTCTCTCTGAGACCCCAGACTTAGTAGCCTCATGAGACAGGAGGCTGGAGGAAGAGAGAAGACATAGAGCTCTGGAGGCCGGCCTGGGGAGGGAGCAGCAGCTTCCCCCACCAGCCCAAAGCCTTCCTCAGAGCACAGAAGGGCTGCCGGATCCTGGGAACTGCCTGTCACTCTACCTGCTGGTTTGGGGCCCAGCCATCAGTCTGTCCGAGTCATGAACTCTCGGCCACAAAGGGATATGCTTTTAACCTAAACCACATTCCCTCTTCTTCTCACCTACCTCCAGGCCCAGAGGGGCTAACTCAGATCAAACCGGCATTTCCCCTGTCTCCCCGACCAGCATCACTGGGTTTCAGGAGCCCACCAGCGGTCTTCCAGCGGCTAGACCAGCTTCCACTTGGAGAAGATCAGCGAAGGGAATGGGAAGCGGGTTAGGGAGGGTTAGGGAGGTTGAGTCCAGGCCCTGCCCACACTCACTGTTCCCCCCCTTCCCCCCTCTCTGTGGAGGGGGAGTGCGGGGCGGGGAGTTTGAGGGTCCTGGCTATACTGTTCTCCCACTCTGGGGAAGAGCCAGCCACTCAGCCTCTAGTCAGCTGTCCTGACTTTTTAATAGTTCCTTCATTTTGCCGCCCTTCCCACTCCTGGAGGCTGGCACATGGTGGGAATTTAGTGAGTATCTGCCAAGTGCATGGATAAATGAAAAAAATTCCATTCAGAAGAGACAACGTATCATTTTCTACCCCCAGAAAAGAAACAGGGCCTGAGAGTCTCCATCTTCATCTCACCATTGAAAGGGCTGTTGTTTTGCTGACATGGAGTCATCCCACCCCACATCTTAATTTCTGAACCTCTAGTGGTATCTAAATCCTCTTGGCCCTCCAAGAGCAAGGCAACTATATCCCTCCTGTTCTCAGCAGGATTATACCAAAGTCCAAGGAATTATGCCCTCACTTGTTGGCCGACATGTCCCGAGCACCTACTGTGTGCAGGGCACAGTGCTGGGGGGTACAGAGCCTGGAGGCCCCATTGCTGCCCCCCGCTGCTCGTGAGCTGGGAGTGGAGCTGAGCCGGGGTGGGGGGGGGTCTCCCGCACGGCCGGGGCTGGAGCATCGAAGAGGTGGGGGCTGAGGGGAAGGGGAGGAGGCCAAGGGCATTTCTTCCTTTCTTTTTCTGTACATTCCTGTGTTTCAAGTTTCCTAAGGAGCATGTTTTGCTCTTGTAAGTCTTCAAACAATATTGCATTTCTTTTAACCAGGAAGGCACGGTGCCCATTTGCAAGAGGCTTAGGAGAAGGTAGGGTGGAGGCCTGCTCCCTCTCCCAGACCCAATTTCAGTAGTCTTGGGGGCATGGGGCTATCAGGCAGCAAGGTGGGGAAGCCAGGTTCAAGGCCTTGGATGACAGGGTGTGGGTGGAGGTGATGGGCCAGGGCCGCTGGGCAGGGAGAACAGAGCTGGAAGCTGCATCCTGGCCTAGCTTGGTGAGGGGCCCCCAGGGATGGCTTGAATCAGTGGGAAAAGAGCCTTCATTGTCCAGTGAATCAAGTCTAGCAAGTCTTAGGTAGACTCTGGCATTGACAAAGGGCCTGGGGCTAGGGTGGGCTGGGGGATGATGGCCATAGGACTGGGTGAGAGCCCTGTGTTGGCCTGGAGGGAGGCAGGGATATATAAACCCGTGTTATCACGGGTGTGGCCCACCACGTTGGCAGAGTACTTTCACATTCCTCAAGACTTGTCACCAACCGCTCAGTGAGATGTTATCCCCATTTTACAGATGAGAATCTTGAGGCTCAGAGAAGGGAATTTGCCAGAGCTCACATGAGTGAGGAATCTTACAGCCAAGCCTTCCAATTACAAAGTGTCTTTTTCTATGATGCCAATTTGTCAGAGTCCTGGGTCGTGAGGGGGACAAAGGAACAGCCCCAGCCTCGTCCTGCAGCTAGCTGTTGGGGCAGAGCAGGGAGAAAGCCAGGCCCCTGTGAATCTGGTGGTCCTGCTGCGGCACTTCCCGCTCCCGGCTCTCCTGCAGGACACACTGATTCACAGCCCCGAACAGCAACGGCACTCTGGGGCATCCATGATGCCCTCTGGGGCTTCTTGTTAGCCTTAAAATGTACAAAATGCTGAGAGGGGCATGGCTGGTAAGACTGTCCACGTTGAAGACGCTGAAACTCAGAGAGGCAGAACAATTGGCCCAACGTAACACAGCAAGCAACGGTCTGAGCTAGGACTGGAACCGAGAGGGTAATTCGGAGACCCTTGCTCTGGGGGTCCTCTCTGTGTCACCATCTAGCTTTCTGCCTCCCTGCCACCCCTCTTCCAGGGTCTGGAGGTGGCGGCTTCTGGGCAGCGCACGCCCTCCCCCAGAGAGCTGGGCCTTGATAGAGAATCCCCAACCTCTTCTCCGGAGAGAACCTCCAGGGGTCTGGCACAGGCCCCGAGTGCAAGGCCGCGGCTGGGAGTTTGGGCCAGAAGTAGCAGCTTTCTTGAAAGACCCACCGGGGCTCCCAATCTCACCTCCCTCCCCGCGTGAATAACAGTGGGATCCTGGGCCCTGCGGTGGACACAGGCCCCTGCTGGGTGTGCCATTCGGAGGAGGTAACAATGCGGGCCCCTGGCGGGGTGACTGACAGTAGCAGGCCCCCGGGGAGGACCATGAAGATAACCACTCTTGACAGATGAAGACGCAGCCCAGGCAAAAGCTACATCCTATTTGGCTTTTAATTTGGAGGCCCCGAGAGTGAATTCTGAAGCTCCCGCTCTCGACCTTACGTGCAAAGTGGATCTGACTTTCAGGAAATGACCTGAAGTGAAGCCACATTACTTATCAGCGTGTCTCTGGGATTCACAGCCCTCACGCTCCCGCCCCTGCTTCCCCGCAGGGATCGGGGCTTCCCGCCTGTGTCCCCTCACACACACACACCTCTGTCTTATCGCGGGCGCGGCTGATGTGGCCCCGGGGGCCCCAGGGACCTCAGGGGCATGTGGGTGCAGAGCTGTGTTCAGCGTCGAGCTAGCAATTGGGAAACCACCAACCTTCAGATTTCATCTGAATCAGGAATCTGCAAAGGCCAGCTTCTAAGCCAAATCTAGCTGGCCCACCCCGTTTTTCTACGGTCCCTAGCAAAGAATGACTTTTAGAAGGCTGAAGAAGTCAACAGAAGAAAGTCTGTGACGCGTGAAAATCACAGGAAGTTGGAACCCCAGCGTCTGTAACTACAGGGTCATCGAGCGCAGCCCTGCCCGCTCAATTAGCCACTTGTCTGCCAGGCTTTCGCACTATGACATCTGAGACGGTGCGGCCCGCCCAGCTCAAAATATTTATGCTCTGGCCCTTCATAGAAAAAGTTTGCCAACTCCTGATCTGGACTCTCATTTTGCCCAACTGAAAACATTTGAGTCAACGGGTGGTGGTGGGGGAAGAGAGGAGGCATTGTCCCGAAGCCCCCCAGCAACAGGCAAGATGAGGGATTGTCTGCGACCTCTTCCCACATCCACACATCTCAGACAGAAATGTGCTCAAAGCGCAGTTACCAGAGTTAAGCACTAACTAATCGGGCCCTTGATAGGGAGTAGAGATAGAAAGAGACTAAGTCCTGCTTCCTACAGTCTGACTGCCCACCTCGTGCTGGATTAAGCCCCAGACGACAATGGCGAGTGCCCCTTGTCCCTACACTCAGGGTGTTCACAGTCTGGGGCGGGAGGTCTAGACAGATAGGTAAACAGAAAACCACCGTGGGGTAGGGGTGACTCGTGGACCTACGCCCCAGGGAGCAGAGGAGACAGAGAGGGGGGGTACCTCCCCCAGCCAGGGACCTTAGGAAAAGCTTCCGGGGCAAGAGAGCTTCACCCCGGCCACACTTGAGAATCACCAAGAGGGCTTTGAAAACCAAGCCCATATCTGAGCTGCCCCACCCCACCCCGAGAATCCAGTTCCATCTAGCCCAAGTGGGTCCTGGGGACGGGTGTTTGAAGTCTCCCAGGTGATCTGAATGTTCAACCCTGGCTGTCAACCCTCTAGAGGAGGAATAGGAATTGCCTGGGTGAAGTGGGCAGGAGGTGGTCCAGGCAGGGATTCCCTGCACGGATGTGCAAGCTGCCCAGGCCTGCAGGCCACTGGGACCCTCCCCACAGCGTGTCCCTCCCCCCCACCTCAGGTCCTTAGGGGGCCCTTCTCCCCCCACAAAGTACTTCCCCCATCCTGATAACCCCCTTATCTCTTTAGGAAAAGTGCTGATCTGATCTGACTCATTCACAAACTGAGCCAATTCCCTGGGCTCAGGAAAAAGAATGTCCCTCGGTGCTAAGATAAGGGAGGAAATGGTAATCCACACATCATTAAGTCAGGTGCCCCCCCCAGCCCCCCACCCCAGGTGGGAAGACTTGAGCCTCCATTTCCCCTTCTCCCTGACCCCTTGGAGTGCCCTCCGGAATGAAGCCTGAAAGAGAGGGGCAGGGATGGGGGGGCTACCCAGGGCTCCCCCCTCTGGCCCGTCCAGCCCAGCCTGGGACCTCCGGGTGCTGACTCACGCCGTCCTATCTTTGATCGCTCAGGTAATGGCCTGGCCTGCTCTCCGCGGAGGCAGGGAATAGAGTTAGCACCCACGCTCTGGGAGCCCTGACAGCCCCTTTAACAAGGTGTCCAACATCCCATTTCCTCTGCACTTCCTCTCGCCTTAATCCTTTTATGCGAAACTCACTCAGGAGCAAGCCCTGTGAAATTGAGGCCTCTCCGTACATGCAGCCTGGCCCGCTCCCTGCCCTCCCACCGCAGCCCCCTCCCAGCCCAGGCAGCTGGGAAAAAGAGGGTTGGGCATGGGGAGGGGACCTGGGTGCCTCAGAGGGTCACCCCCAAACACTGCGGGGTGGGGTACAGACCGGTACTCTAGAGATGGCTTGGAGTAGCCAGCCCGCGGGGCGCTGGGGGGCTTCTAGAGCTGCAGCTCAGGCCTGACACCCAGGCCACCATGGGATCCCTCCTCCTCCTGGGCTGGGGGCCCTCGGGCCCTGCGCCAAAATTGGAAGGAGGAACAGGAAACTCCTGGTGGCTCCAAGGACACCTCAGACCCCAGGCCCAAGCCCTTCTAAGAAAAACAAATCGTTAAGCTTCTAGCATTAACACCCAGGGGTGGAAGCTGAGCATCCTCCAGGCCATCAGCCAGGGTGCAGATAAGAGCCGTGTTATCTTGGATGAAGGTGGTGGGGAATAGAAAATGTTAATACTCGAGGAGAGGCCAGTGGAAAAGGCAGGCAGCCCAGTCCTCCACCTTCTCTGGCTTGGCTTCCTTCTTGTCCTACAAGCCAGCCACTCTTCCTGTCGAGGCTCTGCCTGGATGCCACTCGCCTGCCGTGTGACACGGGGCAAGTGCCTCAGTTTCCCCTGGGCAAAATGGGGACAAGACTCCTTCACTAATTGTGGGGAGAGCACCTGCATCCTGTAAACACACCATCAATGCTCGTGCTTCCAACCGTTTCCCATTCCTCCCTCCTTTTGGCAAAGATTCTTTGCTGGACCAAACTTTAGTCAGGTTCCTGCACCTTCTTTTAGGCCCATCTGTGTGCTTCATTGTAAAATCCCGTTTCAGCAAGAACCCTGCCAAGTCCATTCGGCAAGAGCCACCCCTGATATCTGATCAGGTGCCCCCCACCCCAGGTGATGTCTGATCCCCTTGGCCTGTCTTCAAGCAAGAATCCCGTGAGGTTGGTTTAGCCAGAACCCCACCCCCCTCACCCCTGAGGTTCCTTCTCAGTCATTTTCCATCCACTGTCTGCCTTGGTTATAAAGTCCCACTTGCTGATGCTGTATTTGGAGCTGAGCCCCAAATCCCTGCAAAATCCCATAGCAATGGTCCCTATATGCATTGTGATGGTTCTGAATCAAGTCTGCCTTATCATCTTTAACAAGTGTCATGAATATATATATATATATATATATATATATATACACACACACACACACACACACTCCTTCCAGGCCAGTTCCTGCCATCTACTCACTCCGAGGTCTGCTGGTGTGGTGTGGCTGGGGGCTGGCGGGTGTCAGGACCAAGTTCCTTCTCCTTTTGGCCCTCAAACCTGCCTTTGCTGCGGACACAGGACAGGTGAGAGCCACACCTGGACGGTCAGCCATGATGGGAAAGGCAGCTTTGGCTTGGGGAGGGGGTGGCAGGGGGTGCATGTGGCAGCAGGGGACCTGTGGCCTGCAGGCTGTCTCCACCCCTTTCCCTCCCTGGGGCTCAGGGCCTGGCAGGCTAGCCCAGAGTGTGTCTTCCTCAGGAGGGGCCCATCCCCCTTTTGCACCAACCTCACTGCCTCAGGTACAGCTTGGAAGGGGGTTTTGTAGCTAAGCCCTTGGCCCTGACAATCTCTAGGTTTGATATGTTCTGGTGGATTGTGGGTGACGCACTAGGGCAGGCCAAGCGCATGCCGAGAGCACCAACAAAGTGGGGCCACTTAAACACAGTTTTGGAAAGAATTGGAAAAGCATATAAGTGCTATGGGGGACTCGGACATCTGCTGGCCTTCCTTACATCTATTGATCACTGAGTTGTTGGGTTTTAAAATTATATTTGGGGAGGGGCAGCTAAAAGTCTTATGCCCACCCCATCAAAGGCAGTGCTGGGCCATCCCCCTCCTGGGCCTTCCTTTGCTAAAGGCATCCCCTTTCCCAAACAGCCTCAGGGTCCTCACCACCTTGAGGACAATCACACCTGTCCTTCCTACCTCTTCAGTCTTCAAAATGGCATTTATGGAGGAGGAGACAGAGGTTCAGAGACTTCCCGTGATTTGGTCAAAGAAGACACACAGCATGGACAGATGCTCTGCCAATGTAGCCTTGCCCACTGCTCTCTCTGCTCCCCCCCACCACCGACCCCCCAGCCTGCCTGAGGTTCTGAGAGGGGCTGCCTGTTGTCAGCAAGCTGGTGAGCAGGGCAGAGAAAGACGGTGAGGGGTTCCCAGGAACTGAAAAATGCACAGACAGAGACAGACAGGGCCCCGGAAAAGGGGAGTGAGCTGCGAAGGGAGACGGAGGGAACAGGGAAAGGAGGGTAAGACAGAAACTGAGCGAGAGGAAGATGGAGCTGCCTGCGAGGAATCCTGATCTTTAAAGCTGACTGATAAAAAGCTTGTTCCAAAGACAAATTCTTTCAAACCAACAGCTCCAATGAGACTTTCCGTCATTCTCCCTATCACAGCCTGGCCCCTTCTCTCCAGGAAGAAGATGAAAGAACATCTTCATCTCCTCCGCCTCCTGTCCTCCCTCCCTCCCTCCCTGCTCCTTCTCCTCTTCCAGCACTTGCCAGAAACAAACCTTCCAGCCCCCTGTCCTGCACCCCCCTTGCCCCTGCTGTCCCACCACCCACTCTCTCCCCATACTTTTCTGTTCTCTGGATGGGGAGCATCTCCAGCAACCAACTCTCTTTCTCTTCCCCTCTTCTGTTTTTTACCTCTTCATTGTCATTACTTCTGACACGGTCCCTATTCCCCCATGATGGCTCATGAGTTAAGGCCCCGGGCTTTCTCTCCTAGGTTTCTGAAGCAATCATATCAACCAAAGCTTCTTGGCTGGGGAAACTGGGGCCAGGAGGGCCCCACCTCTCATCCTTGCTATCCTGGCCCCTCTGAAAATCTGGGAACTAGGTGTGTTCCCTGGCCCTGGGGACCTAAGCCAGGTCTCCTTTTGGGGTTAGGGAGTGAGCATTCTGTTCCTCTTCTGCCTCCCTTTCCCAGCTATGGCTGAGGCCAGGCACCTCCTCTCCCCACTGGCCACTGGCCTCAACCTCCCCTTGCCCCCCACAATGAGATCTGCCTAGTGCCCACATTTGGGAAATACCTCCCAGATGGATCCATCCCATCCTACATCTAAGAACATCTTGGTCCAAGATCCAGAAAAGAATTCCACCTCTTTTTGTTACCATGCTGTGTCTCTCTTCCATCAAAATCTCCACTCCCTTCAAATTCTCTCCCTCTTTCTCTGGAACAACCCCTACTTATTCTTCAAGAACCCATTCAATTGCCACCTCCTCTGGGAAGGCTTCCTGATTCACCCAACTGCCACTTCTAAGCTCATTTTGCAATGTAACAACGTGTACGTGGGTCCGTCCCTGCTGAGATTGTGAATCACTTGATAGCATCGACTTCATCATTTTATTTAGCGAACATTTGTTGAGCACCTACTGTGTGCTGGGCTGGGGATATAATGGTGGCCCAAAGAGACACAATTCTTCTCCCCTTGGGGCTTACACTCTAGTAGGGGATGCAGACCCCCAAGAGAGTTATCATGGGCGATGGTAAGCAATGTGGCAGAGGGAAGGGAAGGGCACTCTGGATCCCCAAGGAAGGCGCCTTATCCAGCACGGAGAGTTGGAAAGGCTTCCGAAGGAGATGTATTCAGGTGAAGAAGAGGGGAGAGGAGGTCCTGGGCTGAACGCACTGAAATTCTTGAGCAAGCATGGTTCAGATGGGGACCCGAAGAAGTAGGTAAGACAGGAGACTTTGGCGGGAGTGTTGGGTGGGTAGAGATGAGGAACCATGCCCCAATCATCATCTTTCTCCTTGTGTTGTGTGGCCTGTGTGGGCAGCCCAGAACAGGAACCAGGTAAATTTCTTGACGTTGAGTGGATGGAGTCCAGCTAACACACACTAATCAAGTGTCTACCATATGCAGGGCCCTGGGGCTTGGGATGGAAGACAAGATCTCCAAGGATCGTAACAACCAGCAATAGCTCACATATATTAAGGTGCTCCCCTACTGTGTGCTGGGCACTGAGCCATGTGTTTTTACAGGTGTCATCTCCTCTATTCCCCCTGGCAGCCCTCGATGGGGGTGCTAATGAGGATCCCTGCAGCCCGATAAGTGCACTAAGGCTCAGAGAGGTAAAGTGAATTTTCCAAGGTCACACTGGAGCCAGTATTTGACCCCTGGCTTAACCATGACAGAGTAGTCTCACCCCAGACAGAAAAGGGGTTGGCCTTGCCAAGTTTGCTGACCATATCTTGCGGAAACCCCGTCACCCCAGCCCTCTGAACTGCTACCTCTCCTCCCCCGGAGTCAGTCTTCCCGAGAAACCCATCGCATCCTTCCTCCCTCCTGCTTTCCTCTGCCCCCACAGCCCGGGTACTTCCATTCCTCCCTGGCCTGCCCCCTCCCCACAAAAAGAGAAAAAATGGAGAGAAAATGGATCTTTAAAGATACATGTATCCATCACTATTATTTACATTCTAATGTGCGTCTGTGGCTCAGCTCCAGTGGGGGAAATGTAAATCAGGTGGACACTGCTCCCGAAAGCCCTAAAGAGCTTGGCTCCCCCAAATTAGAATAGAAAATGCTCTTTTAAAATGCACCTTTAATATGTAAAAGCCCGCCAACCTGGGCTCTAAATAAACCAAACTTGAACCAGATGCCAAATAGAGTAGATGAAGGACAGGTGCACCGAGGGTCCTGGGCTGGGGAATGAGGCCTAAACAGCTATTTATATTAATGCAAAGAAAGTTCAACATTCTTCCCCTTGATATATGCTGCAGTGGGAGGTGGTTTTTGTCCCACCAGCAAGAATAAAACGTACAGCTCATGATGGGCAGGGTCACATGTGCGAGATAAAAAGCTCTGGGTATAATATATGTCTCCACCGCGTATTCTCGGCAGGGTTTGCGTTAGATCTGCAGATGACAACAAGAAAACACTTACTCAAGGTTAGACTCTGCTCACCAGGCTCCCAATCACAGCTCCCCACCCTGAGGGAATGCAGCTGCCTCAAAATGGGCCCAGCAGAGCCCCAGGCTGGGAGCCCGGGGGGGGGGGGGGGCCCCCCCCGCCTTGGTGTGGGGCCCCCAGGGGGGCCCCTGCTGGGGCTGGAAGTCTCCAGGGACCAGGAATGCCTGTGTTTGTTGGTTGGGGTGGATGAACCTGTCCTTCCCCCTGGGGACACCCCAAGGGCCTCTCCCCCGCCACCGACCGTCCATAGACTCCTTGCAGACAAGTTCACAGCTGCCTGGGCAGATTACAAAGCAGTACAGATGACTGGTGAGGAGGTGTGCTTTCTTCTTGGTGTACGCGTCAGAATTCACTTATTCATTCACTCACTTCATGCGAGCAACATTCATTCATTCAACCGAGTATTACTGAGGAAGCGCAGGACCATGAGGGGAGGCCTAGAATGTAAAATGAAGATAACCACAGGATTGTTCAGAGAGCTCAGCTAGGTGTGGTGTGTAGCCCGGGGCAGAGCAGTGGTAAGCAATCAAAAAATGCTGGCTTCAGGGGCGCCTGGGTGGCTCCGTCCGTGAAGCGTCTGCCTTTGGCTCAGGTCATGATCCCGGCGTCCTGGGATCGAGTCCCGCGTCGGGCTCCCTGCTCAGTGGGGAGCCTGCTTCTCCCTCTAACCCTCCCCCTGCTTGTGCTCTCTCTCAAATAAATCTTTTTTCTTTTTTTTTTTTTAAATGCTGGCCTCATTGTAGTTGTCAGGCAACGTGTTTTTGTCCACGTGAGAGGAGAGACCAAATGATGAATGAGATGCTGGCTGTGTCAGGAGAACCTTGCAGTCTAGGGAGGTGGAGCATACAGACAGATAAGCAAGTAAGTACAAGTTCACATGATAAGTCTATGACAGACGTCCTGCAGAGTGCTGTGAGGGGCACGGATCAGGATCGACCAGGGAAGACTTAAAAGAACTGGTAATATTTGGCCTGGTGCTTTCAGAGTCAGTAGAATCTCCTCGGGAGGAAATGTGAGTGGAAGAGCATTTTAGGCAAAGGGAACAGCATGTATAAAGCAATGGCTTGTGCCAGGGCTTGATATGACGAAGGCATGAGGAGAAGCCCTGTGTCTCTGGGTCTGAGACATGTGACAGGGTTGGGAGCAGCAGGAAATGTGATTGGAGAGGTAGGCAGGGGTCGGCCCACGAAGGGCCTTGCATTTGCACTTAACAAAATAAGTTAAACATTTATTCTGTTAAGTATGGAAAACTTATAATTGAAGAACTGTTTTCCCTAATTTGGACAGGGGATGTGGTTGACCCAAAGGCAACTAATCCCACACTGGCTCTATTCATGGCCTGGCCTGGGCACAAAGATTCGCTGGACCAGCCAGAGGCTCTTCCTCCATGGATTAGTCAGGACAGGCTAGGCTATGGTGTAGTAACAAGCATCCCCAGGTTCCAGTCGCTTAACACAACCAAGATCTAGCTTTTGCTCATGCAAATTCCTCACTGGGTCTGGGGAACTCTCCAGAGCTGCTGCCACCACACGGGGGTGAGCATTCCAGGCCATTTCCACCACAGCACCTACATACCAGCTTCCGTGCTTCCATGGGGATCAGGGAAGGCGGTGTGCAGGACCATGCATCAGCTCTTAGCTACTTCAACCTGGAAGTGACCCATACCGCTTCTGCTCCCATTTCATCGGCCCAAATAAGCCATACAGCCTCACCTAACCTCAGTGGGGCAGGGAGTTCCTGGGTGCCCACAGGCGCGCAAACCCAAAATACTGTTGAGCACGCGTAACCTCTACTGCGTTTTGGAACTAGAGAGCAAGAGCTAGTTCTCCCTGAGAAGGAAGCTGAGAAAGAGATGGAGAAGGGAAGGAGCCCCAGACCCCACAGTGGCCGTGAACCAGAGATGGTCACAGTGGTTGGCTGCTGGGCAAGCAGATCTTTCTGTTCCTGGCTTCTGCCTTGGTGTGGCATCCAGTCGCTCTTTTGAAGCGCTCCTCCCAGTCCAACACCTCAGGGATTGTGAGATTTCACAGAAGCCTCGTGATCTCAGGGAGTGGGGAGGAGGTGCTGACAGTGTGGAGGAAGGGGAAGGGGGTCCCAGACAGAAGTCAGTCCTCCTCGACCCAGAATTGCAGCCAACCTTGCAAAAAGGGTTGGATTGTGCCAGTAGACCTGAGGAGTTGCCCCTTCAGGCTCCACATCAAGATCTTCCAGGAGGTCTGGATTCGTAAGTTAATCAGCTCTGGCTGGCAGAAAAGGAAGGCTTGGGTGGAAGATATAAGGGAAGAGGTACGTTTAGAAAGCCTGAAACCAAAGACCTAATTCCTGTACGTCCACAGTATGGGGGTAGGGTGTGTCTGGGGGGTGCAAGGATGGGGAGCAGGGTGCTCCAACCGCCTTGGGTCCCCAGGGAGGCCCTGGCAGATGAGTGAAAGGCCAACACAGACCCTCTGAGGGGCACTTGGCCAGCAGGGCAAACCCCACAGCCCTTTGCTTTGCCTCCCACTTCCCCTTTCCTCAGAGGAATGGAGGGAGTGGGGTCATAACCCCTGCCCCTCATTCCCTCAAACACCTCCCGACTGCTCTGGGGTTTGGCTCCCAAGGCGTGTAGCTGATGTCACAAATCATGGAGGTGGCAGGTCAGGCGAGGTGACCTCTGAGGTCCCTCACAGCATGGATGGGAATGGCCAAGCCAAGAGCTGGGTCCTGCGGGAGGGCAGGGGAGGGGAAACGGCCCTGGGCACCCAGCCCGCTGCTGCTACCGAGGGATCATGGGAAAGGCTCAGAGGAGCCTGGTGCTGTGGCCCCGGGGAGCGACAAGTGGGGAGGGGAAGGGGAAATCAGGGAAAGGAGATGGAGGGGAAGAGAGAGAGGAAAGCAGCAAAGGTTAAGGAGGAGGAAGGAGATAAGGAAAAAGAAGGGGATCAAAAGGGGAAGAGAAGAAAGTAGCAAAGAGAAGGATGAACCAGCGGGGTGGGGGGGGGGAGGAGAAATAAGGGGGAAGTAACACCAAAGAAGAGGAGAAAGGAGAGAGCTGGGCCCTGGAAGCCAAACTCAGGGCACCCCGTCTGTGTGGAGGGGCGCCCCGGGCAGGTGGCCCTCCCGCCATAAAGGAGAGCACAGTAGGCCGCTAGGAAGATCTATCGGGCCCTGCAGTGCCATTGTCTTCAGAAGGAATTAAAAACAAATTGCTGAGGGCCAGCACATAATTTAAAGACTCACGGCAATTTTATGACTTGCTAATGTTCCTAATTACATGCCCGTGAAAGGCTTAATTAATTGGGGGATGTAGCAAAAAGTGGGGCCTGTGTTTGTTATCATGGTTCCACTGCATTGATTTTAGTGCCTATGGAGAATTTAGGGCCTCTTTATTTGCACAAAGAAAATGCAAGTCTCTCGAAAAAATGCACATTAAGATCAACCCCTCGCTGCTATCTAATATACTTTCCTCTACTTAACCAAAGCGCTTGTAATCATATTTTGTAAATGTTGGTGCTGTTAATTGCATCGTGAGGGAAAATAGGTTCCGCTTGGCTGGTTGTGGAGAATTTTATAAAGTTTGCTCCCCGCACCCCATTCTGGGGGACTCTTCCCAGGGAACTTGTAGAGAAGTTGGGACGCCAGCGTGGGAAGTTGGAGAGGCTGCCCTGGGTTTCCCTGCTCCTGGCCAGAGCTTGGCTGGCTGTCTCACTGCCAGAGCCGTGTAGGTGAACAGAGGGCAGGTGGGCTCAGGCAGGCCTGGGAGTGAGGGCAGTGGGCCCGGGGGAAGGCCACACATGGACATTCTTCTCAGAAGCCCTGGAACGGAGCACCTAGTACCAGGGTGGTCTCAGCTACACTTTACCTGTGAGGCCTTTAGACAAGGCACTTGGTTTCACTGAGCCTCAGTTTCTTCATCTGTGAAATGGGGGTAATGATTCCTGCCCTGCTGACATCAACAAGGGAATGGACATGAAGGAGGCCCAGATCTAAGGCTCACGGCCAGTGTCATTAGCCTTTGTCTCCTCTCTTCCTTCCTCAGGGCCCACAGGGACGTTCTTCCTCCAACTGGGGGCTCCCAGTGAGAGAGGAACAACCACCCTATGCTCTGCCTTTTACAGAAAGAAGTGCAAGAAGTCTCAGCTGGAGACACAGCGGGTCCTGGGAGAGAGAGCGAAGGAACCTTTCATGTCACCTCCTCTAAGAAACTACTCCTGACACTGTCCCTCCCTGAGGACAGGCTCTCACCCTGTCTCTGTGTCCCAGAGGCTCTTGCTGGCCCAGAACCTTCCCCCATGGGCAACCATTGTCTACTCACTGCAAACTCCTTCAGGGCAGAGGCCGACCTCTCAGCTCCCCATCCACAGGGGTGACCTAGTCCCTGGCCCACTCAATAGCATTTTACTGAATCAATGAATCAATAGATTAAGTCATTAATTTGGGCAATGGGGCTTGGTCAGACTGGGCTATCCAGGCTCAGCAACCTCTTTCTGCTTCTTTGGCTGAGTTCACTGCTCAACAGTCCCCATCAAACCCTGCCCACCTCCTCTCACACACTTAATCCCCATATACTCCTCTGGGACCCCTCCTTGGCTGATGATTAGAGTTGGAATCTTAGGCTCTAACATGGACCCTGTCACCATCATTTCCCTACATGGTGACCAAAGTGATCTTTTAAAAGTGCAAATCTGAGCCTGTCAAGCTCCTGTTTAAAGTCTGAAGGCTTCCATCTGCTCCTGAATAGAAGCCAAACTCCTCCCCAGGGCCCGCAGAGCACGCCCAGCCCCACGATCCTGTATCACGCTCCCTCAAGTGCACCTCAGCAGTACACTGGTCCTTTGTAGCTCAACAGGCCAAGTTCAGTCCTGTCTTGGGGCCTTTGCACTTGCTGTTTCCTCTGCCTGGGATGCTCTTCTCCATCATCTTTGCATGGCCGGCTCCCTCTCCTCATTCAAGTCTTATCTGAGGAAAAGTCTTTTCCTCAAACACTCCACCAATCCAGTGTCACCTTCTTTAGTCATACTTAATTCCCTCTTATATCTCTTTAAACATGTTAAATGTACACATATTTTTGGTTCTCTGTTTGATAACCCCATGAGATGAAATTTACAGGAACCTGAATCTGGTGCTCATGGTTTTGGCAGACTCTCACTCATGGTTGCTTACTTCCTTGTGGGATGCATAGTTTTGGAATATGGCCTCATGTTTGAAGAGCTTTAAAATTTTTAAAAGATTTTATTTATGGGGCACCCGGGTGGCTCAGTCATTAAGCGTCTGCCTTTGGCTCAGGTCGTGATCCCAGGGTCCTGGGATGGAGCCCTGCATCGGGCTCCCTGCTCGACGGGAAGCCTGCTTCTCCCTCTCCCACTCCCCCTGCTTGTGTTCCCTCTCTCGCTGTGTCTCTGTCAAATAAATAAATAAAATTTTTAAAAATTATTTATTTGAGAGAGAGAGAGAGAGAGCATGAGCAGGGGGAGGGGCAGAGAGAGAGGGAGAAGTAGACTCCCTACTGAGCAGGGAGCTTGACATGGGACTTGATCCCAGGACCCTGAGATCATGACCTGAGCTGCAGGCAGATGCTTAACTGGCTGAGCCATCCAGAGGCCCCCGATTTATATTTTTTAAAGAAATGAAACATTATAGATACAATGGGAACCCCCTGGTCTACTCCTCCCAAGGCTCATTCTCCTCCCTCCCTTCCCAGAGGAATCCACCCAACTGAATTTAGGGCTTATTCTTTCCATGCAACTTCTAAGGACACATTATAAATACATAAGCACTGTATCCTATGGGTTTCCATGCTTCTAAACTTCATACAAATCGCACCCTGTGTGTAAACTTCCGCACCATGGGGTTTTGTTCAGCATGTTTTGATTTTATCCTCATTGTTACATGTAGCTCTGTGCCACACTCACTGAAGGATGGGTCTATGCCTCAATTTAGCCTTCACTTACTGATAGAGGCTGCAATTAGCACCCTTGTACATACCTCCAAGCACACGTGTGCAAGGTTTTCTCAGGGGCACATAACCAGGAAAGGAATTGTTCCTGACGGGTCTGTTTTCTGTTGCGGTGGCATAAACCACCCCAAAACTTAGTGGCTTAAGACAACATTCTTTCTATTTGCTCACAATTCCATGGATTAGGAATTCACGTAGGGCACAGTGGTGACAGCTTATCTATTTCTACAAGGTCTGGGTCTCAGCCTGGGCAGCTTGAACATCTGGGACAGTTCAATGGGGGCCATATGTGTGGTGCTGTTAGATACGTTCCTCAGTTTTCTTCCACTTAGCCTCTCCCTGTGGGCTTCCCCTCAGCTTGGAGGTCTCAGGATTCCAAAGGACAAGCCATATTGTGCTTATTAAGCTGCTGCTTGCCTCACTCCTCCTAATAACCCATAGGCCAAAGCAAGTCACATGGCCAGGCTGAGTGCTCAATGTGGGAGTGGGTGGGTATTGGGAGGTAGGATTCACTGGGGTCTAATGATAGAACACTCTACCACAATAGGGCATAGCATCATCGATTTTATGAGATATTACCAAATAGCTGCCCAAAGGTAGTATCAATTTATAACCTCCCAACTCTTGTACAGTCCCCCCAAAGGCATCTGGATTATTCTACATCCCACATCAATACATGAGTATTGCCAGACTTTTAACTTTTGCCAATCTAATGGATGTGAAATGATGTTGCACTATTAATTACATTGTCCTGATCACTAGTGGGGTTGAATATATTTTTTTCTCCAGGCTTTGAGATATATTTATGTATAACATTATATAAGCAAAGTGTACGACATGTCAAGAGTTGATTATTTTTCTTGTTTGTCAATTATTTACCTGGGTCTTCTCTTCTGTGAATTACCTGTTCCTATCTTTTGCCCATCTTTCCGTCAAGTTCTTTTTCTTTGTCATACTAACTTGTAGTTGTTTGTATTTTCTGTTCCCCATCCTTGCATGTTTAACCTGACGTGTTGGGAATGTGTTCTCACTCTCACTCTTCTGGAATAGAAGGCTGTTACTGAGGACCCTGGGGCAGGAACTCAGGTGGGGAGTTTGGGATGCTAAGAGTCTTTCAGCTGTGATTCTAAATGGCCTCAGCATCCATCCCGCCCTCCAGGTGTCTTTGCCAGAGATAGGGTGCAGATGGGGAGACCTGGGCTGAGCCCACAACCACTTGGCTTCCCTCCTTGCTTCTCCTTTCCCTTCCCATCACTTCAGATGGACCCCTTCCTCCGGCACACAAGTCTACCATAGCCCCCTCAGAAAACTGGATAATGACAGCCTATAACAAGGTGAGAGAGACCGTAGCTCAGGGGACTGGGAAGCCTTTGTGTCCTGCTAAGCCTCTATACAACCTGTGCACTAGACATTGACTATGGACATGGACACTGAATATTGATCCTGATATACTGACCCATACCCTGTGTTTCCTGCTCCTGTGTCTTTGCTTCTGTGGCTCCCACGGCCTCCGAGGTCTACCTCAGTGCCCCTTCATGAAACTCTCCCTCAAGTGGTCCTCCTACCCCCATACTGGATGAAATCTATCCCTCTTCTGACAGCCCACAGAATCACAGAATTTTCTTTGTACCATTTGTCGCCTTTTACAGACCCAAATTTGTGTTCTAGGTAGGGCAAGATTACTCAACAGACAGAATGAGTGGTTTAGGGTGCTCCTAAAACAAAACCCAAATACAAAAGTTGAGCTTTGATGAACTTACCCAGAATTTTCCAAGCAAAAAATCTAGAAAGCGGTGGAAACTCTGAGTTGTCCAATTCAACAGCCAGTAGCCACACATAGCTATTTCGATGTGAATGTAGATCCATTTAAATTAAATTCGATTAAAAGTTCATCTCCTCAGTCACACTAGCCACAATTCGAATGCTTAACAGTCACATGTGGCCACTGGCTGCCATGCTGGACAGCACAAATACAGAACATTTTCATCACTGCAGAAAGTTCTAGTGGGCACGTGCTAATTTTCAATAGCTCTATGTTTTACAGTTTCATGTTGCTTCTATTTTGAAACACCTGTGCCAGGGGAGAAACAAAATCTCTCCATTATTTAGCCTTCCAAAGGTCTAAATATTGCCCTGGTCCCAACTTGGCCACTAATTCTCTGTGTGACCTCAGGAAAGTCCCCCTCTCTCTAAGCATCAGCCTGCTCAGCTGTAAAATGAGGGAGCTGATGGGGAAGGCCCTTCCCTCTCTGACCCAGTCTGGTTCCACCTCAGGAAATGGATATTTGTGTCCTGGCAGGAAGAGCAGAGGTAAGGGTGAGGAGGGGAAACAGAGGAAGGAGGAGGAGGAGGAGATCATTACCGGCTTCCAGATTCTTGCCTTTGATCAGGTAGTCTGGAGTGAGATGAGGGGCCGGGAGGGAGGGTGATGGGAGGAAGGAGGAAGCAGAGGGCCAGGTGAGTGGTCAGGTAAGAGAGGCAGCTGCTGAGCTGGAGTGGGGTGTGTGTGTGTGTGTGTGTGTGTGTGTGTGAGAGAGAGAGAGAGAGAGAGAGAGAGAGAAAGAGAGAGAAAGAGAGAGAGAGGGAGTTGGAATGGAATGGGGTGGGGTGGGCGGTCCTTCCACCCGCCTCTCTCCATCAGAGAGAGAGCTGAGTCTCTGCCTAGGGCCGCCCCTCCTACCCCCCCCATTATTCTAAGGGGGCGTTCAGTGGTGAGACTGGGTAGCCCTGCTCAGCCCCACCAGCAGCTCTCCAGCCCCAGTGGCCATACAGCCAATACAAAGGCAAAGTGAGGGCTGATGTGCCCGGCGGAGAAGGGAAGTTGGGTTCCCTGGCGGAGCCCTGGCTGCCTGTCTATCCGGCCTGTGCAGGTGGCAGAAGAAGGCAAAGGGCCCACTGAAATGGGCACACTTTGAAACTGGGAGGAGGCAGCCCTTTGTGAGCTATTGGCTTTGGGGGCTGAAGCATACAACAAACGGGGCTGGTGAGCGGGAACTGAATGTGACCTTCATCTTTGGGATAGGGTATAGGAGTTCCCAGTGGGGAGAGAGTCCTGGATTTGGGCTCCGTGAATAAGTTTATTTAACTTCTCGAAGAAGTCTCTGTGAGATGGGACCCGGAACACAGTAACTGTAAGGAAGAGAGGAGGTTCATCGTGTGTGTAGAGACCTTGACAGGTGTTTAGGAGCATCTGGGGTCTGGAGTTCTGTGAAATCTGAGCTTGAACTCCTGTGGGGCACCCCATGCATCCCACCCTGACGGGCACTCCCAACCCAGGGCTCAAACTGCACAGCAGGGAGAAAGCCAGGCCCCTTTGATCTCGAAGGTTGGAAGCCCAGCAGCATCTCCGGGGGGCTGGGCACGGGAAGCGGCTGGGCCTGCTTGGCTCAGACCCAAGAGTCCAGGTTTCAAAGGCGTGCTTCAAAGGCAAGGCTGTGTTCCTGTGGCTTCTTTTGTACCTGCTCAAGGAAGGCAAACAAGCCAGTGCCCCCTCCTGCCCCAGGATGGCAGCTCAGATCCCAGGAGAAACGCCCTGCCCCCTTCACGCCCCAATACAGTCCGTTTGACCTCTCCATCCGCAGAATTCTGTCTCATCAAAGCAGTGATGAAGGAATTGATTAGGGTGGGCCCTGCCCTGGCTCACCTGTGGCCTGGCCACCCTGGGGGTTATGGTGACAAGCTGCAGGGATGGGGAGCGAGGAGGGAAGCAGGCCAGGAACTGCTGCTTTAATGGGAGGGGGGCAGCGCAGTGAAGCGGAGCGTGGGGAGAGGGTTGAGAACCAGGAAATTGGCTGGGAGTGCCAGAAGAAAGGTGCCTGCTGGGGCCTGCAGGTGGGGGAGGCTGAGAGGGGCCTCCCTTCCCCCACTTCCCTCCTCCAGCCCCCATAGGAGGCCCCTTCCCTGTTACCAGACCTGAGAGGTCCCTCCCTTCCTCTCTCTTCCCTGGCTAGACCTCACCCTGGTCTGCACAGGAAGGGGGCCCTTGCTCAGCTCCCCCACCCCAGGGGCCAGGAGCTAGCATCTGGGTGACCCCATAGGTGCCCTGGCTGGGCTCCAGCGGGGGAGAGGGGTAAAGAGAAGGTGAGCATCCCAGCCCCTCCCACAAGGGAAGCGGAGCCACTCCAGTGGAACAGAGCTGGGGCGGGAGGTGGCTGGCAGATGGATGAGGTACTTACTCTTCTGTCAAGTTACCCACACCTTGGCCTGAAATCCTGGGGCCTCCACCATGGGCTTCAACCCTGCCCCTCGAAGGAAAGCCTCCCACGGCCTGGTCCCCTGCCTCCACCTCACCCAGGAGAACTTCCAAAGGTTCTGGAACCTTGGACAACCAGGATTCTCTTGAATTGGTTTGCAGATCTTAGGTGACGAAGTGGACTGCCCCATGCCTCGCCCTAGGAACGGCCCAAGTGTCCATTCATCCATTTAGCCGGCAACATCGGATTGAACACCTCCGTGGGCCAGGCATCCTCAACACAATCTGTAATGTAGGCACGAGGATCCCCCTCTTACAGGTGAGGAAGCAGACGGAGAGGTCGGGCAGCTTGCCCGGGGTCCCACAGCTGCGAGGTTAGCAGGCCCGTTAGTGCTCAGAGCCCACTGCATGGCCTGGGATGTTCCAGGCGTGATTCTGCTGTGGACCTGGAACGAGCCCTTCTCTTGGGCCGCAGTTGGGCTACTGTTACCACCTCCCTGGTAAAGTGAGGCCGATGCACCCGCTCAGAGGTTCTTTTGACCCTGGCTGCACACCAGTCAGTATTTTAAAAATACTGATGCCTCCTACCCGACCCCTCACCTAGCCCAAGAAATTCTGCTTTAACTTGCTCAGGCTGGGCAGCTCCCTATGTGATCCAAGTGTATGTCAGGGCTGGGAACCCCTGGGCACGATGACAGCCAGTCCGCAGGGGCAAAGGGTAGAACTCAGCCTGTTCCCCAGGCTCGGAGACCACTTGGGGTGCTTACTTGGCTAAGAAGCGCAGAGCAGCTGTCTCTTTAAGGAGCCGGTGCCCGGGGAGCCGGCAGAGGGCCCAGCACTGTGGGCCAGGTGGCCTGGAGAACGCTGTGAGGGGCAGGTGTCTCAGCCAGAGCCTGGGAGGCCAACGTCCAAAGGCAGGCAGAGATCGAGGGGAACTGCTTCAGGCCAGCAGCAGCGGGGAGCCGAGGCCCGAGGCCCGAGATCCCCCCCTTTTCTGGAAAGAAGCAGCTCCTTGGTCTGACCCTCTGGGGCCAGCTCTGGGAGTACAGGACCGGCCATGGAAACAGTGGTGCCTTTGGGGAAGGTGAACCCAGTGGCCTTGGCCACCTGCCCCGGCGTGCCTGAACACTGCATTCTTACACTCAGTCCCCATGTGGGAGGGGAGGGAACTAGGGGCACCTTGACTCTCCTTCCAGAAAGATCTGCTGACTGAGACTAACTCCCCCACCCCCACCCTCTCTGGCTGTGGCCGGGAGGCACCTTCAGCAGTTGAGGTAGGGGAGGGCCTCCTCCCTCCCTTCTTCCCAGGACCCAGGGCCCCACACTGTCAGGCTTCAGCAATCCTAGAGTCTGTGTGAGTGGCTCAGGACTTGGGGGTCCAGGGCAGGGGAAGACGGGGGCCCTTGAGACCTGGGCTGCCCGTCCTCCGTTCTGATTTTAGCTAGAGCAGGGCTTCCCAAACGGCAGTGGGCAGATGCATCACCGCCGCCTCTGGTTAAAATACACATTCTGATTGGGTAGGTAGGGTCAGACCCTGCATTCCTGACAGACTCTCAGGTGATGCTGCTGGTCTGTGGACCACACTTGGAGCAGCAAAAATCTAGAACACCCCCATGGCTGTTCTCTGAGCCCAGCCCTTGGCCATGCCCGTAAACCACTGGCACTCACCAGGGTAGAACCAGGCTGGGCCAGGCTGGGCAGACGGCCACCAGCCCCTGGTGCCCCTAAGGGACAAGTGGTCCTCACCAGCCTGGAGCATGGCACCACTGAGGGTTCAGTGCCCAGAACCAGGAAAACATAAAATCTCATTTCAAGCCCCGATGATGGTTTGGTTCAGCTTTCCTAGCTTTTTAAGGAACTTAATGCCATGCATTTTTCTTAAATGCAAGGCTGCAAGGCACCTGCTTAAAATGATTTTTTTTCCCCTCTACATTTGAGCAGAGACAGGCAAAGGAAAGCAAATGCTTCTCCTCCCCCTTTTCAGGTCTCTGCTTCACAGACCTGAGTTTGAGTCCTTCTTTTGCCAGAGTGGATTAGGGCTGTGACTTTGGGCGAGTCTTTTAACTTCTCCAAGCCTCAGTTTCTTCATCTCTAAAATGGGCTCATTAATAGGTGCTTCAGAGAGTAGTTGTGAATATTTTTATAAAGATCATCAACATCAAAACACCTTGTGAAATGGAAAAGATTGGCCAGTGACATATGATCATTAGACACACGATCATGACCATTAGTTTAAGAACACAGGGGCTGGAGCCCGTGTCTGGAATGGGATCCCGACTTCCCCAGTTATTATCTGTGCAGTCTTGGCTGAGCCACCTCACCGCTCTGAGCCTCAATTTCCATATTTGTAAGAAAAAAAATATTATCACCCCCCACAGGCTTAGGAGGAGGAGGAAGCAAGACGAGATGTGGATGGCGCTCAGCACCAAGGTCTGACATAGTCTTACGCACGGACTTCTAAATTGGCCTTGCACTGTTGGCATCCTGATTTCCCCCCCTTGATGTCCTAGGAGGTCCCATCCTGATGTCCCCGTGTTCTTATGTGTTATTGGTGGCCTCCTAATAGTCCATCATACAAACGTATGGAATGTTAAATCCTAAATCCTTTCTTGTGGGTCGTTATGGTTGTTGAGCTGAGGGTCTAGAGAAGGAGGGCCTAATAACCATTTCCTTTCCTTTTTTTTTCAGCCCCCCTGCCCCGGGATGAAAGGCCACTCCCTGGCCCAGGGGCCCCTCACGTAAAGCTTTGACCAGCTGGCCTCATCACTCGGTACCTCCTGCTAGTCAGGAAGCACCGCATCTTTTTCTTCCTTGGGGTTCCTTTGCTGTGCTGGGAGGATAGCAACTATCATTCGCCCAGTGCTGTCAGAATTGGACAAGTGACCCAACAGCAACACTCAAGATACACAGGCGCACAGGGGAGCAAGCAGCGGAGGCCTTCCTGGCGCTGAGAAAACCAGTGCGGGCAGGGCTGAGACATGGGGGTGCCCAGGGGCTGCAGGCCCTCCTTCTGTTTCTGTTTCTGCTGGAGGAGGATTTCCTGGAGGTGGAGGTGGTCTCTGGGGCAATAGGGTGAGCCCAGCTGAGTGAGCAAGATGCGATTTTTTTCCCCCACCCTCTCTGCAAGTTCCACCACTTGTGGTGGGACCTGGGAAAAGACCCGAACTTGTGGGAGCCTCAGTTTTGTCATCTGCTAAAGGGGGATAAAAGGGCACCTGCTTCCTGGGGCAGTTGGGATGATTTTATGAAAACATGCCTGTGAAACAGCACACGACCCCTAGTGAGGTTCTAAGAAGGTAACCACCACTGCTGTTATAAACTCTCCTTCCCAGCACCTCATTGTCACCAACGCTTTTCCTAAACTTGGGCTCTCCCATGGGACACATTATGAAGAGGCGGGACTTCCGCTGGAATTGTGTAAAGAGCCACCACAAACGGAGCCCTGGTGTGAGGCACCCTCCCTCCCCCCATCCCTGCTGGAGCGGTGTGTCTAGAAGCCATGGGGAAGTGCGGTGGGGGGGTGGGCAGGAAGGACATAGGTTCCGGGGGACAGGGTCCCAGCACTTGCAGATTCTCCAGCTTCAAGAACACCACCTTTGTCGTCCGTAGAGCTGCTTCACGAAGGGCCATACCCAGCAGCCTTCCATATCCCCTGAAGACCCAGCAAGAGTCAGCGGATTAAGTTAAAGCAGCAGAGATTTGAGCAGGATACAAGGAAGGCTCTCTTGACAGCCTGCGAGAACCCGCAGGCGAGGCCGAGGGAAGAAGCCTGTGCTGCCCTATTCCAGGAGGGAAGTCTGCCCTGGGTGAGCGCGGAGAGTGGACCCCTGTTCTCCGGGGATGCTGGTCCACTGGGTCAGCTGCAGGCAGGAGAGGAGGGCGGGGTACCTCGTCTTGCCGGGTCTAGAATTCACTAATCTAATTTTGGTATAATACCTAAATTTCCTTTAAGCTTAAAGAAAAAATCATCTCTATGAGCTTGAACGTGGCATTCAACAAAGGCCTTCACGGACAGGGGCCCCCACCCTCACTCTCCAAGCTTCCTGAAGGCACGTCTGGGCTAAGAGGCGAAGTTCGAGGTGTGAAACCCAACTGTCGATATAGCCGCTCTCAGCAATCAGGCAGAATTAATTGTGTGAACACCATTGATCAAACCACTTAATACTTACAGGGCCCGAGAAAGAGCTGGAATGTAATTTCATTACCAACCTGCTCACCTCTAATGAAACTCCTAATAACTCCCTAATTTTTCTTTCAGATAAGGGCTGATAGGTGGAAATGGGGGGAGCAGGGATGGGGGGGAGGGACATGGAAACTTATTTTCTCTTCTGTGCTTGACTCTATCTAGAGAGATCCAAGCGAAATACCTAGTCGCAGGAGCATCTTGTCAAAAGTCACTTCAAAAGGCTGTGGTCATCCCTGAGGTTCAGGCCTGGGATGGGGCGGAGGAGGGGTACAGAGAACCCCAAACAGCAAGTGAGGTTAACAAAAATCAATTCTAATTTGCCCGAGAGTGATTATTCAGTGATTTAAGGGCAGGTGATAGCTTTTCAGGCTGAAACAAAACACACGTGGGTTCTCTGGACCCACAGCATGGGGTGGGGGGTGGGGTGCCAGCAAAAGTCGTCACAGGTTCCAAATATCAGAGGATAATAATTGTGAGAGCTGGTTGGGAATGGTCATGGGGAGTATAATCCCAAGGTAGTATGAATCCGGGCTCAAGTCCCGAGTGCACAGAAGCAAGTTCCCTTTCAGGGCCCCGCGTTCACAGACATGAGCATGTACTGCATGCCCACGTGCACGCACATATAGACACGGGCCATACAAGGCCCATGAAGACAGAAACATGGTCATGCCTGCTCTTTTCTCCTGTGCCTCATACTGCGTTTGAAATGGGGCAAGCACTCAATAGATAGAGGGAGGGGCGCCTGGGTGGCTCAGCTTGTTGAGTGTCCGACTCTTGGTTTCGGCTCAGGTCATGATCTCACGGTTGTGAGATCGAGCCCCGCGTCGGGCTCTGCGCCGAGCTGAGTGTGGAGTCTGCTCAGGATTCTCTCTCTCTCCTCTCCCTCTGCCCTTCCCTCCCTGCTCACGCTCTCTCTCTCCCTCTCTCAAAAAAATAAAAAAATAGATATTTAGAAAATATGCACAAATAGCACAAGCATATACACATGCATGAGCTGCGTACACACGAGTGCACTCACAGTCTCCCACCCTTTCGTTCTCTGCGAGGGCAGGGAACCTGCTGCTCTTATTTGCCATCTTAGCTCTCGCACATAGCCCTGGCACTTGGAAACGTCCGGATCAAGAAGACGCCCTCTTGGTGCTGAGAAATCCACTTCTTCTGGCAAAGCTCATCTACTGCCATGGTTGGATCATCCCTTAATTCAAAGCCCTGCTCAAGAAGACCCTCTTCGTCCAGGAGGCCTTTCCTGCTCTGTTGTGTTCTCAAGGAGTGCCCACTCACCAGCAGGATAGCTGTTTACCCTGGATGCTATGAACACCTCCCTCATCAGACTTCTGTCTTCCCAGGCCACCCCCTGCTGCCCCCTCTACATCAGACCAGGAACTTCTTGAGTGAAGGGATCCTCTCTCCCATCAGAGTGGGAGCTGCCAGACCGCACTTCGCTCCCCCATCAGACTGGACATTCTCCCACTGCTCTGAGCCCCAGAGGGGACAAATCTTCCTCCCTAGATTTTGGAAGAGGTCCCTCCATTTGTTCGCACTAGTGACATGACCCCTCCTTTTTGTTTGGCTCTCTGCTGGCCCCCCTGAAGCCCGCCAGTGCCCAACAGATTCCAGAAGGCATGCCCCGCCCGTGCTCAGGTTCCAGGGTTGAGCTCCCAGGGTGGGTATATAGGCAGATTAGGGGTGGACAGCATAAACGACTGGCCTGCAGGAGTGCCCGGGCGTGGGATGCGGGTGGGTCCTGCCTTCCCAGTCTGAGCCAGGCCAGGTGGTAAAATCCAGGTTTCTATGACCCAGCCCCCATGCTCACCATGCTCTGCCCAGGACTCCTCGCAGCCCACCTGAGCCCCTAGACTTTCTCGGCCTTTGTGGGGCAGGGATGGAGGCAAGGCATTCCCCCCCCCATCCCGGGCTTCACCCCTAATCTCTGGCCCTGGTTCTCTTTACCTGGCTTCTGAGGGCTGGGAAGGAGGGAAGGAGGGAAGGAGGGGCAGGGTGAGAGGTAGGGGCAGTGAGGGTAGTTATTTACAAAGCCTGTGCCCTGGGGACCCTTGTCCTGGACAACAATTACAGCCCCTTAATTAACTGAAGTGCAGTCTGCCTGTCGGTGGAGGCATGTCCCCCACTGGCATTGGCTACGCCCGCCGCTGTCTAGTACTGGTTAATGAATATAAATCAGATAGTTTATAGTTAGCAAGCAGGGAACAGGCTGGCAAGGGCCTGAACTCCAATGTGGAATGCCCGAGGATAGGAACGTGCCCTCCGCGACAGAGGCCAGGGCACCCGTGGGGGCAGCACTGGCAGGCCAGGGGCGGGGTAAGCCTGCACAGCCCCCTCTCGGGCTCTGCGTGCGTGCGCAGGTGCATGTGCCACCCGTGAACGTAAGGAACACGCAGCACGGGCACCGTTTGCACACGCAATGCTGCGTACGCACAGCAGTGAATCCCACCAGCATGGCGCACGCCCTCTACAAGACACGTGGAAACACTGAAGAAGCCCAGCCCCCCAGGAAACCAGATGCCAGAGCCCGTGCCCACTGACCCCTGTCAAAGCCAGATCCAATCCTGTCCCCAGGCCAGCTTCCCCCGATTCTGGGGGGGTCAGCACAGGTCCAGGGTTTTGCTGACCCAGTTTCCCCTCCCAGGGCTGGAGTTGCTGGGCGGACTGCACCTAGCAGGGGCTGTGGTGGGGTCACCGTGGCTATAGAACTCTGACTCTAGGCAGAGAGGCTTCTAGAATGTGTGTGGGGGCTTTCCCCAAGGCCTTCACAGCTGCAGAGGAAGTAGACTGACATGGTCCTAGTCCAGGGCTGGGCCTGGTTCATGGGCAGTGATGTGTGCACTGGGCCCTGCACTTAGAAGCTTTAATGGCTTGATGCTTTTCTGTCGCCATCTTGGAAGGCTTCATAATTTTGAACAAGGGGCTCTGCATTTTCCTTTTGCACTAGGCACCCCAAACAATGTGGCAGGTCGTGTTCTGGCCATTGATCTAGAGCCAGTAGGACAAGGCTGTGTACAAAGTGTAAGTTTGGGGCTCTGGACAGAGCTCTAGCGATAGGGGTCACTTATGGAAAGTACATTTTACCCGGACCTGGGGCTCTGTCCTGCTGTCTTTGTCACCTGGGCAAGTCACCTTACTTCTCTGGGTCCCAAGTTCAGGCTTCCAAGGAGATGACCTCTTAGCTCCTTTCTAGCTCAGCCACTTCTCCCTGGGGAAGAGGCCAAACCTCTTGGAATCTTGGTGCTCGTGCGCCCGCGCGCGCACACACACACACACACACACACACACACACACACGCACAGCCCAGGTGGAACCTCAACATGGAGCTACAGTATTGCCCCTGGAGAGATGGAGTGGGGTGCATCTCCAGGCCTAGGCAAGTCTCCACAAGCTGCTTCTAAAATCCAGAGACCAGCCAACACCCTTCCCAGACTTGTTTACTTCTCTCCTAGGGGGTGGGGGACTCTGGCTGCAGTGGGTGGTGGTAGTTATGGCCTGGGGAGGGGGACAGATAACGGAATTGGCATCCAGGGCTGGATGACACCCTCCCGTTCTGCCTGGCTGGTCGAGGCTGGGAGGGGCGACAATTATTTACTCCTCCTGGGCTCCCCTGCTGGGAGAGCTATGGGGAGGAGCGAGCTGATCTGCAGGTTCTGGAGACAAAGGAAAATGATCCTATGACCGCAGCATGTGGGGGTGGCGCAGGGACTGGAGAGCTCAGGGTGACATGGGGCCAGGGTGGCCAGGGCTGCGGGCAGTGGCGGTGCAGAAGGTATGCGAGCCGACGGTCCTGGGCCAGAGCGCCCACGGAGCCAAGGCGGCGGGAGGAAAGGGGGCCTGCCTCCCCTGGGGCCCACCCCCTTCGCCGTTGCCCTTGAGTTGGGTTCTAGTGCCCCACCCCACCCTGCGGGGTGGGCTGCCTCTCCTGGGGGCTGCAGGTCTGGGGGAGGCTCTCATATCCCCTGCTGGCGCCGGGAGCCTTGCAACCTGCTGGTCTGGGGGTAGAGCTGGAAGGGTATCCCCAGCTTCTGCCCTGTCCAACAGTCCAGTAGAGGGGCAGTTGCTTGTCCAGATTGCTTTTTTTTTTTTTTTCCAGTGGAGCCAAATGGGGAGGTAGGGGGTGGTACTCAGCTGTGCCAGGGCCTCAAGCTTTCACAGAAGCCTCTCTAATCCTGGCTAAGCTACTGTCAACACACCCATTCCACAGATGGAAAAGTGGAGTTCTGCAGCAGCATGGACGGTGGTAAAGCTCAAGTGACTTCTCCCTGATTCCCCATTGGGGCCCTCGAAGGAAGTCAGCACCCCATCAGCCCTAATCCCTCCCCCACACGCACATCACATACACCCAGAGGTGGATAGGAACTCCGGGTTCCCCTCAGACTTGGGAGAGGAGAGCCTCCTCCTGGGGGCTCCAGTGTTCTGACAAGGGGCCCCCAAACAATGTGTCCTAATAAACCCTTTCACGGGCAGGGAACATTGGCTGATCTTCACATCCCCTGAGGTGAGGAAGATAGGGAGCGCGTCAGGAAGAGAATTCACAAAGACTGAAACCAGAGAAGGTGCCAAAAGAGGTTTGCGCTGTGACTCATTTGGAGTTGAAATCCATCTTGACTCCTGGCCCAGAGCACCCATACACATACCTGGCACTCAAATGATGCCTCATCCTAGGAAACTGGGCTCCCAGAGTTGGGGTGGGGTGGGCAGAGGGAGGAGGAATTGTTTTGTTTTGTCTGGAATCCAAACAGGATCTCCCACCCCTGAGAGACTTGGTGCTCAATTGGAGGCATCACATAAAATGAATCTCTAAGATGGTCTCCGATGCCAAGGACTCTGTGATCTTAGGGGAAGCTTCCCAAGGGAGGCAAAACCGAGGGATGCTTTGAACAGGGCAAGAAGGACCAGCCGCCAAGATAGGCGACCCGTGCCCGAGCGGACCAGCCCCTCCCTGCTGCCCAGTCTCTGGACTCAACAGGCATCAGGAATGGAACAGCCCTTCATTCTGAGGAGAAGTGAGGAATCAGGGCCTCAGGAAACGGGTTTCTGCTAGAGGATCGCGGATGTCACCCCACTGGGCAGAGAGACGGATGGCAGGGGGAGGTCCTCTCAGCTCCCGACTGGCCAAGCACTGCCAGTCAGGGTGCCTTGGACCCTGAATCAGGGCGCACTGGCCCCCCCCGGCCAGGGGAGACGGGGAGAAGGCAGCTGTAGTCTGGGATTTTCCATTCCACTCAGGAGCCGTGGTCAGAGCTCATGTTTTCTGGGGGGCCTCCTCAGACTGACCCCAACATGGCCCCTACTCACAAATGTGTCCCTCTCACCTCCTCCTCCCAGGATTCCTCTAACCAACATGGCAGAGTCGAGAGAGAGAGGAGCAAAGACACTTTGTCCACTCTTGGATTGCCAGTTTGAGCTCTAGAAGCCACATTATCACCTGGGGGGAGGGGATGGATCCTTAGCATCACCCCAGGGGCTTAAAAATAAGGAAGCCTGCTGCAAGTGGGGACGGGGGTGCTTGGCTGGCTCAGTCAGTAGAGCACGCGACTCTTGATCTCGGGTCATGAGTTCCAGCCCCATGTTGGGCCTCGAGCTTACTTAAAAAATAATAATAAGGAATCCTACGTCTGAGTCCTATCTCTAAATTCACTGGGTGAACTCCCAGATTCCTTCACCCCGGGGAAAACCAGTAAACTCGGGGCTCTGTGGGCTATAGGTGCTATTGGGCTGGGAGAGAGGGTGACATGGGTAGGGCTGGGTCTTGTTCTGGGATTTTCTCGAGTGTCCTCAGGCTAGTCCCTTTCCCCTGGACTCTCCAGCTCAGCCATGCTCCAACTTGGAGAAAGCTCCATGACCTCTAGTAGCCCTCAGTTTGCCCCCCTTGCGCTCCCCCTGCAAAGGATATTGGGAGACAGAGATAATCTGGGTGTAAAGCTTGGCCAACAGGCCCTGGTTTATTATTAATTATTATTTTTCACGACCAAGCTAAGCATATGCTTATACGTGACTACAGAGAGGGAGGTCCTTCGGCAGCCCCTGTGTAGGCCCAGAATGTTTTATTTGTCTCCCCACTTGCCAGATATGATAAAAACCTCCGCCAGCCCAGCCCACGCTGGGGAATGTGTGTTTGGAGAGAGGCAAGGAAAGCGAGGGAAAGGTTGACTGCTTCCCACCCCCCCACCCCCCTTAGCGTGGGTGACACCGGCGAGAAGCGAGCAGCTGACCCGGGTTTGAATTTAGAGTGTTCATTAATACGATATTATGCCATATGCTCTCGCACACTGTCTCCCTCTAATGCAGCCACCAATTTGCTGAGCAGCCCTAATTAGTAATGGTATAATGAGAGTATTCAGAGGGTAATGTGGTGGGTGGGGATGAGAGTGATGGGGTTGCTCTTGGCCCGTGGGGGAGGGACAGGAGTCGGCTGCAGAGGGTTGCGGCTGGGGGCTCCGGGTCCGCGGCAGGGGTCATCTGGACCCAGGGCTGGCTGAGGCCCAGGAGGCAAGGTGCCTTCCTCCCCATCCCCCCTAACTCCAATTCCTTAGGGAGCAGAGGTTCAAGGTTGTGGAGTGGCGTGGCGGCAGGGAGAAGAGAGAGTCCCGGGGTGAAGAAGGAGGGAACGAGTGGTCCTTTGTTTTCTGGCTGGAGGTAGATGCTAGAGGAACCGTAATGGTGGTACTGTGTGGGGGAGGGGGGAGGCGGGGGGGTGTGGGTTGGTGTGTGTGCCAGGCACTCTGCTCACCCCTCAGAATCGCCCTGCCGGGTCACGTGACTGACACCATTTTTCAGATGGGGAAACTGAGGCCCAGAGAGGTTCAGAGATCACCACTGGTGAAGGAACAGAGGACTGGCAGCCGGGACGATCAGACTCCAGCACAGGAGCAGCTCAGCTGACCGTCCCTGTGGGGATGGGGATGCTGTGGTCAAGGCCGAGGGAAGAACACGATGGAGGGGTTAGGGACGGAGGGGCTCAGGATGGGCATGGCACAGGAGAGACTGGCTGCTCATGTTCCTTGTTCTGCCCTACTGCTCAGTGTTTTATCTGTACCCTCCTTCCTTGCCCAGCCTCAGTCCCTGGGATGAGATCATTTGCAGGATCCTAGTTCAGAAGCTACTATATAGGACGACCAGGACAGACTCCACACCTTTGGCCATTGCCATGCTAGTGGAACTTTCGGGCTGAGCAACTTGAGCCTCTGAGCTTCTGGCAAAGTCTGCCCTGGCCAGAGGTGAACTCCAAGAAAGGGCTGGGAGCTCCAGGCAGCGTGAGGTATCTGGACCCCAGATTCAGGACTGCCCTACCTGCTCTGAGCCTCCCAATGCCAACGGTGTCTCCAGGAGCAGGTGGGTGAGCCCTGGAATCTGCATCTTTGAGACACCCTTCCCATTGCCAGTGTCCCCCCCCCCCCAATCCCTCCCAGGGCCTCTCCTTCCCAGGCACGGCTGGGCAGCGCTCCCTCCCTGGGTGATCACAGCTCTCCCGCAAAACCACGCTCAGGAGATGAAATATTCATCACGTACATATTGGCTCCTCCAGCGGCTTTTAGGGAAAGCAAATGAGACTGACTCCAGGAAGGAAATGAGTGTGAGGCACAGGCGGGGGGCTGGGGGCACACAATGGTGAGGACAAGGGTGGGGGGGCACCTCCTTGCTTCAGCCTCTCTTGGATCCAGCTTCTGGTAGCAGGCTGCACCTTCTATTCCAGGTGTCCCCTCCCTGCCATACACCTGCCCCCAACCACCCTTACCTCTTCACCGGCCCCAGAGCCCCCACCTCTCCTCCTAGAAGATGAGAGTTCACAGTTTCACTTTCTAACACATCTGGGCAGCGCAACAAAGCATAGATCTATCTTACCACTGGCTGCTCCTAGCCGGGCGCTGGGCCTGCAGGGCGGCAAGGTTCCTGCCATCATGGAACACACAGATGTAGAAGGCTATTTCACATGGTGTAGGAGGAAAATAAAAAGCCTACTTTAGTTTGGGTGGGCAAGGAAGGCCTCTGTGAGAAGGTGACATTACTGCTGAGACCTGGATGATGAGGATGAACTTTCCAGGCCAAGAGAATGGCAAGTTTAAAGGCCCAGAGGTAGGAATGAGCTTAGAGTGTCCAGGAAGCAGCCAGAAGGTCAGTGTGGCTCCAGCTCAGCAGGGAATGAGCCTGGAGAGGGTCACAGGGGCCTCCTGGGCCACAGAGACCTTGGGGGTTATTCTAAGAAGGCAGAAAGAGCACTGGATTTGGAGCCAAGAGCTGGGGTGTGAGGCCTGAGCAGGTAACTTAGTCTTCTAGCCTCACCTTCCTTATCTGTGAAATGGGCACAAGAAAGTCTGCTCACAGGGCAGCTGTAAGGGTTAAATAACAACACATGCACGAAAGCGTGTTACTCCTTAATGTTAGTATCATAACATTCCCCTCTGCCTATCCCTGGGTGAGCCCCCAAAGGCCCGCCTGGACAATACTGATGCTCAGAACCTTGGAAACCTGACATGAAGGTCATTCAATGAGTATTTACTGAGCATCTACTGTATGCCTGGCAACTATACTTGGTGCCAGGATGTAGCCGTGAACACGACAGACTCAGTCTGGACTGAAGAGAGCTGGACCAGCCCAGTTCATAGACAGAGGATGGCAGAGTCAAGGCCACACAGTGCCCAACTGTGAGGATGAGAGCCGAGGTCCCGTGACAGCAGTCCAACGTCCTTCCCTGGATTCAGACAATGGGCAGCACTTCCCTCCGCTAGCTGACAGGTTCTCCCACCCCAGAGCCAGTTTGGGAGGGCATGTGGGGCCCTCTGCGCAGTGGCTCTGTTTGGAATGAGGAGTTCTCCTTCTGAAGGGCGATCAGGAAGCTTTCTCGTGTGGCTGGGATGAGCCTTGCAGGATAGACTGGATTTGGCCATAAGGAATGCAGGGACGTTGGTAGAAGGGATCATAAAGGACTGGAGAGACTGGAAATCGTGGGATGCGTACGTTAAAAACAGAGGTGGGTCTGTAAGAGAGCTAAGAAGAGGAGCAGGGCTGGATGGACTCGGAGCGGTGCTTGATGCCATTTCCCCCACCCCAGCAGCAGGGAGCCACGGGAGCTGGAGAGTGGCACTCTCAGGGCTGCTCCGTAGAAAGCTCTAGCAGCTCTGTGCTGACAGCATGAGAGGGGGAAATGGAGGCAGGGAGATCTGTGAGCAGACTACTGCAGTGGTCCAAGTAAGCATTCATGAGGGACTCTCCTGGAGCGCTGGCGGAGGCAAAGAAGTAAAAGGAACAGTCTGAGAGACTTTATGGAGAAGGATGCAGGAGTTGGCCCCTGACAGAGTGTGGGGAGCAGGAGGGAGGGAGGGGACAAAGAGCTCTCAGAAGATGGGAGATTTAGCTGTACTTTATTGATTCCACGAACATTTCCTGAGCACCTGCGGAGGGTCAGGCCCTGTGCCATTCAGGCAGGAAATTGAGCAAAATTGCGCAAAACTCAAAGTCTCGTGATTTGTGCTCTTGTTGGGATGGGGGATGGGAACATGGGGGCAAGGGGTCGTCAGGCTCGGGTGGCCCTCTCAGAGCCTCCATTTTGCTCTCTGTAAAATGGAGGCATTTCAAAGGACAGCTCTCCCCCCGCCCCTGCCAAAGAGCTCCCAGGGGCAGGAAAACACCATCTGGGGGCTTCCGGAAGCTGCTTCTGGACAGATACTCCAGAATTTTGGTCATTCAAGCATGTGGAAATGAGGAGGGCATGGGGAAAGGAGATGGGCTCTCCTGTGAGGCTGGGGAGGCAGAACCATGTGGGGAAGCTTGGAGACCTGTCAGGACTGTGTTCCTCTCAGGGCTGTGGGGATGGGGTCCCAGGGCTTCCTACTTCCCATCTGGGGAAAGAGGCTCTTCGGGAGCAGGGACTGTGGCTTCCTTCAACAATGGCAGCTGCTGATGTTTCCCCGAGTCCTCGGCTAGTAGCTTTACATGCATACTGGTAGTATCCCCATTTTCCAGATGAGGACACTGAGACCCAGATTTCTGAGACCATTCACAGAGCCAGAAGTGGCTGCCTGACTCCCACATCCAGCACTTAACCTCTTCTCCGATCCCTTCTTCTGATAACTCACCCAGGACCTGGAGCCCACCTGCCCTGCCATCCCGCCTACCAAGGGCCCTCCCCACCCCACTGCAGTGTCGGGGCAGCAGAATCCAGAAACATCCCAGAAGAGGACTGGGAAGGAGAGGTCAAATTTGGACAAATTTGATTCCCAGTGGCCATACTGGATTCCTTGGACATTGCCAAGATGGGGGAGGGAAAGGCATTACCAGAGTCTTGGCACCAGCAAAGGTTAGGTGGTCCCTATAATGTTCCTGTGCTGGAGCTGGGGGACTGAGCCCTGGGGCCCCCTTTGTCCCTATCCCATTACCAGTTTTCCAGGAAGTTTGGAGTCTCCCCCTGCCCTCCCCCACCCACCAGGATGAAGGTTTGTGGGGAATGTTCTCCCGCAGAACTCGGCACGAAATAAATTCCATTCTTACTCTGCAAATGACACTGCACATAAATATTCAGTAAATTAGCAGCACGCTTTTATAGATTTATCAGTCATTGCAGGCACAAAATGACAGGCAATGTTGTAGCTGAAATATTAATGCTGACAAATTAATGATTTCTGAGTAAATGATGTCATTTTTGCACCATTTCATTAAAATTTACTCACTTCTGCTTCATTTCTGGACCTAAAAAAAATTAAAATCATTTCTTTCTCTCTTTCTTCTTTCTTTTTAGTGTGGGATTGGTTCCCAAACCTGAGAGGGACATAAATTTTCCCCAGCAGCACCCCGGAAATGGAGGTGGGGAGCAGGGCAGGGCTAGCCTCCCCTCCCGCTGGCCTCGGGAAGGGGCTAGGGAGAGACCTCCTGGGTCCCAGAGCCAGTTCCTGGGCCTCTGCCCTTAGTCTAGCTGAATGGAACACAGGAAAGTGTTTTCTCTGGGTCAAGCCTGGAGTGAGGGTGGGGACCCTAGGGGAAAGTGAGGAGGGATCTTGGGGGGGGCACGTGGGGGCAGAAGGAGTAAGAGGAAGTCATTACCCTATCCCCTTTGGAAACTGAGGGCCTCCATTGCCCTCCACCCCATCTCACATGGCCTCCTCTCTTGCAATAAATTTGGGGAATAACTAATTCCCGGGACTTTTGTAGTAGAAAATAGCCACTGTGTAAATATGCCTGACCCACCCCTCACCAGGGCTCTTGGGATGGACAGATCTGAGTCCAAACCCTGGCCAGACCACTTATGCGCAGCGTGACCTTGGGCTAGTATCCTTGCCTCTCTGAGCCTCAGTTTCCTTTTCTCTGCTCCTCGCTGCTCTGGGTTCTTGGGAAGATTAAATGGGATGGCGTGTATGAGGCCCCGCACAGGGCCAGGTTCCCCGGGAGGGGGAGAGGGGCTGCGGGGACAGCAGCAGCGCGGCTCCAGGGTGACCTTGCCTGGCCCTGCGGGGGTGGGAGCCCGCGTCGCCGCCCGCCTGGGTCTGGAAGACGCGGCCAAATGCAAACAAACCTGCGGCCGGCGGCGCAGCGGGAGCGGAGGGCGGCGAGGCCGGCGAGGCCGGCGAGGGCGGGCGGACACAAAGGACCGCGAGGGAGGCGAGCGCGCGGCCACCGGAGCCGGGCCGAGCCTATCGAGCAATCTCCGGGCTAATTCGTGTCGGGGCCGGTCTCCTATCTCCTGCCCGGCTCCCCGGCAGCTGATAAAATTGAAGTGGAAATGAAGTTGGATGCTCGGGAGGATCCGCGCCGCTGGGGTGGGGGTGGCGCTCTCCGCCCGGGGAAGCTGCTCCCTGGGCGGCCGCCCTTGGCGCTGCCCTTGGACAGGCCGGACGGATGGGGACGCGGGGCGAGGGGGGAGGGACACCCCCGCGGAGGCCCCTAACCAGCGGCTACCGACCCTGTCCTGTCCTGGTTACCATTTACCCAGCCCCGGTACTTGGGTAGAAATAACACCCACGTTTATCCAGTGGCTATTATGTGCCAGGCTCAATGCCAGGTGCTTAAAAGGAGTTATTCTCATACTTAGCACCACCCCTCCCCCCTTGAGCTGGCTCGAGGGGTCCTCTCCATTTTCACGGGTGCACACACGGAGGCCCCCAGAGTTGCAGCTGGCCCAGGGACCGCCAACAAAGCGGCGGGATTCCCACCCAGGCACGGACACGCGGCAGCCAGAAGCGCTACGCACCACCTCACTGGACCTTCACTTACCAGCGCCCCAAGTCGCTGACAACCCACAGAAGCAGCCAGAGGCGGGGTGCTCGCACCTGTGTACACCTGTTTTGAGGCAGGTCTTCTTGCCCTGAGCCTTGCCGCTATCGGCCCCTGGGTGAGGCAGCCGGGCTGAGGCCAGGGCCAAGGAATCCAGTATGGCCCCTGGGAATCAGGGAATGTGGGGTGCTGGCCTCCCGAGTTGTCTTTCCGACCCCAAAGCAGTTCCGGATGAAGTTTATGTTGCACTGGAATTTTTGGGAAGAGGGGTAGGGGGTAGCAGCCCGCAGGTAGTAATTGGTTTTTGTAGTAACTTGGTTATTATTCATTTATGTTCATTCCTATATTATTTCCTTATGACTTGGCCCTGCCTACCTCCCCCCTACCACAGCCTGCCTGCTTCCACCTCTCTCTGACTCCAGCCAGGCGGCAGCTTTGGGCTCTCAATGCCTTCAGAGCACCAGCTCCTTTCTCTCCTAAGGCCTTCACACACTCCCTTCCCTAAGCTTGGAATGCTCTTCTCCTGGGCAACTTTTTCACCTTTCCAGTCTTACTGATCTTTAAATAATCCTTTTAATAGTATTGATATACACTGATAGACCAAAATGTACCCACTGTATTTTTTTTTAAGATTCACTTATTTATTTGAGAGGGGGAGGGGCAGAGGGAGAGGGAGAAAGAGGCTTTTTTTTTTTTTTTTTTAAGATTTTATTTATTTATTTGACAGAGAGAGGGAGAGCACAAGCAGGGGGAGCAGGCAAAGGGAGAAGCAGGCTCTCTGCTGAGCAGCAGGGAGCCCGACACAGGGCCCTGGGATCATGACCTGAGCCGAAGGCAGACCCTTAACCGACTGAGCCACCCAGGTGCCCCAGGGAGAGAGAGTCTTAAGCACACTCGGCGCTGAGCGCAGAGCGGACTCGGTGCTCAATCTCACGACCCTGAAATCACAGCCTGAGCCGAAACCAAGAGTCAGATGCCTAACTGACTGCGCCACCCAGGCGCCCCTATTCACTGTATTTTTTTTTAATTGGATATGGAACTGTGCCCCACCTTGAACAACCAGCATGGGCTGCAGTGGCTCTGAGCTCCCAGCCCTGCGGTTTGGTGCCCATGGGGCAGTGGGATGGACCCTTCCTGCCGTCCACAAAGGACAAGAATCCAACTCCACAAAACATCCAAACTAGGTTTTGTATCAGCCTACCCGCCCACCTACTTTAGCTTTCTGGTCCTCAATTTCTGCTTTCATAGTAGCCCCCCAACCAGAGGACATTTGATAATATTCTTTCTCATCTTTATGGCACTTTTTAAGTGCATTGCAAAGCAGTTATTTTCTAAAAGGAGTTTACATGAAAGAGCCTCTACCTGGAGCTGGACGACTTTATCTGAGTCCTGGCTCTGTCACTAGTGTGACTTGGACAAGTTGCTTCCGCCTCTCTGAATCTCAGTTTCCAACTCTATAAAAATGGGTATAAAAATAGTAACAACTGTCTCACAGGGTAAGTAGCACAGAGATAGGTAGATAGCAGTGAGATTGTATGTGTGTGTGTGTGTGATCTTGACCTCTCGTTCCTGGATCCCTGTGATCCAGCACAGTGCTGAGCATAGTAGGGGCTCAAAAACTGTCTATTGAATTATATCCTTTTCATCTTTTGTTAATTTATCAAACCAGTATTTTCTGGGAGAAATATTTTTTAGAGTTTATAAATTATAGAAACAAAACGACATTAAATACAACTTTGAGGGCGCCTGGGTGGCTCAGTTGGTTAAGCAACTGCCTTCGGCTCAGGTCATGATCCTGGAGTCCCAGGATCGAGTCCCGCATCGGGCTCCCTGCTCGGCGGGGAGTCTGCTTCTCCCTCTCCCGCTTCCCCCATCTTGTGCTCTTTCTCTCTCTCACTCTCTCTAATAAATAAAATCTTAAAATAAATAAATAAATAAATAAATAAATAAATAAATAAATACAACTTTGAGAGGAGAAAAAATTTATCTAGACTCCCACCACAATACGTCAATACTTATTTTCATTTTTGCTTATTCTTTTCCAGTCTTTGTTTTTATGCCTCAGTAGTTTACATTGCTGCAAACGTAGCATGTGTTTAGTGGTTTTTTTTTTCCATTTCACATTATCTCAAACATTTGTATACTTTCTGCATTTTCATAATGATGTTTTTAATGGCACAAAGTAGATGTACAAAATTTATACATTTTTCCAATCACATATGGAACTGTTACCAAAATTGAACATATTTTAGATCACAGAGGAAGTCTCGAAACATTCCAGAGAATCAACATTATCTAGGACATGTTTTCAGACCACAGTGCGAGAAAATTAGAAAACCACCACAGAAAGAGAGCTAACAAGATCTTCTCTGTCTTGAAACTAAAAGCCCAACTTCTAAATAATTCATGGTTAAAGAGTAAATCAATGAATATTAATTAAATATTTAGAATTAAATGATAGTTAAAGGGTTAATGATTCTGAACCACTATACATTATGCGGGAATTGAACATTTAGGTAAATGGACAGGAGCCAAGGCTTCTGACTGTTGTAGTGGGAGGTTACAGATAAGCAAGGGATTAAGGTTAAAATGATCCACGTGGTAATGGTTTAGAGTTGGAGCTATCAGAATGAACTTATATTTAGTTTACTATAAATACAGATGGTTACATATAGAATTTTATATGGATGAGTGTGCACATGTGGGTTAGTATACACACATATATTTCCTTGCTCGGCCTCCTCAGAGGACCTAGAAAGAAGGACCCCAGTAGCAAGGATCACGCCTGGCACCCAGATCTTGGTTTCTAATACCATTCTTCAAGAAAAGGAACCAGGGTTCCTTGGAGAAAGGGTTGATTCTAGGACAAAAATACAGGCAGGAAATATACAAGATGATCCTGGAGCTTTTTGTAGTGCCAGAGAGTAAGAAAGTAACCAAATAGGAAACAATTCACATAGATGGAGGAATGTCCGGGAGACACAGGAGCCAACTGAGAGCTCCTAGTGGCCAAACGTGGAACAATCTGAGCAACAAAATAAATAACATAGTATTGGATTATAACCCAAAGTAAACAAATATCCATGAGTCCCTACCGATACAAATAAATGACTGAATAAATAAATTAACAGGGAGAATGGACAGATCTCCTGTGCAGAAAAATTCCAAATAATTTATGTAGATGCTCTGCCCTCCAGGAGGTGGAGCTTAATTCCTTAAGTGTGGGCTGGATATGGTGACTTCCCTCCAAAAGAATACGGAAAGGGAGAAGAAAAGGGTAACTACCCCAGCCAGGTGGTCAAGGTCAACATCAGCAGTGATAAGTCACGTTGATAGTAGGTAGCCTTGGTGTGCTGTGGTGAGAACGGCCATTTGCCTCAGTGGTCACCCTCTCAAAAACCCATACCACAGTCTAATCATGAGAAAAACATCAGACGAATCCCAGTTGAGTAACATTTTACAAAATACCTGACCAATACTCCTTAAAACTGTCAAGGTCATAAAAAACAAGGAGCACCTGAGAAACGGTCACAGCCAAATGGAGCCTAAGGAGACATGATGATTAATGTAATGTGGTGTCCTGGATGGGATCCCAAAACAGAAAAAGGACATTAGGTCAAGACTAAGGAAATCTGAATAAAGCATGAGCTTCAGTTAATAATCAGGTATCAGTATTGGTCCATGGACTGTGACAAATGTACGATACTAATGTAGGATAATGATATGGGGGGTTGGGGTGTGGGGTAGACGGGAACTTTCTAGGTACCACCTTCACTATTTTTCCATAAATCTAAAACTATCTTAAAATGAAAAATTTATTTAAGAATGATAATGAAAGTACTAGGTAAAATTTGTAAGGAACAGGTAAAGCAGTATTTAGAGGGAAATTTATAAACCTCAACGCATATGTCATAGTCATTAGTGCTGTTCACCAGACACTTCTAGTGCTTTGGCATATGACAGACTGCTTCCTGGTCTCTTTTGGTTACATGGGGCCAATGAATTGTGAGCTAAAGTGGTTTGTGTCACTTCCAGGAGGGAACATTTAATTTTTGGCATAAGACCATCCAGGGATCTCTTTCTCTACTATTTACTGCAACTGTCGACACTTCAGGTATCAGCTGTTCCACTAGCTGGTGGCCTACAACAAGCATGGCAGAGGCCAGAGACCTTAGCCAACCTGTGATGGACCAGCAGTATGAGAGAGAAGTAAGCCTTTATTACTTTCAACTGCTGGGATTTTTTTTTTTTTAAGATTTTATTTATTTATTTGACAGAGAGATAGAGAGAGAGAGAACAAGTAGGCAGAGAGGCAGGCAGAGGGAGAGGGAGAAGCAGGCTCCCTGCCGAGCAGGGAGCCTGATGCGGGGCTCGATCCCAGGACCCCGGGATCATGACCTGAGCTGAAGGCAGCCGCTTAACTGACTGAGCCACCCAGGCGCCCCAAGTGCTGGGACTTTTGCTGGTTATTACAGAAGCATAATTTAGTCCATCCTGAGATGGCATGTATTTAAAAATATGTACCAGGTAGGTTGCTTTCAGCTATTAAGTAACAAAAAACCCAGCTCAAATTATCCTAAACTATGAAGGGCATTTATTATCCCTACAACAAGATGTTCTGATGTGGGATTAGTTAATTCAAAGGCTCAGTGATGTCATCTTTCTGCTCTGCTATCTTCACTTGTAAGTTTATTGTTTGAGCCATCAAGTTTTGGGGTCATTTATAATGCAGCAATAGATAACTAATGAACAGTGTATAAGGACAGGACACTTGGAGTCATGATAGCCATTTGCCAACATGAAGGGAGTTAGCTAACAAGTGAGGATAGTAATTAAAAAAAAAGTGTGACACTGGCCAGGGTTTGTGATGGAGAGGTTAGCTGTCCACCAAAATTGAATTTCCCCTTTTTGCATGGTAATAGAGTGGTAGTCAGTCACGTGGCAGCCCAGCTGGGCACTGAACACCCTCCAGCCCTCTTTGCAGTTAGGTGAAGCTATGAGAATATGTTGTCACCAATGGAACATGAGCAGAAGTGATAATGTACCCCTTCTAGACTAGGATTCTTAAAGCAGCAGGAGTGTTTGCTCCGTGTTCTTTCTCTGCCCTTCCTCCAGACTGGAACCCAAATGTGGCAGTGACCCAGATTTCGACAGGGAATGACTAAGCCCCAAGATGGATAAGCATGAGTTCCTGAATGGCTCCGTGGAGCAGAGCTCACACCTTCTTCTATTATGTGCATAAAATAGAAACTTTGTTCTTGAAGTCTTTGTTGGAACTCCTGTTACAGCAGCTTGGTTTTTTTTTTTTTTAATCCTAATTAATACAGGCATAGATAAATCAACCAATAAAACAGAAGAGAGAGCCCAGGAACATATTCATATCTATATATGGGAACATGGCCTATGTTAGAGATATCACCACTAATCATTAGGGGAAAGAAAGACTATTTAATAATACAGCAGTGATACATCATTCACAACATGAAAATGTAGATGTTTGAGTGACCCAAATGGAAAAAAAATTAGAGAAAAATATTGTCATAACTTAGGATAGATTTCTCAAACCAGAAAGACACAATAAGAATAATCTATAAAATAAAACATAGATTTAATTGTATTAAAATTACATCTTACCTAGGGCAAAATATACCATAAGCTAGAAAGCAGGCAATTTACTAGGAGATATTTGCAATATACAATGTATCCATCAGAATGTATAAAGAGCGCCTATATTCTGTAAGAGAGAGACAAAGAACCTAACAGAACAGCAAAAAACAGTATAAACAGTTCACAGAAGAGGATCTTCAAACGGCCATTAAAGCCATGAAAAGAAAACTGATATACCATTTTTCACCCATTGCATTAGGAAAAATTAAGAAGCCTAATAATACAAAGTGTTGGGGAGGATGTGAGGAAAACAATGCTGTTTACATGGCTGGTGGAAGTGTGAATATTGCCAAAGAGAGCAAACAAGTAATGTCTAGTAACATTGAAAATTGTACCTACTCTATGACCTATTCAGAAAATTCAATTTCCAGGTATATTCCCTGGAGAAATTCTGACATACGTATACACAGGATGTATACATTACTGTTTACAAGGGGCCAAATATTGGACACAATATAAAAAATATATCTATAGGGGAATGAACTAATGACATATGTTTTGTGATGGGATATTACACAACAGTTTAAGAAGAATGAATTCAGTCTACACATATGCACATGGATAGTTTTAAATAATGTACTACGGGGTGGATAGAAACAAGATTCAGAATGATATGGAAAGTATATCACTTATATGCATTTATGAGTACATATGAATGCATATAAACATTTTTTTAATGGGAGGAGTCATCCCAGACTCAGAATAATGGTTCCTTCTTGGAGAAAGGGTATAGATAGAACCGGAAATGGCCATTAGAGGGGACTTTACACCTGTAGTGGGTCATTTACTTAAAATAAAAGCAAGCAAATATGACAAAAATATTAAATGTATCAGTCAGGGTCCAATCAGGAGACAGGAACTACACAGGGAAAATTTAATATAAAAAAATTAATCAGTGAAAGGTGGTTAAGTTCTAAGAGGAGTAAATGAGACCTCTAAAGGAACAAACATGGGGAGCAGCTACTATGTCTAGGGCTAAGAGAGAGCTTGGAAACATACTTGGAAAAGGGCCCCCCAATAGGCCTGAGAGAAGGTGCGGCTGTGGACCCTCCGGAGAAGGTCACTGCCATGCTTTAACCAGAGCTGGACAACAGAGGGCAGGCTATGGCTGGCTGGCACCTGGCCACAGGGTGCCAGGGTAACTCACGGGAGGGTGAGCACCATGGGTCTCCCATTTGCTATTGGCAGTTGGGAGCGAGAATTGTACACAGGAACCAGGAAGAGAAGCCCCCCACCCCTTCTCCCACCATGCCATGCAGTAGACTTCATGCCCTCTCCTCACAAAGCTGAGCACCGTGCCAGTTGATAAGAGACTTCTCTACGTACAGGGTCCAGCTTCAGGATCACAAAGCAGGACAAAAAATGGTAGATTTGGAGCTGAGAGGCAATACGTGGATAAATGGCATGCTAGTGATGGATAGCAGGAGCATGCGCGTTGGTTATAGTAATCTTCATATAGTTCTTCATTGTTTAAGGATCTCAAAATAAAAATATGAAATGATTGCCAGTTAACACTTTTTGAACAAAATTTTACCAGCGATGGAATAAATACATCCTCCAAAACACTAGGGAAGAAAGGTAAAAGGGGCAGTGGGGATTAGATCAGAATCTTTGAAAGGAAGAATAAAAACTAACCAGGAGGTAAAAACCAAGAGACATTTGTTTTTGCCAAAGGAATTCTTTCCCTTCTGTCTATCAAGAAGACCAGATCAGTTGAAAAAAAAATCCAAAACAAAAAACAATGAACAATCCCCCCAAAAAACCAAACCAAACAACCCCCAAAATAAAAAACATGTAAATGGTAAAGCCTCCTTATCAAAAAACAAAGACCTAAAGACTGAATGAAAACTAAAATTATATGCTGTTTATTAGAGATAACCCTAAAACAAACAGAAAATTTAAGAGTACAAGCTTGAGTTTCTCCCATATTCTATCCTACCTGGTGCCCTTTCTTTCTTTTCTACCCATCAAAACCCTCCTCATAGATAGACATATTCATTTGTACACACCTGAAGTCTCTCTTGAGGAATAAGCAAGAAGCTGCTCATGTTGGTTGCCTCCAGGCAGGAGGGCTGGGTGACCAGGGGATGGGGGTGGGAGGGAGACTTTTCACTGTATATCTTTCTGGGCCTTTTGAATTATAGATCATATGTACATATATTACTTATTTTAAAGAACAAGCCAAAAAAAAAAAAAAAACCCTAAAAACCAAAACCTTATGATCTTTAAGACATAGGTGCCCTATTTCCTCAAAAAATTAAAAATAGAATTACCCTAGGATCCAGCAATTTCACTTCTGGATATATCATCCAAAAATTGAAAGTAGGGTCTCAAAGAGATACTTGCACACCCATGCTCACTCATAGCAGCATATTTCACAATCGCTAAAAACGTGGAAGCAACCCACGTGTCTGTCAACAGATGAAGAGAGAAGCAAAATGTGGTACGCCCATACAAGGGAATATCCTTCAGCCTTAAAAAGGAAGGAAATACGGACACGCGCTACAACACGGATGAACCCGAGGCCGTTACGCTGAGTGCAATAAGGCAGGCACAAAAAGACAACATATACTGTATAGGAAGTACTTCCAGTCGTCAAAGTCCTAGAGACAGAAAGTAGAGGGTGGTTGCCAGGGGCCGGGAGGAGGGCAGAGGAGGAGCCTTTGTTTGATAGGTGCGGGGGTTCCGTTTTGCAAGATGCAAAGAGTTCCAGAGATGGTCACACAATGACATCACTGTCCTTAATACCACTGAGCTGTACACTGAAACACATTATTAAGACAAATTTTGTGTTATGTGTATTTTACCACAATAAAAAAGAAGCTGGGGGTAAAGAGACCCAGATGCCTCTTTCTGAGAGGCCCTCCATCCCCGCCTGCCCCCCACAGAGCTCCCCTTCTCTGACCCCTGTGTCACTCTTATGCAAGTCCAGCTCATCCCTACGTGTGTTGGTCTCCACAGAGTCAGACTCTTGAGGACAGGGGGACAGGGCCCCTGTTTTTGTTTGTTTTTTTAACTCCATAGTCTTGGTGGCAAAGTGCTTAATGGATACTTGGTGGTATTGCCACATTTTGCTTCCTGGGCTAAGTCTACCTTTGGAGAGCACACTTTATGGGGCTCTGGAAATAGGAACACCACCACTCGGTATGGTGGAAAAAGGCAGACTTTAGAGTCAACCAACCGGAAATGGGATGTCAGCTCAGCCACTGTGACTGCAGGCCAATGAACACATTGCCCTGAGCCTCAGTTTCCCCCTCAAAAATGGGATAATGATGTGTGATTAAATATAAGGTGGATCATTCTTATCTGTCTTCTATATAGAGAGAGCTTCTGGATGGAGGCTTCTTTTCTGCCTACGCTTTTCCCTGTTGCCATCAAACAGCAGAGAATAGAACTCTGTTAAAGGAACAGAAGGCTCATACTATTTTTTTCCCTTTTTATACTTTTTTTTTTCTTTTGGGATAATTGTAGACTGACATGCAATTGTAGGAAATAATACTGAGAGGTCTTATGTACCTTTCATCCAGTTTCCCCAGTGGTAATATCTTACCAATATCTATAGCACCATATCCCAACCAGGAAATTGTCACTCTTACGATCCATTGACCCTATTCAGATTTCACCAGTTTTGCACGCACATGTATATTTTATAGCCGGAGCCCTTAGTCCTTTTTTTTTTTTTTTTTTTTAAGATTTTATTTATTTATTTGAGAGAGAGAAAGCGAGAACATGGTGGGTGGGGCAAGGAGCAGCGGGACAAGCAGACTCCATGCTGAGTGGGGAGCCTGACACAGGGCTCGAGCCAATGACCCTGAGATCATGACCTGAGCCGAAATCAAGAGTCAGATGCTCAACCGACTGAGCCACCCAGGCGCCAGGAGCCCTAAGTTCTTTTTAAGGGCTCCTGTTTCAGAAGGACATTTCCCCCATGGATCATGGAGGTTTCTTTCAAACTTTCCAATCTACCCAACCCTACTATCCCTTTACCTTTCTTTCTCTCCCACACATTAAAAGGTCCCTTAGAGAGCTGGAACAAGTAACAGGTGCATCAGAGAATTCCCTCCTCGGCTCCACCAGAGCATGTCCCTAGGTCCCTTGAAGGCCCCTGGACTTGGGCAGGGTCCCTGCTCCGGCAGAGACCTCTGAGCGGCAAGTCACTCCTGTCTTCGGACGTGCATGACACCTGTCCCCTCCTGTCTCTGTCACTCTGTGCAACTGAAGAGAAGCCGCCACACTTGTTACGTGACTGGAAGGGACGGGTGGCTCCTGAGAGCCGGATTTAGCACCTGGTGAGTGTGGTCAAGCCCTGCTATTCAGTCTGGACCAGCGCCACAGCTCCTGAGTCCCCTTTCTCTCCAAGTGGGGATTCTCTTTGGAGCTGCAAGTTCCAGCTCTGGGTGCTTTCCTCTTCTAAAGACAGCACAGGCCCCAGGGGTTTGGGACACGCCACGAGAGCGCTGGTAGGATCAGCAACCCGCAGCTTTCACCGTGTTCCCATCAGGCAGACTTGCATGCCCTGAAGAATGTTCCCCCACTCAAAGGCCCCCCCTTCCTTTATTCCACGGAGGTCCACTTCTCAGATATGTGCTGGGATCCCTTATGGCATCAACGATACTGGTGATCTCATCTCGCTGAGGCTCAGTCTCCCCCTTTGTACAATGGGACCAATAAGCCCTCACAGGGCTCTCTTGGTGCTAAGTAAGATCACCCCTGCAGTGGGCCCAGAGCCTTGGTGCTAAGTGCTCAATGAAAAGGGTGGTTAGCTGCCACCCTATCTGTCATGCTTCTGCGTTCCCGAGTCACCTCCTATGTGTGTCACCGCGGGCTGGATCTGCTGGGGCTGGGGCTGGATCTGCTACCCTCCTCTTACCATATATATCTTTCTCTAGATTAATTGCCCTAAGAGTTGGGGCTCTTCCTTCCAAGGGTGGGAGCAGAAACCAAAACAGGTGGTGTGTAATCAGGGACTTAAAATGACTCAACTGTCCCTTGGCTGCATCCCGTGTTTCCCAGACCATCTAAGCCACTTCCAATTTTATAGGATTAACTTGCTTGCTCAGACTCCCAAGGAAACCCAAGGTCGGTCTGTCTCTGTCTCTCTCTCTCTCATTCTCTTCCAGGGCCCAGGACAGAATAACTCAGGGCTCCCCCTGGGAAAGGGAAGGATGAATAGAGGCAGGCAGAGCTCACATCTTGCTTCTTTTCTTCCTGGCCCCTTGCCACCCCCAGCCCCGCCGCCATCCCATGAAACCCGGCACCCCAGGGTGTCCCTGGGGTGGGTGTGGACCCGGCTGGCCCATCTCTCTTTACAGGCAGGCAGGATTTGGCTAATAAGAACCAGCTGTGTTGGTGGTGGGTTTTACTCGCCCCCGCCCCTGCCCTTGCTCTGATAGCTGTGAGAAACTGATGACAACCTGTTTGACCTCTGACCTCCGAACTTGACCCACTGCTAATACCTCCAGCTGCTGATTGCCAGCCGAGCCCTTTGTCTTGGGCTGTTTGGGAGCCAAGACAGACAAATGATTTCTATTTGTCCTCTGGTGCCGCGGATGGAGCTGATCGATAGGAACCGCGAATGATGTCAAGGATTTGTCACCATAGCTTATGAATGACAAAAACGCTCCTCACCACCCCCCTCCCCTTCCCCAAAGAAACACCTTTTGGGGGGAAAAGACTGAAAGGCAGAGAAGGCATATCGATTATTTTTTGTTTCTTAAATAGCAGCTCGAGCCACAAAAGAGAGAAAGGCAGCACTTTTCTGTGCTAAAATGCTGCAAAAAGCTTCCCAGAGAACGAGACCAGGGATTAGATCAGCTATCGCGCCTAAGTGCCACGGGCCACCACCGACCACAACTGCTCCATTCTGTCTGCTGAGGCCGCGCCAACTCCCCCATCTCCAAGTGTCCCGACTGCAGCGAGGGCAGCCGGCTCGCTGGCTTTGTTGGCCCTCCCCGTCTTCCTCTCCTCATTCTTTCCAGGGTGGGCACCCTGGTCTGGGAGACTGCGCCAGGACCCGGCTCTCCTCATTCAGAGATGATCAGCCTTTGAAACTGGATCTTTATTTGGAAAAGTGAAGGCAGAGGGTGGGGAGGTGGTGGCGCATGATGGGAGACAAAGAGCTTGGGGCAGACCCTCCTCCGACCTCCACGCGGTTTCCGAGGCACGTTTCAGGGGGGAGTCCGGGGAGGTAGCCCATCCCTCTGGAGAACCCAGAGGTCCCGCAGCCGCCAGCGGGGAAGCAGGGAGGCTCCCACCCCTCAGCACAACATCTGACCTTTTATTGCCAGCCTGCTCTGTGCTGGCGCCGCGGCCCCAGGGTTAGGGAGAGCTGCCTGCCTGACCCCGGGAAGCGGGCCTCTAGTACAGTGGAGTTGCCATGACAGGGCAGTGAGATGAATGCTGGGCAGGGAGAGCAGGAAGTAGGAAGCCTGCCCCCCGCTGGGGCTGGGGGAGCAGTAGAATTTGGGGACTTCCTAGAACAGGGAACCTCCTTGCTGAGTTTGGACAGATGAGCAGCCGTAGAAGGCAGGCCAATGCATTCCAGCTGTGAAGACCGAGGACCTCCTAGCAGCTGGGGGTGGAATCTTCAGGCGATGCCCAATGGGAGGCCAACTTTGTGTGGGAGCCTCCAGAGCGAGCAGCTTTTGCAGTAATGACTCAGAGACTCGGTTTTCTCATCTGTCATCTGGAATTGGCCTCACGGGGTTGCTGAGAGTATTACACGGGCTAATCCACGTCAGGTGTATATACTGTCTTGCAGTACGTGATGGCTGGTCTTGATTTACTACTTTTTTAAAGTTATTATTTGAAGATTTGCTTCCAATCTGGGTATTCCACAGTCAAGTGGATTGAATGAGGGTAGATATAGACACGCCCTGTCTGTGACATACCCTAACTAGAGCCAGGATCTGGGTATAGTGGGGAAACCAAGGAAAGGAGCTCTGGCAGGACAAGGTCTCTGGCCAAGGGTGGGGCATAGCTCTGGAGAACACCAGAGTGACCTCTCTCCCCAAGCACGGGCCCTGGACCTAAACAGCAAGGAAAGCCTGTTGTTGGGTAGGGCTCGGACAGAGTAGCTACACGAATGCAAGGCAACTTAGGCCCTCACTATTGGTGGCTTGGACTGTTGCAGTAGCTGCTTACGTGGTCTCACGACTCTCCCGTCCATTATCCACACCATCGTCAGAAATACCTTCCAATCTCAAAATCTGATCATGACATCTCTCTGTTTGCATCCTTCCAGTGGCTCCCCATGATCTCACATCGAAGCCCAAATTCCTTATCCTCACATTCAAGGCCCTCCCCAGCTTAGGCTCCAACCTATCGTCTATTTTGCAATCACTTGTTTTGTATTATGTTAACCATACATCCCATGTGGTCTCACTTCAGGCCTTTGCTCAAGCTGGTCCCTCTACCTGGAATGCCCCCTTCATCTCCATTTTAGTGAGAATTTTTCTTTCTCCAGAATTTTCTTTCTCCATATCGTGTCCCACAGCACACGATACATCCATTCTAACACCTATGGCCCTTGATCAGAATGATCTGTGTCTTGCCTAGACCAAGGACCTCTGGGGGCCAGGAACGATGCTGTGCCAGACTCCTTCCCACAAGCTAACTGTGTATTAAACGGAATAACTAGAAGGTACCTGAAGTTTAAAGAAAACTTAGGAATTAGTGAGGGATGCTGGGATGGGAGTGTGGATACTGCATTCTGACAGACAAAAGATAATAGTAGGCAAAGGACTTTAGCCTTCAGATCGATCAAAATGTGAGGTTACTAACATCACGGTTATTGCCATTGGTGACTACTCACAGATGGCTGCTTAGTTTAAAAAGTTTAAAACACTGAAAATGTGACAGACTCACCATAGAAAATTCAAGCAATATGGAAAAGTATAAAAAAGGGGGGGAAGGTTCTAGTAAAATCTCCTTGTATTGATTAGGACTATTTCTTCTACACGAGATAGAAAACCCTGCTCAAACTGGCTTAAGCATAAGGGGATTATTGGCTCCCAGGACTGAGGAGTCAGGGGTGGGGCTGGCTTCAAATGATGCCCTCTGGACCTTCCCCCCGCGCCCCCCATTCTCATTCTTCCGCATCCCTTGGCTCTCCTCCAAGCTGCCTTTATGCACAAGCTTCCTCTTTATGGTTCCAAGGTGGCTGCAGCGCTTCCAAACCTCACATCTCTGAGCTTTGAATCCAGCGGAGAAGAAAGACTGTCTATGGCAGATTGTCTTTTCCATAGGAGGCCACAATATCTCCCATCTCACACGCTCTTCTGCAATGTGACCTTGCATTTTCCCATCAAGGGGTGGAGTCTAATGTCCCTCCTCTATGGTTCTGAGCTGGCTTTAATGACTCACTTGTAACCAATAGAATGTGATGGAAAATGATGCCAATATGGTTTCTGAGGCTAAGTCAGAAGCAGCTTTGTAGCTTTTGCCTTCATCTCATGAAATGCTCTCTAGATTCTCCCGTCTTGAAGACATTTCCCCTTGGAACCAGGCCACCATGCTGTGAGAAGCCCAGGCCACAAGCAGCCCATGAGCAGGTGCTCCAGTCAACAGTTCCAGCTAAGACCAGCCTTCAAGTCATCGCAGGTGTCAGACCTGTAAGTGAAGAACTCTCCAGAGGATGCCAGTCGTGCAAGTCACCTACAACTTACTGGCTGAGGGCCCATACTTTGTGGGAGCACAGATAAGCCATTCCGCTTGTGCACTCTCCAAATTCCTAACAGAATCTATTACAAAATGGTTGTTTTATACCAGTAAGTTTTGTTATGTAACGGTGTTTCTCAGAGCTCCAGAATAATCCACGTTGGTTTGGGTCCCCATGGTCAATCCCCTTGAGCTCATACAGGGAGCATAGCTAGTCATTCAGACCTTAGGGTGAGTCAATGCCACCAGAACGAGAAGAGGGGTGAGTGGCAAGCCCAGAGGGTCGTGTGGCACTGGTCACCCAAAGGCACAAACCAGAGAACCCACTATTCCCACTACCCAGTAACTGGTGAACACTCTTTCAGACACCTTCTTGGGCCTATGTAAAATTCAGCATAAAGCATATTCTACATGATATTTTGTAACTTTTTTTAACGTAATGGATAATGGGGCTCTTTTGATGTCAGTGGATACAGATGTCCACCATTTTTAATGGCTGCATAAGATTCCATTATATGAATGAACCATCACTGATTGAACGAATAGCATGAGATAAATATCACTGCACACACATTCTTGGGCATATCCTCCAGTGTTTCCTTAGGATAAATTCCAAGAAGTCTAATTGTGAGTTCTAAGGTTATGAACATTTTTAAGGCTCGCCAAGGGCATCTAAATTGCCTTCCAGAAATTGTTGCCTTCCAGCCAATGGGAATCTACTCCCGTTGTCCCATCAACAGGGCAAGAAGGTGGTCATTTCTCCACACCTTTATTGGGATATTTGCCAATTGGAAAAAGGAAAAAATGATCCCTCATCACTGCTTTAATTTGAGTTTCTTTGATTTCCAGTGAGGTCAAGCACCTTCTCATATGCATATTGACTATTTCTACTTCCTCCTTTGTGATATTGCCTGTTCAAGCCCTTTGACCAATTTTTTAATTGCAGCATTCATATATTTTGTTATTGATTTATAGAACCTTTTTGTATATTACAGTGTTAACCCTTTGTCATATGTCTACAAACATCTGTCGTCTGTCCTTTAAGTTTATATAGGGTGGCCACCCTTAAAACCAAGACAAGCAAAGTCCCCAAACAAGGCAGAGTATAAGCCCTTCAGAAGCAGCTGACACCTGGCAAGAGAGTTAACTTTAACTTCTCTTGACAGGGGGATCAGCTGCCTAACGAAGAATCCAGTGCTGGGGAACCAGAAGGGCCGACAGAATTGACCATCTTGGGTGTAGACTCAACTGTATCTACTAGAAGTGGGTAGGAGATATCCCAGGAAGCCCAGTGCTGAAGCAGATGACGGTCAGACTAGAAAGGAGAGGGGCAGAGGAAACCAGGAGGCCAGGGACTGTGCCCTCCTCAGTGGCAGCCCCTTATGAACGTTGCTCCAGCAGCAGGGGCCGTCCCAGTACAGGGCAGCTCTCTCTGGTTGGTTCTTGCTCCAGGGAGCAGGTGGAAGCATGGGCCACCTTAGGGGAAATGTCAAAGGTAGGAGGCCCTGAGAGTCTGCCAAGCTTGGAGAGGTATTTATAAACAGCCAGAGGAGTATGAAGGTGATTTCGGCTAGGGGGTCACTGAGGGAGTCAGGTCATTGCCAAGGAAACAGGACTAAGTGTCCAGTCTGAAGGGCAAGGCAAGGAGCTGTAGGGGATGCTCTGCCCAAATCCTCTTTGCCGCTATGAGTTTTAGCTGCTAATGGCTCTTAGCTGCCCCCAGTTCTGGAGCATCACCCTTGGCGAATGACAGCTGCCTCCCCTGAGAGATTACACACGCCTAGGGCAGCCCACAACCAATGAGTGACTGATGAGGAGAATTATTCTCTGCTGCAGGTGATGGTATGGGGGATATTGCTGGTGGCTGCCCAACTCACTGCCCTTTCTCAAACCAAAGCCCAAATTCGCCTTGGTACACTACTCCTTCCCCATCTCCTGGGTGGTTTGATGGCACTGTACCACCCATAGCTTCAGGAATGGGCTCTGGATTAATTCACTCTTTGACTCACCACCTTCACCTCCAGCCACAGTGACTAATTCAAGGGTGAGCATACAAACCAATCAGAGCCAATGAAATGCTGGGGCTTCTGGGAGAGGGAAGTTCCCTCCTTTCCACTGTAGTGGGCTGGTGTCTGTCCTAGAGCAGAATAGCTATTTCTGCCACTTTATAGAGCCGAAGAATGGAGATAACTATGGGCAACTGGACTGAGAGATGGATTCTGGTTGTATCATTTGGGCCCTGGGTCAAACTGCACCTGAAGCCACACCTATGCCTGAACACTATTCCATTATGAGAGCCAATAATTCTCCTCCATTTTCTGAAGCCAGCTTGAGGAGGGTTTTCTGTCATTGGCAACCAAGAGTCCTAACATACATGTATGGTGTGTGATGAAGGGTTATCACAGGGAACTAAAGGAACCCAGCAAGTCCACACAAGTTAAAGCCAGAAGCCAGATCCCCTAATCTGTCTTCCTTCACTTCTATGATAGGCAGCCTGCTCCCTTCCAGGGTCTGCCATGTTCACCGGGGGATTTTGGCCAACGAGGCCAGTCCAGGGCAAGGCCCACACTGTTATCATTCAGTGTTAGTGGCCGTTTCCTTCCACTGTGGTTTTCAGAGTCTCTCTACCTCCCTCCACAGAATTCCTCTTCTTTCCCCCTCTCTGGGATGGATCAAAGGGAGTCCATTCTAGGCAAGGAGAAACAAAGCCCTTCAAAGGCCACATTAAGTAGGTGGTGAGGTTGTAGTGTTTCCTCTCAGGGCTGACATCCAGGGAGGCAATGGGATGTGGGGGAAAGACCAGGGACTTTGGAGTTAGAGAAACTTGGGCTCTGGTGCTGGCACTTCCCAGTAGGGCGGCCAGTTGTTTAACTTCTCTAAGCTTCAAGTTCTCCATCTGTGAATAAGTTTGCCATCTCTACAGGGACCCTAGAGCATAGAGCTGATAAAACAACTGGCTGACTGGGGTCCAAATGGTGCATGGGTGGGGGGAAGGGTGCAGATGCCTAGGCTTCACAGAAGCAAGGATAAGGTCAGTTCCTAAGATTCACAGCGAGAATGCCGGGAATTTGGTCAATGGACAAGGTAGAATTGGGCCCAGTGCAGCCCCTCCCCCCAGTCAGCCAGGGTACCTGCAGGGGAAGTTAACCGGCACCCCATGGGGATAGGAAAGTGGTCCAGTCAGGGCCAGGCTGAATCCTCTCCCTCCCACACCTGGAGGGAACGGTTAAAGTGACCAGGTTCTCAGACAGAAGGTGCCCAGTACAGGCTCCCTGGGCGCAATGGGGGAGGGGACCCTTTCAGACAGCCCTCCCTCTGAAACACATTAGACAAGGTCGTCAGAGGACGGTACTGGTAGAGTTCCAGAGGAAGGAAGTTAGTGTTTACTAAGCGCCTACTCTTTGCCAGGTACTAGTGCTTTAAGTCCACCATCTGAACTAACACTCACAGCAATCTGGGGAATACAATTCTTCTCCCCATTTTGAATACGGGGAAACTGAGTCCCTCTGTCCCTAAGTAGACTGCCCAACACCAGCTGCAGGGTACCAGAGGCAGGATTCCGGCACAGGTGGGTTAGGTTCCAAAGAGCTCCTGTTCTCCATCACCCACCTGGGGCCTGGATAAGTGGTACAATGGCACCTCTGTGATGCTCCAGGAGGAAGCACCTGCCCATATCCTGCAGCCTCCTGGGAGCCCAGGCCTGATGTGTGACATCTGGAATTGGCATGGAGCCAACCAGGCTGAGCCCAGAAGGCAGTCCCAGCTCAGCTGTTGGAGGAGACAGGAAGAGAGGGAGGAAGGGTCCACAGGGACTCAGGAAAGTTCCCCACCCCCTGGTACCCCACCTTGACCTCAGCACCAACTCACTGCTCTCTGGAGGAGTGGGCCTTGGAGAGGGACTGGGAAGGGTGCCTAGAGGGGGTATGCCTCTTTCCAGGGATCACTTCATAGGGATCTTCCTCTGGATTCCCAAGTCAATAGGGCTAGACAGAAAAAAACTCAGGTGCGCCTGGGTGACAATCGGTTAAGTGGCTGCCTTCGGCTCAGGTCATGACCCCAGGGTCCTGGGATCAAGCCCTGCATCAGGTAAGGCTCCGTGCTCAGCGGGGAGCCTGCTTCTCCCTCTCCTCCCCACTCCTGCTCTCTCTCACTATCTCTGTCTCTCTCAAATAAATAAATCTTTAAAAAAAATTAAAAAGAAAGAAAAGTCAGAGCATGGAGTTCTAGGTTCAACTTTGGCTCTACTGTTTCCTATCTGGGTGCCCACCAGCCCATCCCTTCATCTCTGAACCTCAGATTCCTCATACAAAAAATGGGAATACTTCCTTCCTCCCAGCATCCCTGTGAGGACTGAATGAGGAAAAGCATGTGGAAATACCCAGCACGCTGCCTGGCACACAGCAGGTGCTTAATAAATGTTGGTTCTCATTCTCCACTTTAAATTCTCATTTGACAGTAAAATCTCATCTAGTCCCTTAATGTAACTAAATTATAAATAATTTCCAACTTATTGACTATTATGTGCCAGACATTGCTCTGAATATTTTCCATCTGTTATCTCATTTAATCCTCAAAGAATCCCATGAGGAAGATACTATTATCCCCATTGGACAGATGAAGAAACTAAGGCACAAATGTTAAACGACTGGCCCAAAGTCGTACGGGTAATACTTAGCAGAGTCGGGATTTGAATCCAGGCAAAGTTGGCTCTGGAGTCTGCACTGGGAGCACTCCCCTCTACTCCACCCTCCAGCCCATGCCTGTTGTAGGCTACTAAGCCCCTACCACGAGTAAGTGCCATGCCAGGGGCCAGAGGGACTAAATGAGATACCTCTTGAGGAGCTCAAGGTCCAGGGCAGGAGATAATACGCACAGAAAACACAAGTAAGAAGGTTGTAAGTGTCACAAAAGAAAAACTAAGTTGTAAGGTGAAAAGAGAGAAAAATCAATGCCAGAGACTGAGCAGGAGGGCATTCCAGGTAAAGGGAACAGCGAAGACAAAGGTGTGGGGGTAGGAAGCCTCTGTGAAGGCACAAGGTGAAAAAAGGGGAGTTTTGTGATCAAATTTAGAAGTGCTCAGGCTAAATGATTAGAGGATTCTCTGGAGAGAAGTAACATGAGCTGATCTGTGCTGTATAAATGCTACTCTGCCAGTAGCAAGGAGGAAGCAGGAGACTGGATGGGGCTGGAGACAGGGGACCAGCTGGGAGCAGCTGTAATGGTCCAGATGCACGCCAATGAGGGGCTAAACTAAGGTGGGGACAGTGGGATGAGATACCCCATATATGTCCCCCCGGGGTTGGGGGGAATGGACCACAACCGGTGCCCCCTAACTCAGCCAACCCATTCCCTGAAGGGTCAGCCCAGCTTTGGCCACCTGTTCCCACCGCCCAGGGATGTGGGCTGCAGGGATCATTAACCTAAGCCATGAACTCACTCTCCCTTCCAACACATCTGGCCAGACAGAGGCCCCTCCTCTGCCTCTACTGCCCCTCCAGGGGAGGAAGAAACTGGGCTTCCAGCCCAACTGAGCATTTCATTCTCTGCAAGAATGCCCGAGACACACACCGGCCACCATCATTACACTACACTACCCACTAGGACCGTACACATGTACCTAAATCACATGGTATCACAGAAACAGCACTGGACTAGGAGTCAAGAGTCCTGGGTGCAGGTCCAACTCTGCTGTTCATGAGCTCTGTGGCTCTCAGCAAGCCACTTATACCCTCTGAGCCTCACCTTTTCATCTGTGAAATAGAGATAAAATGCTTGCCTTCCAGGATTGCTTTGTGGACCAAAAGAGAGAATGAATATAAATATGAACATCCTCTGTAAACTTTGGAAGTTCTGCTTAAATGTGGAATTCTGTGTGCATTTTCATCCATCCCACCAACCTCTGTTGAGTTCTGATTCTACCAGGGGCTGGGGAGTGCCCAATCCTCTGCAATTCCCCATTTGTGATCCTACTCCAGCCTTCACTCATCCTGTGACGGGGAAGAACTTTGCTTGAAACACAAGCTGTGTTCACATCCTGTGTATGACAAATGGGAAAATGGCTTAAATTAAAAAAGGGAAGATTTTATTAGGACTAACTTCCCAATGCAGGAGGCTGGTTGGTTCCTGGAAATCTTCCCAGAAGAAGAGAATCAATTAAGTACTTTGCCTAGAGTAGACACAAAATAAATTGTTGAGTGAAATTGACTCTGTCATATTAGCCAGGGGAAAGGAAAATGAATCAGATAGGTTCTTAAGGCCCCTCCTCCATCTGACTTTCTCTGTACCACATACACACGTTCGCATGTCTGGGGCATGGGTGAGAGTCTCGGGCTGGTGCTCATCACACCTGTCTCCAACTAGCCGTGTGATCTTGGAAAGATCTCATGTCCTCTCTGAGCCTCTATTTCCTCCCCGAATGCCATCTGAATGAGAAATCTAATAAACCTCCTAGGATAGTGTCCACACTTAACATTCCACAGGTGATTATTGAATGAATGAAAGAGGGAATGAATGGCACTCAGTAGGGTGTAGGATTCATGTTTGCTCTTCTTTCCTCTCTGAGCCTCAGTCTGCCTACCTGAGGGCCTGGGGCTGCCTGTCTCCAGGCTCCCTGTCAGTTCTGGCTTCTGTGATCTGCCTCCATGCCCAAGGCCCAGGCTGGGAGGAGGGAAGCTGGGGGGGGTTGGGGTCTGCGCCTTCACGCGCAGCAGCTTGAGCTGCCCTCCCGTTTCAGGGCATGGGCAGCAGGTATGCACTGCTGTTCCCACGGGGTTGCCCGGCTTAGCCCAAGGCTCCCTTTGCTGGGAGAGTAGCCTGGGCTGCAGCCCTGTGCTGACCTGCTCTTAACCCCCAGGAAAGTTACACAAACTCCTCCACGCTCTGCTGGGAGCTAGGTCACACAAAGTGGGGGCAGGAACAATACTTCCCCTTGTGCCCTCATCCTATTCCACATCAGCACACATGGGGGAGGGACACAGGAGGCCAGCAGGAGGGGGCAACCCAGCTCCGGTTTCAACCATGTCTGGAAATTGGATCTTCCTCCCTGGCCAGAGCTCCCTAGGGGCATAAGGGGGGGGGGGGGCTGGAGCCCAAGTCTCAGCAGGAGCCTACTTTCTTCTCTCCAGGTCTCCCACTAAGAACAGTCCTGTGCCTCGATCACAGAGCAGATCTGCAAAACTCCTTACCGTTGCATCTCCCTTTGGCAAATAAGCCCTGGTTCTATGATGGACCTACCTGGAGATGGTGGGGAGGAAAGATCTACTCTGGAAATCAGGAAGTCTGGTATGGTTCTGCTATTGCCAAGTAAGATACCAGGGGTTGGACTAGCCAAGGGCTGAAATGCAGGGTATGGAGCCAGACCACCTGGTTCAAATTCCAGCCCGCCATGTACCAGCTAGTGACCTCAGAGGTACCCACCACTCTGACACTCTGCCTCCTCACCTGCTGTAGGTACCTACCTCCCTGAGTCATTATGAGGAATGAATGAGTTCTTATGCACCACACACTCAGCGCATTGCTCAACAAATGCCAACTGTATGGCTTGCTCTCCATACAGTTAAGTAGGAAGTGGAGGTATGTGTAGTCCTCCCTTAACTTCCCAGAGAAGAGCAAATTGTTCAAATCGTCTCAAACACAATAGAGCTACTTAAAGTACATGAAACTAGCTGTCAAAATTGTGAAACATAATCACAGTTTTGATTGCTCTGTGACAGTGTAAAAATTGCAAATTTTTCATCAGGCAAGAAAAGAAAAACAAAGAATAACTACATTCAACCTCATCCTCCCTCCCCTTTGTGTTCCGCATGCCCACATGAATTAGTTCGCTCATGTTGACACATGCACAGCTTTGCATCACTTGAGACACACATTTCTTATTCTTCTTCAGTTGCTGTATATTTAGGCTACAGTTGGTAGTGGCTGGTTTCTTTCCAGGTAACTGTAGTTGTTTGAAAACAATGTCAAAACAAATCTCTTTCCTCTTCTCCCTGACAGTCTGTCACAGCTATGTCTCTCTATAGTCTCTGTCCTTATGCCTTCTCTTTCAGTGACCTCCTTTCTGGCCCATGACCCCCCCCCCCCCCAACATATACCCTTTTCTCTTCCTTGATTCAGAATTCCTAGAAGAAAACTAACAGTAATCAATGTTCCGGAGTGGGAGAAATAGTCAGGACTTGGAGCAGGAGAAGTTTCAGCACCAGGGACAGCACCACACACGCCCTCACGGGCTTGTCCCCCCCAGCTCTCAATCATTTGAGTTATGCCAGACTTTTATCTTCTGCAGACTTGATGTCCATCTCTGTAAAAGGGAGAGAAGGAGGCAGCTGGGAGGGCTGCAGGTGAACAAGACTGTCTCTAAGGCCTCTGTGACCCTAGAATTCCTTGGCTTCCCGTTTGCTTCTATTTTCCTGACTCTGCCCCCCCTTCTTTCCTTTTTTTTTTTTTTTAATAGGGATCTTCCATTCATTTTAATAGGCTTATAGCCATCCCCCAGGGCCCTAGAGGGGCCAAAGGACAGAGTTCCTCAGGAAAGCAGCAAGCTGGCCCTCAGAAACTCTCAAACCCAACACTCAGAAGTTACCTAATCTCCCCTCTGCCCTTAGTCACCTAGAGACATTGAGTTAGTTCTGATAAAAGGCCGAGCTGCCATAAAAGACAGAAAGGTTGGGGCGCCTGGGTGGCTCAGTCGGTTAAGCGTCTGCCTTCAGCTCAGGTCATGATCCCAGGGTCCTGGGATCCAGCCCCATGTCAGGCTCCTTGCTCAAGGGAGAGCCTGCTTCTCCCTCTCCCTCTGCCTGCCACTCTCCCTGCTTGTGTGCTCACTCTCTCACTGTCAAATCAATCAATCAATCAATCAAATCTTTAAGGAAAAAAAAAAACAGACAGAAAGGTTTACCACATTCTTATATAACAGAATAAATAGGAGGGATGCACAGAGCCAGACAAGAACCTGCTCCCTCCGTGAGGTTTTCTTCACAAGCCCTTGGTGATTCTCCTGTCTGCACAGTCATGCTGGGTCCCAGTCATGTCCACATAATATCTTCAGGAAGGAGTAAAAGTGGGAGGAGCACATGAATAGTATTTTAAGGGCCAGGCCCAGAAGTAGCAACATATCCTTTGAGCTCCCATTCCATTAGTGAGGACTTTGTCATGTCGCCACACCAAGCTACAAGGGGGCTAGGGAATTTGGTCCCTAGCTGGGTAACCATGTGCCAAGCTACAACATTACAGCTTTGGAAGAAGAGGAGAGTGGGCTTTGGCTTAAAAATATTATCCTCTATTTAATGGATGAGGTAGAACTGTAGAAATAAGAAGTTTTGCTCAGAGAAAGGGAAAGGGATTTATTGAGTCAGACACCATGCTAAGTGCTTTCCTGTACAGTTAAAATGCCTTGGGGTCTCATCTCCTCAAATGTCCCATCTAGTTAATTCCTTAATCTTTGCTTGTACTCTTTTCCCCATCTGGATGCCCTTGTCTCTCAGATAAATTGATCCCATCCTTCCTTCAAGTTCAAAAACCACTTTCTTGATTACAGAATTTTAGAGCCAGCAGGAACCTCAAAAATCATTTAGGTCAATGCCTCATTCTGTAAGTGAGGAAACTGAGGCCATAGGAGGAAAAACACTTGTCCCAGGTCACACAGTAAAATATCCACAAAGCTTAACAGCCCATAGCTAGGACTCAGGACTCCAAGTTCAGTGCTCCTTCTACATAGCACTGGGAACCCCCTACCTAAACCCAGAGGATTCTGCTCTGCCTCTCATCATGTGACTTTGGACAAATGTCTCAGCTTCTCTAATCTTCAGATTCTTAAACTGTAGGGAATGAAGAGATTGGGTCAGATTACCCCTAAGATTCTATTAGGATACCGACCCAGTCTCCTATTGGCAGGGCCTCCCCAGACTTTCAGATCCTGACCCCTCTCATGATGCTAAGACATTCCTAGGCCAAACCATACCAACCCCTCCCCACCTTCTCCTATGAATCAATTCACAGTAGAATCAACAGAAGGGCTTCTTTCTTCCCACCTCCCCGGGGACCTGGCATAGGCCTGAGCACTTTACATGCTGTATCTCATTTGATCATTAAAAACTCCCTGGAAAGTATTATTCTCCACCCACCCACCCAGTTTTTAGATAAAGAAAAGATGAGGCTCTGATAGGTTAATGGCTCTCTAGGGCAAACGGATTAGCTTTGATCCTGGGATCCCTAAGACGGAGAGGTCGGACCAATGGGGGAAGTTACAGGGAGATTGTGGCTTGGTGCAATAAAGGGCTTCCTACTAGAGCTGGCTCTAGAAAAACAGGCTGCCTGGGAAAGGAGGGGTTTTCTGTTCACTGGAGGTGTGCACGCACAGGATGAAAGATCAAAGGATTTTAGCACCGGATAGGGAGACGCAGGGGCAAAGGGGTAGACTGTATCAGTGATTCCCCAAGATTATTTTAGGAAACACACTGATCAGCATTAAATAACATTTCTTACACAGAAGAAAAAAAGTTATTCCTTCAATTAGTTTTCAAAATGTCTGATTTTGACCAGGAGAGAGAGTCTCAGTTTGGTGCTAGAAGAGCATGCACCTCTCTACCACTGTTAGCTCCCTTTTTTAACAGGAAGATTAGGTCTCAGGCTCAGAGCTCCCGAGGCAGTGGTAAGACTCCCTAGAATGGAATAACGTGGGGCTTTCTATTTTATTTATTTTTATGGTTCCCTTCTTTCATGACAAATGATTCTGGTTTCCCCATTATTGCTGGGATATAAAGTTTTATTTTAAAATAAATATATTTTAAGAGAATGAGAATACAAGCACAGAATGGGAGAAAATATTTGCAAAACGTATATGTGACAAAGGAATCGTATCCAAAATATGCAAAGAAGTCTAAAACTCAACAACAAGAAAACAACTCAAAAAGTGGCAAAAGATCTGAACAGTCACCTCATCAGAGAAGATATACAGATGGCAAATAAGCATATGAAAAGATGCTCCACATATGTCATTAGGCTGCAAGTTAAAATAACAATGAGATGCCATTAATGACCTATTAGAATGGCTAAAGTCCAAAATTTTAACAACATTAAGTATGGAGCAACAGGAACTCTCATACACTGCTGGTGGGAATGCAAAATGGTACAGCCACTTTGGCAGTTTCTTACAAAGCTAAACATATTCTTACCATATAATCCAGCAATCATACTCCTCGGAATTAACCCAAGTGAGTTGGAAACTTATGTCCACACAAAAACCCGCACATGAATGTATACAGCAGCTTTAGTCATAATTGACAAAACTTGGAAGCAACCAGATGTCTTTCAAAGGATGACTGGATAAACAAAGTGTGGTCCATCCAGACAATGGAATATTATTCAATGCTAAAAAGAAATGAGCTATCAAGCCATGAAAAGACACAGAGCCAACTTACGCATGTGGCTGAGTGAAAGAAGCCAGTCTAAACACTGCATGATATAAACAATACAACATTTTGGAAAAGATAAAACTATGAAGACAGTAAAAAGATCAATGATGGCCAGGGGCTGGGGGAGGAAGGGATAAACAGGGGAAGGACAGAGAATTTTTAGGGCAGTAAAATTATTCCATGTAATATTGGAAAAGGTGAACAGATGAGAGTACGCATTTGTCAAAACCCACAGAAATATACAGTAGCAATGGTGAACCCTAATATGAACTGTGGGCTTCAGTTAATACTAGTGCATCAGTACTGGCTGATCAATGGTAATAAATGTGTCACAGTAATGCACGATGTTAGTACTAGGGGAAACCGTGGGCAGAGGGAGAGGGTACATATGGGACTCTCTGTACTTTCTGCTCAACTTTTTCTGTAAACTTAAAAAGTTCTCTAATAAAGTCTATGAAATGGAAACTACATAAATTTCAAGTTTTTAAGCTTAAGAAGTTTGTCCACTAGCAATCCCACTTCTAGAAATAGAGTCACGTGTATACTCAAGACCTATCCAAGACTCCTCAGAGCATTGCTATTGGTAATAGCTGAAAGTTCACCAGTGAAAGAACGGATAAAGTCATTGTGACGTAGCCACATAATGGAATACTACCCAGCATGAAAGAGGGCAAACTACTGTTACATACAACCTGAACGAATCTCACAAACATCATGTTGAGAGCAAGAAGCCAATACCAGGGGCGCCTGGGCGGCTCAGTCGTTAAGCATCTGCCTTCGGCTCAGGTCATGATCCCGGGGTCCTGGGATCGAGCCCCGCATCGGGCTCTCTGCTCCACAGGAAGCCTGCTTCTCCCTCTCCCACTCCCCCTGCTTGTGTTCCCTCTCTCGCTGTCAAATAAATAAATAAAATCTTAAAAAAAAAAGAAGTCAATACCAAAGAGTCTATCCCATGTGACTCTATTTTAAAAAGTTCTACCAAACTGATCTACAGTGTCAGGTGTCAGGAGAGAGCTCCCCATGGAGGGGGTTTGGGACTGACTACAAAGGGGCCCATGGGGGCTTCTGGGGTTCTGATAATGTTTTGTTTCTCATTCTGGGTACTGGTCACACAGGTGTGTTCACTTTGTGAAGAGTTCTTCTGAGATATTCACTTGTAAGTTGTATACTTTTCTGTAGGTAAAATTTTACATAAAAGTGGGTCCAGGGGCGCCTGGGTGGCTCAGCCCATTAAGCGACTGACTCTTGATTTCAGCTTAGGTCATGATCTCAGGGTCCTAGGATCAAGCCCTGTGTCAGGCTCACTGCTCAGCAGGGAGTCTGCTTCTCCCTCTCCCGCTCCCCCTACTCGCTCTCTTGCTCTATCTCTCTCAAATAAATAAATCCAAAAAAAAAAAACAAAAAAAACCAGCAGGTTCATTAACAATACTGTATACAAACAGTAATAGAGAGTGAAACCCCATGATCCAGCATCTTCTTCCCAGGGGTATGCCCAACAGAAATATGTTCACGTGTCCACCAAAAGACACGTACAGGACTGTCCACAGCAGCACTCTATTTAATAGTCCCAAATCAGAAAAAACTCAAATGTCTATCAACAGGAGACTGGATGAATACACTGTGGTATATTAATACAATTGAATATACACAGCATGTAAAAAAGGCAGACTATCGCTTTGCCCAACGACATAAATGGGACTCACAAGTAAGACGCTGAGTGAAGGAAGCAAGACAAAGAAGAGGGCCTAGGGGACAAGTCCATTCACCTGAAGTTCAAAAACAGACAAAACTGGTCTATGGTTACTTCTGGGAGGTACCAACTGGGATGGGGTAAGAAGGAGCCTCCTGCGTGCCAGAAATGTTCCACGTGGGGACAGGGCGAATACACATATGAAGACCAATCAAGGTGTGCACTTGAGATGTGTGCATTTTAAGTTTGCAAATACAGGGGAAACTCAGAAATGGCCAACATTATGAAAGTGGAATGCAAATGACCAGAGTTTGAGAAAGAATGGGAAAGAAGCTCTGAGGGCAAGATCCTCTAGCTATAACACTACCACCCCCTCCCCACCAAGACCCCCAAGGCCTAAGGTCAGCGGGTGACCTGCCCCCTATCTGGCCCGGCAATCAGTGGAGACACCAGTTTTAGGGGGTCAGATGCCAGCTGCCCCCACTCTGTCCCCAGGGGCAGCTCTGAGCCCTGCAACCTGAGGCCTCAGGATCACAAGGGCAGATTCCTGCCTGAGACTTTACAAACAAACATGAGGGCTCGGGGTGGGGGGGCAAGGAGACACATGCCACCATTCCTCCCTGATCACCTTCAAGGTGTGCTGGACCTCCCCGGCCTGCCCCCATGTTAGACTCAAGCACCACTGGGTATCACCCCCTGGGCTTGGCCCCAGCATCATTTTCATCCACCTGGTCTTCACTAACTTTTCTACAGACTCACTGTGAGACCGATCACTCACCTCCCCGCACCTCACGTCCATTGATGCAGCGCGTGGGGACAGAGAAGATTCAGGATAGAAGCACAGACCAGCCCCATCTGATGCTGGGCTGCCTTCTGCAACATCCCAGGCAGTTACCCAGCATCTGCCCAAACACCCCTGGTAGTGGGGAGCTTACCTCTGACTGTTAGGAATTGCTTCCTAGAAATAAGGTGCACCTAGCATATGTCTCTTTTTGCAAAAAATTTAAATTCTATAAATATATATAAATCTGCACATAAACACATAGGTGCCTAATATACACAGATAAGCTCTTTCTGGAAGGGAATGCGATAAAACAAGCAGTAACGGTCGCCTCCAAGGAGGGGAACTGGGGGGTCGGATGCACGGGTAGGCGGAAGATTTACTCCCTATTCTCACCCACTTGGACTTTTGAATTTTGTACTTAGTGCGTGCGTTAGCTAGTAAAAGTAGGTAGAATACTTTGGAAAAAGACAGTTCTAGTTCTTACACTCCTTGGCTAACAGGGCTCAGGGGAGATCAGGGCCCGCTGCGCCCCACCCGCCCACCCACTGCCTGACGGAGATTTGAGGCATTGGAAGCCAAGGTGTAAGCCCCCAACCCCCGCCACCCCCCACCCGCCGCCCCCTGCCAGTCCTCGTGAAACTGGCAAATTGCTGAACTTCTCTGAACCGAGGCTTCCTTGCCTACAAAATGTTAAAATAATGACGTCTGCCCCACTGGGTTCCAGTGAGAATTGAGTAAAGCAATGTCTGGCTCATCATAAGTACTCGATCAAGTCTGTTTTTCTTAATCTTGTCTCCGTATGCCACCTGCCTATGTACACCTTTCAATTTACAAATTCAACTTTCCTACTTAATTCTCAGGACAATGTTGGGTGTGTTTAACCCCATTTTAACCCCATTTAACTGAGGCTGAGTGACCTCCTCGAGGTTACAGAGCAGAAAGGTCACCAAGCCAAGAATCAGGCTTCCCAATGTCTCTGGTGCTCTTCTTCCTCACCAAGCTGTCTCTGGGTCTGGCATCTTTCCTAAGCATCTTAAATCATTCTCTGAGGGTCTTGGAGATGACCCTGGCCTTTCCCCTTCTGCTCTCGTCTCCCCTGCTCAAGAAGTGTCTTTTTCCTGGTCCTTATCCTGCAACTCTGGGCATTTTAAAAAGTAGGGGTGGGAGGGAGAGGGGCAGGGCTATCCCCACAGCCCAGCCTGGCCAGGCGCCAGGCTTGACCCCCACAGAATGCTGGGGTCCCTGAGCCTTGTTTGGAAGAGACTGGGAGGAAAGATGAGCAAACTTCAGAGTCCCGGGGCCGTATGAAGATGTCACCACTCAAGGCGAGAGCAGGGCAGGCAGCTGTAATGAAGACCTTGATTGGAGGTCCGCGTGGGCAGAGAAGGCGGCTCCCAGGACCTCAGGCCAGGCCCAGACATGGGAGGGCAGGGATTCCCTCAGATCCCCTCTGGCCATAAGCAATCAGCAGGCAGGCCCACCACCCCCAGGGAGGATGTGTGTGTGGGGTTAGTCCCCAGAAGGCCATCTCACCCCCCGGGCTCCAGCGTCTTCAGCTCGCATCCGTCGTGCTCCATAGCACTTGGCAGACAGAGCCAAGCACATACTAGGCACCTGTTAAATATTTGTCAAATGGATGAGTGGTACCCCATGGGCCATCCCATCCATCCCCCAGCCTCTGCACACCGCAGTCTCCATCAGTCACCCATTTCTGTGTACTCCAACCCTCCCAGTATCTGGGAAGTTCTGGCTGAAGTCTACCCTCCATCCTCCCTGCACTAGCCTCACCCCTGCCCCTGCGTGGTAAATGGGGCATCAGGCTAGGGGACGCTGGTGATATTTATAAGGAGCCATAGCAGCATCTCTGCAGCCCCCTCAGCTCCCAACGTGGAGGAGAAAATCACCGCTGTAAATTTCCCCAACAGCGGCCCGCCCGGCTCCTCCTCCCAGATTCCAGCCCCTTAGCTCGTGATTTACAGAGGGAGAGAAGTAGGAGCCTCAGGAGCTGCCTTGCAGGATGGAAGTGAGCACCTGCAGCCCGGGCAGAGGGCTGCCCTCACCCCAGGCCTGGGGCAGAGACCCCAGCCCTCCACCAACACCCTCCATGGGCATGGCTCTCCGGCGGCCCGGCAGGGGTCCCTGTCACCTTGCCCACCCCACCAGGCTCCCTGGGAAGCCAGGAAGCATCACATCCCACAGAGGCTCATTCCACAGCCACTGCTCCTGACCTCTAGTTTTCCATCTGTCCAATGGGACTACTGGGGCATCACTCTGAAATGGGGAGGGCTCTAGCCAGGGCCCCGCTAGAGCGGAGGAGAAACCCACAGCATTCGTGCTTTCTTTTTCATTCACTCCCTCCCTCAAAGTCAAGGCCCAGACTGCACAGAAAGGAAGCTGTGGAGTATCTGGACAGAATGGGCCTGGGCCTTGCCTCACTGGGTGGTGATAGGTAAGAGCACCAGATTAGGAGTCCAGAGGTCTGGATTCCAGTCCCTGCTGTGCCAATAGCTCTCACTGTCCTTTGAGTAAATGGCCCTTTGTGGACATGAGTTCCTCCATCTGTAAAATGGGGCACCTGGGTCAGGTGGGGTGGGGACCCTGAGGGACACCCCTCACTGCCCCCTCATCCCAGGTCTACCTCATGTACTGGGATAGCATTCACTGATCTGGCTCCCCAAGCAACAGCCCAGACCCCAAGTCATGTCACGCCGCCCCTTCCTACTCCCCAATTCTGGGGGGAAGCTGAGGGTGGGGTCGCTGTCCTGGACCTATCTGTAAGATAGAGGGGCTGGGCCTCGACTGCTTAGTGTCCCCCTTACCCCCGGGGCTGTCACAAAGGCAAAGGGCCCCTCTCACCTCAGTGTAAGGGCACAGGCTCTTGAAAAGCCCCCACCAGTAGGACTTCTCCTTCTGGCTCCCTCTCAAGGTCACCCTGAGGCTGAAGTCACCATCTGGGGCTTCTTGTGCCCACCCCCCCACCCATCCCAGAAAGGACTGCCCCCACCAGGCTGCATTTCCTCCAACTGGGAGCCGAGAGCTTCCAAAAGTTCTGGGTTGCTGAAACTCCTCTGCCCACGCCCAGCAGCAGGTGGATATTGGGGAAGCGCCCCCTGTCAGGGCCCCAGGGATCAGAAGGAAGAGGGGCAACCACCGCGGTTCGCATACATGCTCAGGGGGCTGAAAGCAGCTCTTGACCCCGTCCACAGCGTCTCCTGGGCAGGTAACAACAACAGCTACCTTGCTGAGCCAAGCACTGTCTAAGCACTTTACCCTAACAGCTGGTTTAGCCATCACAGCCATCCTAGGAAATGTGTGCTGTTATCCCCAATTTACAGAGAAGGAAATGAAGTTCAAAAGGGTTGACTGCTTGGCCAAAGTAAGAGCAGGGCCAGATGCAAGCCCCAGTGGTCTGGCTAGAAGCCCGAGTTCCACCTACCACCCTGAGCATCAGAGGGTGTAACACCTCTGCGGCTTCCTCTTATGGGAAGCAGAGACACAGAGACAGGAGAAAATCCCCCAGGGCCACACAGAAAGACCGAAGCAATCTTGCGGCTCAAACTGGGTCTTCCAAGGGTCAAGCCTGAGCTCTGATCTTTAGTCAATCAGTCCTGGTGAGCCCCAGGGCAGAGCCGTCCCCCACGACAGCCCCCTGTCCTTAGCCTCTCCTCATAAGAGAAGCCGGGTCTCCTCAATGTATGTGCTGCCCCGTGGCTGTCGGTCAGTAGTTGATAAGTTCTTCCTAAAACACAAATCCCATGGCTCTTATCATCAAAAAACAAATGTGCAACTTTTATTTTTATATCAGCCTGTATTCTTGGGCATCAGTTTTGCCCACTTGGAATTCAGTTCAGCTGTTGTTGAAACTGTTGGCTTGCACTGAGACATCACAGGGAAGGCAGGGGGCCCGCGTGCACAGAGTGGTTTGCCTCAGGATACTGGATCCAAACCCAGTTGAGTCAAGCTCTGAGTAGCTCTTTGTCTGCAAATGTTTTTTTTTCCCCAAGCCTTAAACTCCCCCAGGGCAGGGTCTGTGTTTCTTCCATCGGACTCGGGATTCCCAAGGTAGAGCTATGGGGGTGCACCCAGGATAGGAATTGTGTCTCCCTCCCATCAGACTGAGGGTCTTCCAAAGCCAGAGCTCCCTCATCAGACTGGTTATTCCCCAAGGACAACAATATGTCTCCCCCATCAGACTAGCTACTCCCGGAGGATAACACTGTCTCCCCCATCAGACTGAGTGGGGTCTGTATCCCCTCCTTCAGCCAATCCCCATCCCAGGCACAGCCAAATTTATACCATTTGGCACAGGGCAGCTTCTCCCGGAATCAAGGTTTGGATGACGGAAAAACTCCCCTATTCCTCCCATCCCAACCCCAGGGAGCCAAGCCAGAGAGGCCGCTGTGAGGGGCCACTGGGGGGCCTGTCCGAGGCCAGCGGAGCCCAGCCAGGCCCACAGGCTCCTCTCCCTGCCTGCCACCCCCACTGGGCAGCCCAGTGCCCCCTGACCCCATGGCCTTCCATCATGGGAGATCTATAACATTTACAATCCCAAAACAAAAGGCCCCGAGAGCCGAGGACAGAATTCATCTTCCCAGCTGACAAGCCCCGTTAATTAACGACTTGGAAATCGATGACGAGGAGGGACAGGCGGCAAATGACACCTCATCGTGGCCAGGAGGAGGGAGGAAATGTCCGGGGACTGGCGGACACGCACCGCAGGGCTGGCTGGGCGCCTGGGAGAGCCACCGCACCCATCTGTCACTGTCACTTCAAACGCAGTTGACTACCCCCCAACCCAGAAATTCTCATTTCCCACCGCAGCATACCCCCCAAGAAAAGGGTGCTATGTGCCCAAAGAGTGAAGGGAAAGTCATCATGGAGCACCTACTATGGGCCAGGCATCGTGCTAGATGCTCTTCATTCATCGTAACCTCTTCCAACAGCTGTGAGAAGTAGGTTTTATTATGCCCATTTTAGGGATGGGAAAGTTGAGGGCTGGAGGAAAGTTGACCTAAGCCTGGGGCTGTGTTTTCAAATGCCTGTTACAGGTTGATGAAACCAGCTCTTGGATCTAAAGAAGCAACTTGGTTAGAGAAAAGAGCTCTGGATTTGAGAACACAAGATCCGAAACAGAGGCCAGGCTCCATCCCCACTATCTTGGCACTATCAGACAAGTTAATTTCTCTGTGCCTCAGTTTCCTCATCTGTAACAAAGGGAGAATAACCTCCACCTTACTTATCAAAAAGAGCTAATTCCTACAGGTGAGCTTTGGAATCCCTAAGGCCTACACTTGGATAAGGGTGTAGATGGTATTTTCCCATTACCAAGCCTGGGGGTCACCCCCATCCAAATCTAGGGCATGGGATGAAATGGGATGAGGAGCCAGAAGGCCTGGGCCAGAGTAGGGAAGGCTGACGGCAGAGGCAGAGGCTAGGTTTCAAAGATGTAAGGACAATAGGAAACAGGCCCCCTTGTGCCCTCCTGTGAGGAGTTGAATCTTTCTGTAAGGACAGAATAAAAGTACCCACGTCACAGGGTTGTTGTGAAGTTGAGACAAATTATATAAGGTTTTAGTATGGTCTGGCTTATAGTTTGGCATATGGGCAGACATGCTCAATAAATGTTAGAAAGTGTGGGTGTTCTCCTAGTCCCTCTTCCTCTCCCAAACAAACGCTGATTGAGATGTGCTGCAGTAGGAGAAGAAGCAGGCGGAACTCCTACCTGACCCAGGGCTCCATGCGGAGGACCCCATGGGAGGGGCCATGGATCTTGTTCTCGGGGAAGTCCTAAAAATGGATCTACCCCAACACTTACCTTCTGCTGTGAGGAGCTCACCGTTGGGACACGGACGGGGTTCTCTGGGGACCCAGAGGAGGAGAATGGTTCTGTCCAACGAGATGCTGTCTGACCTGGACTGGAAGAATGAGGAGGAAGTCATCACAGCAGGGCATGGAGCGAAGGGGGCTTCGGCCAGAGGGGAAGGTCCAGCCCCGTGCTGGCACGCAGCAACCTCCCCTTTCTCCTTCCGTCCGGCCCAGAGCTCAGCACAGTTCCAGAGGTGTCTGGGGACCGTGGGGGTCCCTTGTGGCTGCAGGGGTATGAGGGGAGAGAGCCTGAAGGGGCCAGGGCCTAGCCTGCCACACCACACTAGGAGCTTAGAGCCTCAGCTTATCTAGAAAATGGGGCCAGATTCCAAAGAAGATATACAAATGGCGAATAAGCACATGGAAAAATATTCAACATCATTAGTCATTAGGGAAATGGAGATACCATTTCACCCTAGGTAAGATGGCTATAATTAAAAAAAAAAAAAAAAAACCAAAATAAATGTTGGCAAGGATGACTGGAACCCTTGTGCATTGCTGTTGGAACCAAAATGGCACAGGCTCTATGGAAAACAGTCTGGACCTTCTTCAAAAAGTTAAACATAAAATTACCATACGACCCAGCAATGCCACTCCTAGGTATATACCCCAAAGGGTTACAAACAGGGACTCAAACAGAGAGTTACATGCCAATGTCCACTGCAGCGTTATTCACACTAGCCACAAAGATGGAAACGATTCAAGAGTCCACCAAGAAATGGCTGGATAAACATGGTGCGGTGCGGTGTGGACATGCAAGGGAATATTATTCAGCCACAGAAAGGAATAAAGTTAGGATTCGTGCAACAACATGGATGACTCCTGAAGACATGATGCTAGGCGAAAGACACCAGACACCAAAAGGATAACTATTGTCCAATTCCACTTATCTGAAATATCTAAGAGGCAGATGCACAGAGACAGGGGTAGAGCAGAGGTTCCCGGGGGGCTGTGGGGAGTGGAAAAGGGGAAGTTACTGCTTAGTGGGTGTGGGGTTTCTGCTTGGGGTGATGTACCAGTAGGGAGAGTGGTGATGGTCGTACAACATTGGACTTTAATACCACTGACGTGGGCACTTCCAAAGTGGTGACAATGGCAAATTTTATGTTGTATATTTTACCACCATTTTTTAAAAACTTAAAAAAAAAAAAAATCCAACTGGAAAACAAGTCAGGTCAAGTGCCTCTGTGGCAAGAATTCTGCTTTAGCTGTCTCCTCGGGCCTGCTCTAAGACCAAGGGAGCCCTGCACTGCGTGGACCCTCTGAATTGAGGCTGGGGGAATGAACTGTACTCCCCCCCGACTTCTTTCCAGCTGCCCCCAAGTACCCCCCTTCCCCGGCCCAAGGCATGGGGCAAAGTTGGCCCGGACTGGGCTGGCCTGGGCTTCCTCTGAGAGCAGATGGCTTCACTCTTCTCCTCTCCTTCCTCCTCTCTCCCCACCCCAGCCCCCCTAAAGAAGAAGAGACCTTTCCAGAATACATCATCTCACCAAAGCTCTAAATGTCAAATTTAAATTCATACTTTGTACCACCTTTGATTTCAAAGCGGATTACACCTCAGTGGTGAAAGGCGGACACAGCGCAGGGCCTGAGCAGGCCTCCTGGGCCTCTGCTGGGCCCCAAAGCATTGTTAACTCCTTCCAATTCATTAGGTCTAATCCTAGTGGCGCTGAGTAAGGGGCCCTGGGCCGCACCCGGCACTCGGGACCATATGTGCCCATTGTCTCACTCATCCACTAATCCAGCACCCGTTGTGGGCACCGGCCTACTGGAAAGGGCCGGGAGGGGGTCCTGGCCCTCAGTGAGGGGGCAGCCAGGGTCTGGTTCAGCTCTAAACCCCCCTCAAATCCTTTGTGGAGTGGCCGGCCGCAGGCACCACGGTGTGCGAAGGAAGATGTTGGAGTCCTAGGAGAGGTGGACAGACAGACAGACATCAACCATCCTGCTATGTTTCTCTTCCCCAATATACACTCACTCACATATACACACTTATTCACACCCTCTGTGACACACTGCACGCTCCCATGCCACACGTCCACGGGCTCAGAGCATCGACACCCAGCGGTACCCGTGCACCTCACACGCAGACACGTCCACACCCGCGTACCCTCAGTACGTGCACACACTCACCTCTACCCGTGCACACGCTCAAGTCTACCTGGGCCACTCTGCGGACTTGCCAGCTTTGTCTACAAAAAATAAATAATTAAAGAGTCCCTGGCATTTTTTTTCCCTCTGACCTTTCCAATGTCCGGGATGTTAGAGCTGGACGGGACTTCAGAGAGAATGGAGTCAGTGACTCACTTCCAGGGGGGCAGAGCGCGGCCCCGGTAGAGAAGGGAAGCCTACGGGGAGTGGGTTCCGAAGCCCCACAGCGAGCCGCTCTCTCCTCGCCAACTGGCTGACTTCGGGCAATTCTCTCGGTGCCACGGAACCCCTGTGCCCTCGACTACCCAGCACCTGTCCACAGGACTGTTAGAAGATGAGACAGTGTTTGTCCAAGTGCTCTGTGAACGCAAAAGCACCCTGCACGAGTGTGGAAATGGCACAGAAGGGTCCCCGGGGTCACCGCGAAGCACCAGTAATGGTAAGACTGGAACCCAGAGCTTTGGACGCTCTGCCTGGGCTCTCTGTTACTCGCGGCTTTTCAGGAGAGGGGGCGGCAGCCCAGACCAGAGGGCCCAGGAGGCATGGGATAGACAGGTTCCAGCGGGTGCAGGGCTGCTTGCTCAGGCTGCTCCCAGGCGGAGATCTGGGTCTCAGCAGAGATCAGGGTTTTAGGGTGAAAAGAGGGAACTAGACAGATCTGGCCACTGATCGCTGCCCCGGCTCCACGCTCCCAGGGCTCATGCCCTAGAGAGAACTCGCTGGAAAGCAGGCTGGCAGGGGGTGACATTCAGCTAGGATAGAGGGCAGAGGCCACCACGTCATGGATGCTGTCCCCAAGGAGGGGACATGTGTACGTACAGCACCTACAGCCAACATGCAGAAGCACAGGACCATCTGTCCGTCAGTTTTTCTGGCCACCTGTCCACACTCAGAGGCACGGAGGAGTGGGCAGACGTTACGGCTGGCGGCAGAGGGGTCGGTCCTGCTTCCTCTGATAGTCTTCTCAGGCCAAGAAAAGAAATGTGCACACGTTGGAACCAGCTCCTCCCCCACAAGGGCCAAGGACACTCATCTCTTCCCAAGTCCATGTTCAGTGACCTCGCCTGGATAGCCTGAACCCCACGACGGTGGGAGCATTTACACCATCGAAATTGGCGAATGCTGCAAGTCGGGACTTTTCTTCCCCGAGAGCCAACTGCTGAATACTCACCAGCACACAACCGCACGTTCCCTGCTCCCAAGGGAAACCTTAGGCCTTGAGAGTGCCTTAAGCCCCGGTACGTGCTGCACCTGACCTCCCCACACCAGCCAATGCCTCACCACTTTCTCCCACCTGGGAGCCTGTTTCCTCAACCTCAAAATTAGGGGAATAGTCATGGCACCTGGAGCAGGGCTGCTGGACCTCCAGTGTGCACGCGGATCACTGGAGGATCCTGCTTAGATGCAAATCCCGATTAATTGTCCAGGGCAGGGCCCGGGAGCCTGCGGTTCTGACCAGTTGCGGGAGTTGCTGCCGCCGGTCTGTGGCCCACACTTTGAGGACAGGGGCTTACTTATTAACACTGAACCCGTACCAGGCGCAGGTGTTCAGGCTGCCTTGAATCCTGACCTCTGTGTGACACCCCTCCTCAGCCAACCCTCCCAATGACTCATCATCCCTATTTGAATGCTCCTCCCAGACCTTGAACTCAGGGGTTCTAAAAGTTAGAACAAATGGTCAACTGAAAAGATTCACCACCTCATCCCAGACACCTCCCTCCAGACTCCTTCTCCCTGGCCACCATCTCTCTCCTGCCCCAGGCCAGCTGGTCACAACGACATTCCCCGGGAACATCCTCTGTTCCTTCTGGTTCCACCATTCCAGCCAGCCCAGCACCCCTCCGGCCCCCATTCCTGTGGGTCCCCACCATCTCTAGCCTGAAACCCCAAGGCTGCTGCATGCCAGGACTCAACCCAGCCGTGGCCAGGCCCTGCTCCGCAGGAGTCCTCTGCCATACGCCAGCCTGCCCAAGTCCCAGCTCAGTGCTGCAGGTCACTGTCCCCAGGAGGGGCCGACGGCATCCTGGCTGAGAATGTGCTTGAGTGTCCTCAACCCCTCTCTACTCCTTCAAAGGGCAGCAGGGCAGCTACTCCCCGCAGGACCTGGCCTGCCCTCCCTTCCTGAACACCCTCCTCGGGCACTTACCCCTACACCACCCGAAGGGCTCTATTTCATTCCTCCACTAGCCCGGGGGCTGTGTCTCCCCCATCAGACTAGGAGCTCTCCCCAGGGCAGCAGCTGTGATTCCACCATCAGACTGGAGACATCCCTCAGGACAGGGTCCATCTCCCACATGAGATGAGGGAGACCTCCTGCCGGAGGCTGCGTCTCCCTGGCAGCCGTAGGTCTCTTCCACCAACCTGGAGCAGGTAATACCATGCTTCCTGTTCCTGCTACAGCTCCGTGGGTGGGACTTGGGCCTCCTCCAGTGGAGCTTGGCTGAACCCCTCCCATCAAGGCATCCTGGATCCCACCTTTTCCCAACTGAAGCTCTCCTGGGCCCAGCAATCCCAGAGAGACCCCTGCAATCACTCGGGGGGAGGGTGCTCCCTGCCCAGGGCAGGGGCAGCCTGGAGTCCTGTCTCTTTTGCCACCCCTCATAGGCCCCCACCACCTGTTTCCAGCGCTGCCCCCTGATCCAGCACGCCAAAGGAGTCCAGGACTCCCATCAGACAAAGCCATTTGTTAATTAATTGCACTAATTAGCAGGGATGAGGCTGGACATCTGGACCCTCTCACGGGTGCGTTCAGACCCTCAGCACACTGAGGCTGAGGACAGTTGCCCGGCAGGGACACCATCTCCAGCATGCCGGAGCTGGCCCCCCTCCACAGGCAGAGAGCACCCCACGGCACCCCAAAGGGAGAAGAAAAGCCAGATCAGCTTGGCATCAGGGAGCTCTAAATGGCATCCCCACCGAAGACCATCTCCCCCCTACCCTCACCCAGTCTCCTCCGGAGCGAGGAAGCAAGGGTGGAGGTGCTTTGCCCAGAGCAGGAAGGAACCCTTTTGTACCCTGACTCATCTCCCCAGTGGCCCATTTACTGCTTGGCCCCCTTCATCCTCAACACCCAGGGACATGCACTGTCATCTCTATTTGAATGTCCCTCTAGGATCGCAAACGCAATGGTTCTAAAACAAAAACAAAACCATAAAGATTCACCACACCTCCCACCCATTCATAAATGAATCACTCACTCATTCAACAAATATTTATCAAGCACGGACTACGAGGCAGGCACCATGCCGGGCCCGAGCACACGCTATAACCAAAATGTGGCGTATACACACGATGGAATATTATTCGGCCATAAGAAGGAATGAGACTCTCATACACCTTACGACATACACGGACCTTTAAAGCATTAGGTTACGTGAAATCAGCCAGCCACAGAATGACAAATATTCCATGGCTCTACTTACAGGAGGTACCCAGACGAGGCAAAGTGAAAGACAGAATGTAGAATAGGGGATACCAGGAGCTGGGGAAGGAGGAGAGGGGACGTTACTGTTTAACGGGCGTGGAGTTTATGTTGGAGAGAAGAAGTACAGAACATAGAAGGGGATGAAGAGAACACTTATGGGGACGAGCGCTGAGCAATGTAGAGAATTGCCGAGGCATTATAGTATTCACCTGACTCTAATATAACTACGGTAACTACCCTGGGCTTTCAAAAAAGAAAAAGTATAGGATATAGACAGTGATGATGGTTACAGAACGCTGCAGATGTATCTCATGCTACTGACTCACAAACTTACAAATGATTAAAATGATAAATATTATGTATATTTTACTACAGAAAAAATAACCAAAAAAAAAGAAGTCCCAGCCCTCATGGAGCTTAGACTCTAATGGAAGGAGACAGACATGCCACAAAATAAGTAAAATATATGAAAAATGGTGACAAAGTGCTAAGTAAAGATATTAAGTCAGAGGAGAGAGCTACAGTATTAAATAATGCCCCTCATGCTCAAACCCTGCTATGGCTCCCAACTTCCCTCAAAGTCCTTGCAATGACCCACCAGGACCACTTTATCCGCTCCCTTGCCCTCCCCTCTCGGACCTCACGTCCCACCATGTTCCCCCTCTCTCATTCCACTGGCTTCACTGGCCTCCCTGCCTCTCCTTAAATCCTCCCAAATTGGCCTCGGGGCTTTTGCACAGCTGTGCCTTCTGCCCACAAGTGTCTTCCCCCAGAATTCTGTATGGCTCACTGGGATCAGGTCCTTGCTTAGACGTTACCTCCTCCGTGAAGTCCTCCTTGACTACCCTGTTTTAAATTGAACCCACTTCCACGATACCTTCTGCGCCCCCTTTCCTCATTCTTTTTTTCTGTAGCACTTATCACCACCTGATGCTGCTTCCTGTCTTTCTCCCTCCGCTAGAATGTAAGTTCCATGAGGGCAGTCATTTTTGTCTGTTCACTTCTTATCCCCAGTGTTTAGAATAGTTCCTTGTACCTAGTCAGTCCTCTGTCAAATGAATAAATGAATCTACCAGGAACCAGGAATGAGGATGAAGTTCCCAGGGAAGGGGCAAGTAGAGAGAGAAAAAGGAAAAAAAAAGCAAAACCCTGACCTTTATCTTAGCCTTTCTGTGAGCTGCGCCCTGCCCACTTCGGAGACTGATGCTCAGAAAGGTGAAGTCACTTGCCCAGGGTCACACGGCTTGTGCTCCCAAACCTGTCGGATTCACCCTGTGCTGGGTGACTTTAGGCATCCTCACTTCGGTTCCCTCCTCCCTTCTCCACATAAGCCAACAATCACACTCCTCCCTCCCCCTACCCATTCCCACTGGGAATTCTCTGATGAAAAACCCTGGCCCAGGGGTCTGGGTTCTATTACCAAGAACTCATGTGACCTTGAGCAAGTTCCTGCCCCCTCTACACCCCTCCTGTACACACTTACTTCCTCATTGCTAAGTGCAGGGGCTGCATTAGAAGATCTCGTAGATCCCTCTGGGCCTGCTTTAAGCCCCAGGCACCTGTCCTCTCCAGAGAGGAGGGGCACGCGCCCCTCCAAGGCTCCCACCACAGTCCCTGCGCACTTCTGCGGTTCACGGGGGCGGGGCTTGCTGAGCTCTGGGGGGCGGAGCCGTGAGAAGAGATGGGGGCTGGGCTTGCCAGACTCCCTCTGGCAACAGAGATCAAGGTCAATGAAGCTTCGAGTGAATGAAGTGAATACACCTGAAAGCCACAAGCCTCAGCCGGGGTTTTGCCTGGAGACTGTGGGCTGGTCACTTGCTTCTTCTGATTGGACCGACCTTCTTTGGCCGCACCCATTTTTCCAATTTTTGGTTTCCGCAGCTCCAGACTAAACGCACATGGGTTTATCCCCCAATCTGTCTCTTTCAGGTTCTGGTTCGGTCTCCTCGACTGACACTGACGAATGGGGCTGTTGCAAACACCTGCCCAGAGCCTGGCAATAGGAAACACTCAATAAATGTAAGCTAATGTTGGTGATGGGGGGAGGGTGGTGGGGTGAAGCTGAGCGGAGGGGATCCACCTTCTGCCCCTCTTTCCAGACCTTGCAGGCTCAGCAGAAAGGACAGAAATTGGGGCTGTAGGGTGAAAAGCAGCGGAGTCTAAAAAGTAAGGTCACGAGAGGAAGGGGAAGGCTGGAGAAGGGAACAGAGTTTTGTGGGGCAGCTTTTATATGTTGAGTCTGCTCCTTTTGCACTCTGGGCCCAGGATGCCTTCCTCCTACTGAATGTCCATGCTCCTTCACAGCTCCACACCGGATCTGCAATGCTTTCTTTTCCCGTCTGTCTTTCCTGATGTGGAACTTCTTGGAGGAAGAGTGAGACCTTATCTCTGTTTGTGTCCCAGTGCCTTGCACACACGAGGATGGGGTCACTTCATCCCCATTTTCTAGATCAGGAAATGACACAGGAAAGTAAGAACCTTGCCGGGGTCATGCAGCAGGTGAGTGCTGTTGCTGGGATTAGGGCAGGTGATTCCACACGGAGGTGTGGGGTGGGGGTGGGAGGTGGTGCTTCTAAGAATAGAGTCGGGGGAGGGAAGGTCCTCCCTGGGCATTGGGGATGACCAGTGTGACCTTACAGCCCCTTCTTGATGAGGACTGCTGCCACCCTTACTGAGCACTTGCCGTATACCCTGTACGGCGCTGAGAGCTTCGCATACATTAATCTTGTTTCACCCTCCCAGCTATTCTGGGAGGTAGGTCCTATTACCAGCCCCCATTTTGTAGGTGAGATCACTGAGGCTCAGGAAGACAAAGTGATCTGCCCATGATCACGTGGCTGGAAGAAGCAGAGTCAGGATTATAACTCAGCTCTTCCTGACTCCAAAGCCCATGCCTTGAACTGCTACCCTGTTTTGCAGCCTTTAGGACAGGCACCAGCTACCCCGCCTCTCCCGGAATGCCCCAGTTCCCACAGTCTCATATTTGAGACTCATCGATTGATTATTGACGGATGCATTTGTGGTCTGGCTCTAGGGCCTTTCAGTCAGGCCCTGGGCAAGGACAGGAATGGGGGGTGGAGGTAGGGGTCCTCCAACCCCAGGAAATGCCCTCAGGCTACCCCCACCCCAGCATGGCTGTTTCTGGCATCCACCACTGCCAACTCAACCCACCTTCCCTCCGCCTCTGGATTTAAAGGCACAGTGACAATTAATCACCCGATGACATGGAGGGCAGGCTGCAGAGGAGTTAATTAATTAGGGAAATTTCTCCCAGCCCTTTGAAGGTGAAATGTGTGGGGAGGGGACAGGGCCAGGGACAGTTATTATTCAAGCTGAACCAGCTGACTCTGAGAGAAGTCTTCAAGAACAGCTTCAGGGAAGCTTTGGAAGATGGAGACCTGACCAGGGTAGATCTGAGCATGCCCAGGACTGCCCTCCTTAGCCCAGCTCTAGGCCTCCAGCCCCAGAGGGTGGGGTCCCCTCCTTAGCTGATGGGCTGGGGCATCCCTAGAGGCAGGAGGGCCTCTAGGAACCAAGGAGAATAAGAAGGGCAAAGCTGTTCCCTACACCGTCCTACCAAATATAAGCAGCCGATGAGACTGCTATGCCAAAACCCCCAAGAATGATTTGGGTGTTGTTTGTACAGCTTGGGTGCTCCAAACACACAGATAAATGGGAGGGCACTCTATCAGACCAGCCCAAGCTCAGGGAGGGAAATCAGGGAGGGGGGTCTGGTCACAGGAGTGGGGAGAGGGGAGGATCTTCAGCCTCCTTCCTCCTCCACCACCTTGGCCTTGAAGGGTTGAACCTCTTGAGTTGGTGGGCCCCCCATGCTATCTCCACCAGGTGAGCTGGCTGCTCCTAGAGGCAGGGAGGGGCTGGCCCTAGGGAGCCCATTCTCACCCGTACGTGGAGTGGGCAGTTGAGTTGGTCAAGAGATTTAGGGCATTAGGAAGCTCCTTCCCCGAAACCACACACCAAATATCACCCCCTGCACCATCAAGACTTGGAAATAAGAGAGACATTGGGGGGACAGAGGATGCTTAAGACCTGGTGCCTACCTCGAAGGAACCCACAGACTCTCTTATACCACTGACAGACAAGGTGAAGGTCTGAGCCAAAACATGGTAGCTGCGAAGCCCCATGGGAGTACAAAGGAAGCCATGATTTATAACGATTGGGAGATAAAGAAAGACTCAAGGAGGGGCTGTCATCAGGGGTGAACAGCTGGAAAGAAAGCTGAAATTTCAACAGGCTAAGGGAGCAGCCTGAACAAAGGAATGGAGGTGGCAACTTGCACGGCACTTGTGGGCAAGGGTGGGTTGTTGAGCAGGGTGGCCACGATCTAGTGCAGATGCACAGGGGCATGGGGAGGGCTGGGAATGAGGCCAGAGAATCAAGGTGGGCCCAGCAGCGGAGGGCCTTACCTGCCAGGCTTGGATATGATTCAAACGTGGTCGGAAGTCATGGGGGGTTTAAGGCAGGGCCTGCCACGGCAAGAGCTTGGGCTTTGCAAGGAGCACTCTGGCAGATGGGGGACAACAGCTTCATTGGTTGGGGAGGGCTGAGGCCAGATGGGAAACCTGTGGGGAGGCAGGTTTCATGGTCCAGGAGAGAGGTGATGATGGCTTCAGCCGGGAGATAGAGCAAAGGGGGAGGGAGCTATGGTTTATTGATCACCTACTATGTGCTGGCCACTGCACTGGGCACTTTTCATTCACCCTCTCCCTTCGTCGTGGGATTTTTATCATGCCCAGGCTTTGGGGGCAACTAGGGAGCTAATAAAGTGAGGGTGAACAGGTTCTGCTCACCTGAGCAGGTGTCTTTCCTCCATCTCTCCTCTGCCCTCTCCCTTGAAATCTCCTTTGCATGCTGCAGAGAGTCAGGAGCCTGGGAACACTGTCTGTGCCCAACTTGGGGCCCCCCATGGAGAAACCCCAAAAAGCAATGCCACACAGCCCACACCACCCCCCACCTATCCCCCCATCCCTGCCCCCTCCAATCATTTGTACGACAGGAAGAGAACCTAATCCCGAATCCGAAAAACTATGTGATGGAGGATTTACAGTATTAGAAGGCAAACAGTGGCAGGTGTAATTAGGAGAAAAATTTGTCATGCTCTCGACTTGGGGAAGAGAAGGGAAGGTCTGGCATCACAATCTCCCCGGTGTTTACCCAGCGTGCGCACACACGCGGGGGAACGGGTGCTGGCCACGGGCAGATTAATATTTGATGCAAGGAAGAGAAACGCATGCTGTTCATGTTTATTTAGGATATTGTGAAATACAGTGAAATTTGCAATTTTATTGGATTTGGGGGGACGGTGTTTTGGAGAAGTCTTAAGCTGCATGGTAGGACACGCACAACTCTCTGGAGCATAGAGGCACCAGCTTTGGTGGTGAGCCCCCTGTGCCCCCCTTCCCAAATCCAAACTTGTAGTTCCATTCCCCTCCTGAAATCAGAGAGGATTGGCCCCAGAGGTATGGGTGGAATAAGACAGAAATCTCAGCTGGGCCTCTTAATTTGGAGTTTAGTGGCATGTGGCTGGCACAGAGAGAGGCTATCTCTGGGGGGTTCTTGTCAATTACAGGAGGGCTGGAAGCCATGGTCGGGCAGCTTTAGACACTGGTGACCGTGGCCAGCTTGCAGGGTCAGGGTGGGAGGGGGGCACGGGGAGGGGTGGGGAGAAAGGGTGGAGTGAGATCAAGGGCTGATCTCTTTGTATTCGAGAAACTCATTGACAGATAGAGCCCTAAAGGGCACGAGTCTGACCTGGCGCCTCCAGTCAAGGACTCAGCTCTTTTACTTCCTTTCTCCACATTGTCACCTGGGCTCCCGCATCTCCACTGTAGGGGGGGGGCCGGGGGGACGGACTCACAGTGCATTCCATTGCCGGACGCTGCCTGATGGGAAACTCTGTCTTACACATAGTTTCCAAGCTACATGGGGAGGGAAGCATTATATCATAGAGTATGCCCTCATTTATGTTAAAATAAAGGGGATGAGAGAGAGAGAGATGATAGATAAATGATAGATTGGATAGATAGATAGATGATAGATAGTTACGCTTGCCTATACATTATATTTCTGGAAGAAAACATGAAAATTGGTAACAGTGATTATTTCTGGAGAGGAAAACTGATAGCTTTCAATGAACCTGGGGAGCAGGGTAGGGGGAGAGACCTCCTTTTCACTATACACCTTTGACCAATTTGAATTTTTCATCATGTGCATGTAGTACTTTTTCCACAATAAAAATACTATTTACTTTTTAAAAAGAAAGTATTTTCTACTCAAAGAGCAGGCCAAGATAAAGAGGAAATAGTATGGTATGAAAAAGAAATAGGATGAGATGTAGGGGAGTAGATAAGATAAAGGACTACAGGGAAACTACAAATGCAACTGGAGAATTCACACCCTCACACACTCACACATGCGAGCACACATGAGCACACTCTCACACACACACACGCACACACACACCACATTGATCATTATTTGAACCGAAGTGTGTCTCTCTTTGGAGCTTCTACCCACTTTCCCACTGTGATGGTTCTACCAACTGGGTCACTCAGAAGTCCCTTCCTCTGCCCCCAGCAATCCCATCAGGTATTTGAGGACAGAACAAAACACCACTAGAACTGTGTCTGGCACCTATAAATATCTGAGCTGGGTTACATCGGGTCCCGGCCCCACCAAGACTTCTCCACCACATATGGCCCTCTTTTTCTCAAGGACGTACTCTCAGGAGGCTGCCACCTCTGGCCTTGCCCCCAGGGCCAGTGCCCCTCCTGTGCAGGGAGCTCAGAGCTGGGCTGAGCCTTCTCCAGTGTGGGGCTGTCTCTGTAGTTGTCTCAGACTCTCTGACCTGGCCAGAGCCCCAACCGTCACCAACAAACTATGGACCTCGGGAGGTTGATGGCCTCAGAGACTATCCAATCGTTACATTTTAAAAATGGGTAAACCGAGGCCCAGGACGAGCCAAGGACTGGCGTGAGATTGTGGAAGCAAGATCTGCTTTGTGTCTTCTTCTCCTCCCTCTGTGAGCCCTCTGGGATTCCTCCAGGATAGAACCTTGGGTGAGGTCTCTGGGAGAAGTGGGAGCGATGCTAGCCAGCCTAGGGTTGGGAGTGGCTGTTTCCAGCAACCAAACCCAAAGAACTGGGCAAGCCAGATAGACGAGGTTAACTCAGGCTCGATGAGAAGACAGAGGCCAGGTAGGCATCAGCACGCAGCCCTAAGGGTGGGAAGGTGGTGGGGGCCTCGGTGGCTCAGTCGGTTAAGCATCCGATGCCTGATTTCGGCTTAGGTCATAATCTCAGGGTCGTGAGATCGAGCCCCATGTCAGGCTCTCAACTCGGCGCAGATTCTGCTTGTCCCTCTCCCTCTATTCCTCCCCCTGCCCCTGCTCTCTCTCCTCTCTCTAACAAACAAACAATAAAATCCTTAAAAAAAAAAAAAAAAAAGAATGGGAAGGTGCCTATGCTGATGGCTTGCACGTGCCCATCTGTGTGTGTGTGTGGCGTGCGCGCATTCGTGAGCCCGTGTGGGTGGTGAGCGCCCACACGGGTATGTGTCTGTGCGAGCGCAGAGATGTATGTGCGCATGTGAGTATCAGAGTATACGGAGCCTACTGCCCGGGGTGTGAGTGCGAGCGCGCGCCCACGAGGCCCCCCACAGGCACGCCAGCCCTCAGCACGCTGACTTGCTGCCCTGGCCGGGAAGGCTGCCTACTCCCCCAAACTATAACCTGAGATTTTGTCTTTTTTTTTTTCTTTTGATTTCAATATTCCCTGTGCCAAGTCCACGGCATATAGTAGGTGCTCAATCAACATTCGCTGGACTCGACTGAACTGATTGAATTCAACTGAACTGGATTGAGTTTTCCTGGTGCATCTCTAGGCGTACAAGTCCGTACCAGGGAGAGGAAACGCCTGTGTGCCACGTGGGCGAACGCTCACAAGTGCCGGTGCAGGCGTGTCTGGGGCCAGTCTCCATGCTTGCACGTGGGTCTGTCTGCGTGTCGTGACCATGCCCCGGTGCGAGTGAATGCACATTGTGAGGCGGGAACGTGCACGTGTGCGCACACACACGTGTGTGTGCACGCGCGTGTGTCAGCTCCAACAGCCCTGTCGTGCGTGCAGGAAGCCCAGCCACTCCCTGGCTTCGGCTCAGCCAGGTTCCTTCCCCATAAACCTGGAGCAGCTAAAATTAGTATGAAAATGGTAGTGTTCGGTTAAAAGGAAGGGGGTGGGAAGAGACGAGGGTGCCCGTGAGTGCTATTTTATTTCTCAGTGAGAGGATAAAGTGATTTTTCCTACATAATTTTTGATGTAGAGGCTAAATTAGGCCAGAGGAGAGGGACAAAGCAACTTTTGCCCTCATTAGTATTCTGGCCGCGTTGGCCCAGCCACGGCAGTTATGTATTTTTGCAAGTATGCATATAATTTATTGTGGAGAACACAATTTACATGGTAGTCGATGCCTGTTTTATAGCCTCACAAATAGATGTATGAACTCAAGCATATAATGGCCCAACCAGCAGGCGCAAATACGTTCTAAATCTTCTAAATGTGCTTCACAAAAATGTAACTGAGGAATATAAAACAGATCAATTCTTGCATGTTATATATTGGTTTTTGATTTACAAATCTAATCTGGGACATTTCTTCAGAAATGAGGGGATTTTTCCCCCTCCTCCCCCTCCTCCTCCTCTTCTCCCACCAACTACTCCATGCACAGACCTCGCCCGCTGGTCAGTTGCCTGCAGGCGCTGCACCTCCAGGACGTGCGTGCGTGCCCACGCGTGTGCATGCTCCTGCCCAGCTCCCACAGGTGCACGCTAGCTCTGCTGGGAAGCTGCAGGCCTCGGTGGAAGGATGGAGTAATCTTTGCTCCCTCCGTGTGACTTCCCCTGTTTAAAGCTGAAAATCGGGGAGGAGGGCTTCGGAGAGGACCGCACGGGCACATGGCATCTCTCGGATCTTGTCCCCCTGGGCTCCTCCCTAAGCGACCTATTTTCTCCAGTTCCCACACTGGCTTCATGACTGATGAGAGCAGAAAAAGAAAGTGAGCGTCTTAGAAATGGAAATTAAACTCACGCTGGCGGAGTTCCGTTTTTAATTCGTATTTTATTGAAAATATTTTTATCAATTTATCTTCATGTACATGGTGTTTTTTTTTTTTTAAGCCTATTCCATTAGTAGTTGAATGGACACATAGATTGTGGTACACTCCTAAAATGGAATACAACACAGCAAAGAAAATGAACACGCTACCGCGTGCAACGTCGCGGGTGAATCTCACACGCATAATGTTAAATGCAAGAAGCCAGACCCAAAAGAGGACCTGCTGTGTGGTTTGATTTATATAAAGCCCAAAGCATGAACTGAACCAAACTATAGTGTTTAGAGATGGCAAAACTATCAGGGAAAGCAAGGAAGTACTCTCCATAAAAGTCAGGATGGTGGCTATCCTTAGGGGATGTGGGCTTGGGTGAGGATAGGAGAGGGGCATCCGGGCAGCTAACAATGTTCTAATTCTTGCCTGGGTGATGGTTCCATGGTTGTTTCATTGGTGATAAATTTCTGAGCTGAGTATCTCTCTTTTTATTCGCTTTTCTGTACATATGTTATATTTTACAATAAAATCATTTAACAGAAACAGCCCAGGAGGGCTTATAATGAAAAGCAAATGCCCTTCCTCCCCCTCCTGCTCCCTGAAGGCAACTACTGGTGGCCATTCCTGGTCCTTTTCTCTCTATCTCTAGAAAGGGTGTGGAGCTTCTTTTGAACCTCTCTGTCCATAACATTTTATAATCTTTTTGACTTCTATAAGGTCAGTAGTAATGTCTCTACATCCATTCCTGATTTTAATAATTTGGGTCTTCTCACTTTTTTTCTTGGCCAGTCTTGCTAAAGGTCTGTCAATCTTGTCGATCTTTTCAGAGAACCAACGTTTGGTTTTGTTGATTTTTCACTATTTTTTTTTATTCCCTATTTCACTTATCGCCACTCTAATCTTTATGATTTTCATCCTTCTGCTTGCTTTGGATTTGGTTTGCTCTTCTTCTAGGAGGATGGAAAGTTAGGCCATTGATTTGAGATCTTCTCTTTTAATGTCAATGTTTACAGCTATAAATTTCCCTCTCAGGATTGCTTTCCCTGCACCTCATAAACTTGGGAATGTTGTGTTTTTGTTTCCATTCATCTCAAAGTACTTTCTCATTTCCCTTGTGATTTCTTCTTTGATCCATCGGTTATTTAGGAGTGTGTTGTTTCCCACATATTTGTGAATTTTCCAAATTTCCTTCAGTTCTTGATTTCTAATTCTATTCCACTGTTGTCTGAGAATGTACTTTGTATGATTTCAATCTTTTTAAACTTATTGAGACTTGGTGTGTGGCCTAAGATATGCTCTTTGCTGGAAAACATTCCATGAGCACTTGGGAATGTGTATCCTGCAGTTGTTGGGTGGAATATTCTAGTAGACCAGTATTTGAAAATAGTGTCTGTTAGGCCTGGTTGGTTTCGAGTATTTTCCAAACCTTCTGTTTCCTTGCTGATCTTCTATCTAGTTCTGTCCATTACATCAGTGGAATTTTATATCTCGCCTATATGGTACTTACAATCGGCAAGTCACAGACTCAGTTTCAGGGCCCCACAACCCAGGAAGAGGGGAGAGCTTCAATTCTACTAAGCTGGGCCACCCCGTTTCTGCTCCCCAATACAGAATGTTCTCCCTCACCAGCCCCCACAGTCCTGCAGCCTGGGGTCTTGGACTGCTGTGAATGCCCCCATCGATTTCAAATATCCCCCACATTCCCGGGGTTACTAACCCTCATGGGGGCAAAGTAGAACTGAAAGACCTCTTAGAGACCAAGCAGAGGTCAGTGCCCTCCTGGTACAGATGGTGAAACTGAGGCCCAGGGAGGGGAAGGGTCTTGTTCTAGGTGTCTTGGAGCTAGGTCTGCTGGCGTCCCATCACCTGTTCGGCTTACGCCACCATGACTGACCCACTGGTTCAAGAAAAAAAGGGACCTGTTGAAGTCACCCCCTGTGGCATTTCCATATGTAGTGCGGGGTGGTAATGAGCAGGGGCAGGATCAGAGGGGGGTGAGAGGAGCCTGTGTTGAATGGACATCCTAGCATACTTAGAAGATCTATGCTTCCATCCCAGACTCCCTACTCTGAGCTCGGTGGCCTTGGGCAAGTCACTCTCTGAACTTCAGTTTCCTCTAGAAGCATCATGATCACTGCCATCATTTACTGAGTCCTCACTGTGTGCCCAGTACTGTGTAACATATAATCTCATTCGATCCTCCCAATAGCCTTGGAAGAGGTAAGTAAGTTCCTCTGGCATAGGAGGAAATTGAGGCCCCATAAAGCGAAATAACCCCCCTCCAAAGCCACAGGCATTCACCCCTCACTCTGTTGGGGCTCCAAAGCTAGAGCACAGAGCTGCCCCTGCCTCATGGCCTCCATTCACCCACAGAGCATGGGTCCACATATTTGATGACGGATCTGCAGTTAGACCGAGATCCAGAGAATCTTCATCATGCGGTTACTGTTCATTTTGTTAGATGTGATCATGGCTGGCCAGTGATCAGTGAGAAGTACATTCTGAAGTATTTCCACATGAAACGGCCGCTTTCTGGCATTAACTTTCAACCTCCCCAGCAGAAAAAAAAGGAAGGGACAGATGGAACAAGATGGGCAAAGCTGATAACTGTTGTAACTGAGCAATGGGCACTCAGGATTCATGAAACTTCTCTCTGGTTTTTAATGTTTGAAATTTTTCGAAATAAAGACACTAACAAAAACCCCCAGGGGTTCTGATTCCAGACCCCATGATAGGAGAGTTGGTGGTTCTCAGATAAACTGGGACAAGTCCCATGCCCCTCAGTGTCCCCCGGGCCAGCAGGGGTCTGGGCTCCCAGTGGAGTTGCTGTGTCGTCGGCAAACCACGTGTACCTGTGTGACCACATACGTTTCTCTTCCTGCCCGAGTCACCTGCCAGACCTGAGGAAACAGGAAGCTAACCCCGAATCCTGAGGCCTCCTGTTCCCGCAGTAAGTCGGAGAAAGTCCTTTTCTCCCTTGACCCGGGAGAACTCTCATGGAGAAGAGATGGGAGAAGGAATGGAGGCCTTTGCTTTAAATAACAGAGCGGCTAGATGAGATGGCCCTTCAGTCCCCTTCCCAGACAAACACACCCCAGCTGGGGGTCTCCACCTGCCAGGGAGGGGAGGGGTTGGAAGGCTCAAGCTGGACTTCCAGGCCTGTATTCAGAGCCAGTGTCCCCATGGCAACAAGCTAGTTAGAGGGTCCTCAGCACAGCCCCCTGGGGCCACTTATCTGCCCCCCACCAGGAGGGCAGCTTTAATGGGCTACCCTGCCTTCCTCCCTACTCCCAGTGCTCGGGCCTTCCAAGGTGGCCCCACGCCCCCACCACCACCAATCTCCCTGGGGTACAGAGCCCAGGAGACAAAGGGCCCCCATCCCTGGCCAAATACACACACACACACACAGCCTGGCTGCTCCTATTGGACAGCTCGGATCTGAGCAGAGATGCTCTGGGGTCAGTAGGAAGAAGGAGGCAAACACTTGTTCTCACACTCATCCACGCACTCACAGACTCCCACACTCATCCACACACTCACAGACACCCACACCCACGAATTCACACAACCTGGCAAGTGTGAGCAGCCAGATCCCCCCACACACACACGTACAGGGAAAGTAGCTCCAGTGTGGGAAGGTTCTGGCTCTGTTGCCAGGTATAATCACCCCAGTGTAGCAGTCCTGCTCTACCAGGTGCAACAGGGAAGCTGAGGATCCTCTCTGAGCCCCCCGTTTCTACATTAGGAATCATCAGACCAGCCAGCTATGCCAGTTGTAAAGGTTAATTTGATCACAGAAACATAGTAGGTGCTCGATTAATGCTTCCTTCTTCCTCCCACTGAACCTGGGCAGCTCTGTCTTTGGAAAGCTGTGCTGGGTTCCAGTTAGGTTTGGGAGTCAGGCAGCCTGGCAGGTGACTCTGGGCTCTGCCACTGACGAACCACCTGACTAAGCAGTCACGTGACCTCTCAGAGCCCCGGTCTTCCCGTCCTCCAGAGGCTGTGAGGATTAAGTGAGATGATAAAGCATTTAGTGCTGTGCTTGGCATGCCGTCGCTGTTGTAATAGTAGGAGTAATAATAACAATGACAACAAAACCATGATGCTGATGAAGGCCAGCGCTGCCTGATGAGAGACCTTCCTGTGTCCCCAGCTCTTTTTTGATGCATGAGCTCAGCTAATCCTCACAAGTCTATGAGTGAGACAGAGTTCTCATCCCCATTTCACAGATGGGAAAATGGAGGAAGCGTTGCAAAACTCATTCAGGCCGTAGAGCTAGAAAGGGGGGAATTTCTAGCTTTCCTAGAAATTAGGAAATTTGACTTGTCCAACCTCCCATCAGATGGGGAAACTGAGGCCCAGAGAAGTGCATGCTGGGAGTCGCCAGCATCTGGGTGGGCAGTGCTGCTTGCGAGATTTCCCTGCAGTCCCTGGGTTGAGGGGCAAGGATGGGTGATGTCCTCTCTTTGTCCTAAGAGGCTGCCAGAAAACTGTGCTGGAGGCAGGCGGGGCGAGATTGGGGAAGGGGAAGACAGTCCTCGGGCTGTCGCAGCAAATCCCCTCCGGCTTAGTGGCTCAAACGGCGGGCATGTGTTCTCTCACGGTTCGAGATCCGAGAGTCTGAAATGCGGGTGTCAGCAGGGTTGGCTCCTTCGGGAAGCTCTGAAGAAGCGTCTACTCCATGCCTCTCTCCTTACCTTCTGGAGGTGGCCAGAAACCCTTGGCTTCCAGCTGCTTTGCTCCAACCTCTGTGTCTCACATCTCTTTCTTTTTCTTGTAAGGACACGAGTCACTGGCTCGGGGGCCAACCCTATGGGTGACCTCATCTCAAGGTCCTTAAACTAGTTACATCTGCAAAGATTCTAATTCCAAAGAAAGCCACAGTCACAGATACTGGGGGTTAGGTTTTGGACACATCCTTTTGGGGTAACACAATTCAACCCACTGCTGGGGCTCTCTGGGTCACCACGGAAGAGGGGAGACCAGTAGTGCCCCCAGATCTGACCCTATCCTTCTGGGCCCAGCCACCTGGAGTTCCCCCCACCCCGTAACCAGTAACCCGAGACCAGTGCCGGCTGCTGGCCAGGAGGGGCTGAGCCCCAGATGTGTACCCGAGCACCGAGTGCTGGAGAGCACAGGACATCATTTGTGTGCTTCCCACATGCTGGGGATTATGCTGGGTGCTGGCAAGAAGTCAAAAAGGAAGCCCCGTTCCTGTTTAGGGACTCTCGCAGTCTTGTTGGGGGAGGAGTCAGACTCACCTAACACATTTGGAGGCTAAGTGACTAAACGGACAAAAAGAACCTCCAAAAGGAGGGCCCCCAAGAATCTTGAGGTGGGGGACCACCTACGACCTCTCCCACCTCGCCTTCAACACATGCCACCATCATTACCATCCATGATTAACTCATGGGGTTCTTTATGTACCATCATACCCCCCACACACACACCCCTTAAGGATCTAAGGCAGCTTGCAAGAAACCCACAATAAGGTAAAACAAAATTGACATAAGTGGAGATGAAATTGAGACCAAGGGAAAATGTGCATAGAGATATCAGCATGGGTATCATCCACTGAGCACCTAACGGTATGCAAGACACAGACGGGTGATTCCCATTTCTCAAGGGAAAAGTCATTTTAGAATTCTCAACTTTTAGATTTAGAAAAGCTCCTAGAAGTGCCTGAATTCAATCTTCGACACAAAGCCGAATGCCCTGTACTTCATTCACTCATTTGTTGTTTATTTAACAAAATTCTTATTGAGCACCTCCTGTGGGCCCACTAGTAAGCACTGACCAGACAGCCAGCCTGGACAGAACTGTTGCCATCCAGGACTGCTCCATCGATCTCTGCTCTGTATAAAGTACTCTCCAAGAGCTGCCTCTCCGCTGGCTCCTGGCTGTCACCCAGACGGGAGCGGGACGCAGATGCAGAGGCTGGGATCCAGCCTGTGGGGCCCTTTAGTGAGAGAGCATGGAGCCCGGGACCAACCCAGTGTTTCTGGAATGGGGGAGGGGTTGGCAGGAACTCTCTGTACTATCTTTGCAGTGTTTCTGTAAATCTAAAATTACTCCAAAATAAATCTTGATTTAAAAAAATTAAAAGACCATCATATGATTTTGTTGTGAGAAAGATGTAGTAAGCACATTATAAGTATTGGTGATTATGACTTAATTGTCCCAGAATATTGGGATGGAGGTGTATTAGTCTCATTTTTCAGACCAGCCTCAGAGAAGTTCAGTGACTTGCCTGAGATCATACAGATAGTGTTAGGTGACGTTGGATTCGAACCCGGGCCTGAAACATTCCAAAAGCCACCCTCCTTCTATCACACTCTGCTTTCTCTAATATTTTCAGACTTTTTGGGATAAGGAAACGACCGCCTGGCCAGGGGCAGTTCTGTTGGTTAGGATCTGAGCATTATAATGATAAATGATCAAATGTGCTGCCCTGGGTTTTCACGGGTTGATCCTCCTCTACCATTGGCATCACCCCCTGCAGCCTAGCCAGCAACTCATTGCTCAGGCAGCCATTCCAAAGACCAAGCGGATGTCCACCTTCCCCTCCCCCATTCCGGTCTCCTGAGCTGACCCATCTCATTTGGCCACTGTCCTCTTTACCTTACATGAGGGGCTCAGAATGGGTGGGGGGCTCTGGGTGGCACCTTAGAGCTCAGCCATTCTCTTCCTCTGGGGTCTGGACGGCGAGGTGTTGTTCATGCACCGGAGTCAGCTTTGAAGCAGCCTGAAGGGGACAGGGAGAGCATGGCCCAGGCCACTGGGATGTCCCCAAATCAGAAAACACAGCATTCAGTCCTGGTGGCTCTGTGGGAGTGGGGTCATGGGCAGTCCTTTGGCCTTCTTAAGCCTCAGTTTCTTCATTTGTCACCCAGGGAGACTGATAACAATACTTCCTGTCCCGACCTACCTCGCAAGCAGAGTCACAGATGAGACAAGATGCCACAGCTCTGACCCCCTACAGTCCCTTATACTTCCCTATAATAGAGCACAACCCACATAGGACTGTAACACCAATGTTCTTGTATCACCTTTCCTCACCAAAGACGGTGATTTTTTTCTGGGGTAGCAACTATATTTTATTTACCTTTACATCTCCAGTGCCTAATAAGATTAATGGTAGAAAACACTTACATGGCACTTACTCTGGGCCAGGATCAACCCTGTGAGGTAGATACTATTATTATCCCTATCTTATCGAGGAGGAAGTTAAGGCACAGAGAAATGTCTGGAGCTTAACCTGGCACATAAAAAGTGTCCAATATCTGTTTTTGTTAGAGACATGGAAGGAAGGATAGGTGAGTTAATGAATGGATTGGTGGATGGATCAGTGGATGGATGGGCAGACAGATTGGTGGAGGAATGAGTGTATCCCTGATGGTGGCTGAGTAGGGGTGGGTGGGCATATGGAAGGATGAATGAATGAGTGGAAGGGTGGATGGATGGATGGATGGATGGGTAGGTAGGTAGGTAGGTGGATGGGTGGATGAGTGAATTGATGAGCAGATGGATGGATGAATGGATTGATGATAGGATGGATGGGTGGATGGGTGGATGGATGCGTGGGTGGATGGGTGGGTGGATGAATGGATGGATAGGTAGGTGGGTGGATGGGTGGATGGGTGGATGGATGCGTGGGTGGATGGGTGGGTGGATGAATGGATGGATAGGTAGGTGGGTGGATGGGTGGATGAGTGAATTGATGATAGGATGGATGGATGAATGGACTGATGGAAGGATGAATGGGTAGGTATATAAAAGGATGGGTGGATAGGTGTATAGGGGTGTGCAGACAGATTGGTAGATGGGTGAGTGTAGGGTGAGTAGGTAGGAGTGGGTGGGCATGTGGAAGGATGGATTGGTGACTGGCAAGGGTGGGTGCATGGCTGGCTGGCTGGATGGGTGGATGAGTGGGTAGGTAGGTGGATGGATAGATTATGGATGTATGGATGAGTGAGTGAATGGATGGATGAGTGAGTGGATGGGTGGATGATGGCATGGATAATGGTTCAGAAAATGTTTATGTTATCAAGTCCTGAGAGTGGGGAACTAACCTGGCAGCCATTTAAAAGGTGTAGGCATTTAGAAATAGCAAAGAAACCTCCTCACCCTAATGGTGGGAAGACACTGGGAGCAGGAGTCCCCCCACCCCAGATCCTTGGGCAGATGCCATCTCCTCCCCTCCCCCACACCCACCCCTGACACCGCCCCAGGGCAGCCCCCCACTCCGCCAGCGGATGAAAGGTTGGCAGAAGCAGCGGGTGGGCGGGCTGCTTGTTCCCTCATTGTAGGCAGCGGTAACCTTCCTCCCGGCTGCTTGTTCTGTGTAATGTTACACTTGTCTTCCCGCAACACTTGGATACCCGAGCCAATTTTGTCATGCAAATGAATTCAGCCCATTGTAAATCCTGCGGAGGGAGCGGTCTCGGAGCCAGCAGGGGCGGGGCTGAGCTGGGGGGGTGGGTGGCTTCCCCGCTGCCCCCCTGCACTGCCCCAGAAGAAGGAGCTCTCGACCTGACCTTTGCTGTGGCCTCTGGCCCTTCCCCTCCCGAATCCCAGACCGTTAGAGCCAGATCAGGCTTTAGAGATGGGTCATCTCCGATTACAGGTTAATAATCTGAGGCCCAGAGAGAGCCGGTGATTTAACACGGACACACAGCAGGTGAGCCAGGTCTCCATCAAATCTCCGGATCCTTAGCTACAATTCTCTCCACTAGGTTGAACTGTCCCTGCCGTTTTCCTCATTCAGAGCCCGCTGGCCACCAGGATGGCCTAAATCTACCCCTCCACCCAATCTAAACTGCAGGATGACTCTAAGGCCTTCCAGGGGTCAGAAACCCCCTGAAGCTAGCTCTGTCACAAGGAGCAAAATTGGAACGTGGACAAGGGACATGTCTGGCCTGGAGAGGCAGGAAGGTCGAGGGAACAGTCCATAGGTCTAGGCAGGTGAAGCTATGTCCAGGGACGTTGGCCACAGCAAGGTTGGGCTGACGGGTATTTGTGCTGGGGAACAGGGATGGGGTGCAAATGCCAGGTGTCCTGGGGGATGGGGTAATTGGGTGATGGGCATTAAGGAGGGCACGTGATGTAATGAGCACTGGGTGTTATATGCAACTGATGAATAACTGAACTCTACCTCTGAAACTAATGATCTACTATATGTTAATTAATTGAATTAAAATAAAATAAAATTATTTTTTAAAATGCTAGGTGTCTTGCCAAGGAGGGCAGGCTGGGATGGATGCCATGATGTCATCGTCAGCAAAAGCAAGAAAGAGAAGTAGGAGTGCCTGGACACCAGGAGACAATGAGTGACCAAAACCATAGAGCTTCCTGAGGACTCAAGGAGGGTGAGCCCTGCAGGTGAGCTCCCCCCAAGAAGGGCAAGGACAGAGGCACCACAATACACTGGCCCTAACCAGAACGCTGGCAGCATGTGGGGCTGGGGGGGAGGAAGGGAGAAATGGCTTCTGTTTCAAGGCCGCCATGTGCCAGGCCCATTATGCCATCCTCAGGTAATTCTTGCAGTACTTCGGTGAGGTAGATGTTGTCCCCACTTTATAGATTAGAAAACTGAGTCGAGGGAGATTACACTCCTGGCTCCCAAGGCCACGCAGCTTGAGGTGGAGATTTGAATCTCAGTCCACGAGAGCCAGGCATTCCAGAGTCTATGTTCCTTCCGCTCGGCGTTCTGTCACTCCTGCCACATTCTGCCATCAGGAATCAGTCTCTCATTGAACCGGTGACAGTTGAGGAGGGTAGGGTTGAGGAGGGTAGCAGTCACTGGCAGAGCCCGAATTTCCAGAAGGTGGGAGTTCCAAGCTATTTGGAACCCGTGGGGGCTCCCAGCGATGCACTGGATAAGGCCCAGCCCAACCTGCCCACCCCAACACCCAGCTCCCAGCTCAACGTCCATTCCACGCTCCTCCTTGCCTCCAGGTCTTTGTACAGGCTGTTCCCTCTGCTTGGAATGCCCCTACCGCCTTGTCTGCCTTCTGATCTTGAAGCTTTGATTCAGTTGTCCCCTGGACCCTCCTTTCCTTACCCTGTTGGCTCCCTCTCCGACTTGACATTGACAATCTTCCCCGCTAGTCCTGGAGTGCTGGGCGGCGTATTACCCACCCAACACCGTGCCTAGGGCATGGTAAATGTTCCCTAACAGAAGGAAGGAGGGAAGGGCGGAAGGGAGGAAGGAAAGGTCTGTGAACCCCAAAGATATGGGGCAGATGGAGAGTGATGAATCCTGACTCTGGAGTCAGGGAATCCTGGATTTAAGTCCCGGTTCTGATTTACTAACTTTGTGATCTGAAGCCTGTTACTATGCCTCTCCGGGTCTTCGTTTCCTCGCTGTAAACTGGGGATGGTGACACCCTCCTCTTAGGGCATTAAGGAGGCCCAAAGCTAGTAAGGATGACAGAAGACAGGTACGACTTGTGGCATGTAGGCAGTGCTCAATGGATGCTGAGTCCCTTAACCTACCCTCTGCCCAGTTTCCGATTCTGGCGAAGTGCCCATGAGGGGTGCGTGGGGCAATGCTGGGGCTCCGCTATATCAGGAGAAGCTGTGTCTGGTGGCTCCCCATTGTCCACACTGCAGACGCTGTGGCCAGCGACCCTGAGGTGACCATATTCCCCCATAAGCATACCCTGCCTGGGGCCCCTCCTCCTGACCTGACTGCATCCTCCCCCTGCCCTACCCGCCCCAGCACTAAATCCCTATGTTGTTGACCCTGGCCCTTCTCAGTTGGCCTGAGCCAACCAAATGCAGATCAATCAACTGCTAAAAGTGTTCACATTCCTGAGCCTGGCCCAGGTCATTCCACATAAGCTGCAGACCTGAATGGCCTCAGCTATGGGCTCAGGGCCCCTGGGCCAGGGGCAGGGCCTTGGGTCCTCTCTGCCCGTGGCTACAAGCACCAGTGTTCTTTCCTGCCTGGCCAGCCTCCCAGGCAGAAACCGAAGCCACTTCCCAAGAGCTGTGAGCCGCTGTCCTTTGTCCAGCTTTGCCTGGGACCTGCTGTGTGCCCTGGGCCAGTCCTTTCCTTCTCTGGGCCTGTTTCTCATCAGCCAACTGAGAAGGATGGGCTCAGGAAACACCAAGGTCTCACGTTTTTGGGAGCAGAAGACAAGAACAAAGCATTCGCTTACAGCCGAGACACCTCCCCCCAGAGGCCCCCCGCCCCACAGGCTTGGCCAGATGCTGGAGGACGCACTGGGCCTGAGAGACACAGAGGGACAGCCACCGTGAAGGTAACAACAGGTTTACGAGCACTGAGTATGTCCAGGCGTTGTGCTAACAAACTTCCTTAAATAAATGTTCTCATCTGTCCTTACAACCACCCCGTGAGGCGGGCGACATTATTATCCACAATTTCACAGATGGGAGAAGGGCCAGAGAGAGAGCCCCCCGCCCCCCCACCCCCAGGCTACACAGAGCCCTCTTCTGCGGACCCCAGCCTCCGCTCTCAGTATATGGCTTGATCCCAGCCTGGCTTTAGGACTTGGCTTGAGGACATATATGAGCCTCTCTGCCTAGATGTATCCGCTCCACTTTGCTGGCTTTTTGGGGAAAGAGGGAGGTAGAAGGAGGGTGGTTCCGCGGTAGACGGAGGGAAGGAGATGGCCAGTGGGTTTACACAGAAAGCACACCTGCAGCATTCCACAGCACCTGGCTCCTCACGGGCACTCCAAAAGAATGTGCTAGAGGAAGGGAGGAGCGGAGGGAGAGAGGCCCACAGGTCCTAGGTGCTAAGAGAGCATAAGCCCCCCCCCACCCCTCCCGGCACGTGCGGGGACAGTGATCTGCGTTAAGGGAAGCTTGCCTCTCACTGACTCCCCCTGTGAGGCACCGACCAAGGTGGAAGCTGCCAGAATCTGAAGAACCCGCTCTGCCCCCCCTCACTGCGAGGCCTCAAGCACAGTGGTCCCCTTCTCTGGACCTCATCTGAACCAAAGAACTGCCTCCACCACCACCCCCCCACACACACACTGCGGTACCACAAACCCTGCAGCTCAGCGAGCCCCGGGGCCACCCCCTCACGCGGGGGGCGCCCTCCGAGCTGCTGGGGCCGGGGGGGTGGGGGGGTGCCGAGGACAGAGCCCCTGGGGCGGTGCACACTGGGCTGCCTGGTCCCGCCACCGCCTTTCGCTTTCTGGGGCATAACGTAGGCCCTGTGCGGCTGCCCAGGTCACTCAATCCCAGCCGGTCTGCGGAGGCAGAGATAGTCCTTAATGAGAAGGGCCCAGGCTTTATCTGCTTTCTGCTTCAGCCATTATGTCCCCCAGTCTATAGACACGCAGTTACCTCTGACAATAATGCTCAGAGGCAACAAATGCTGATGAGCTTTCTACGTGGTCCGCACAATAAGTCTATCAAAACAACCTCGGAAAATTATGAACCCCCGTGACAGACAAATACAACCAGCTTCGGCGCGAATTCAGAGCCCCCAATGCTGCGTTTCTTCTAATTCTTCAGGCCTCCCTTATCTCTGCTGTTCCTCTTCTGGTGGGAAGATAACAGTAATTCTTCTCTGTGCTGGGGTTTGTTTTTTTTTTTTTTCCCCTCTCCCTCCCCCGCCTTGCTTTTTTTTTTTTCCACCCACTGAGTGAGATGTTTTCCGTGTCTTTCTGCTTGCTAAAGATAAAGGGTTAAAGACCAACTTATGTTGGGTGCTGGGGAAGGGGGGAGGGGGCACGGGAGAGGGGGAAAAAGTAATCAGCATTCAAGAGATTGCTATCGGAGAATCCGCGCAGAGAACAGTAATTTTGCTGGCTTCGGCGAGGGCTCTCTCCACTCCCCCCCCCCCTTTTTTTATGAATGCACATAATGCCTGGAGTGTTGGGGGCAGATAAAAGAATTAGCAGCCGCCAGGGGGACGGAGGCCCGGAGAACAGGGGAGAATTAGAATGTCTATCTTTGTCTCTTCCGGCTCATCCAGCCAGCCGAGGCTCCCAGCTCGTAAACAATTTAATCTTTTTGCTACAGTTAAAATACAAAGACAGCAAGCCTCCTTCTTCCAAATGGAAAAGGGAGGAGGAGCAGGACAGGAGGAGGACTGGGGTGGGGGCTGGGGGGGGGCACGCAGGACGAGGGAGAGGCAGATAGGAAAGGGCTGACACCACAAACTTTTCTGCTGCTGGCTTAACCCCTTGGCCTTGAGACCTCAGAACTCCCCCCACACCCATGCTGCCCCCACGGGGACACAGCCTAGACTCTGGCCCTGGAGGTGCACCCATTGGGGGGAGGGAAGGGGGGGAGTCTTGTGCCTGCCAAAGGTCCCTGGTCCTTGTCTTCCAGGGAGGTGACAGCCGTTGGCCTTTCATCCCATGCTTCTTCCCTAGGTCTTCCCACAGTCAAGGCCTTTCTTTATTCCTCCTCTACTTCTTGCCTCTCCTCCCCCTGGCTCCTTCTAGGCTCTGAGGAGAGCTCTCAAGTTGTGCAAAACGAGCATGTCTTCTCTTCCCCATCTCTTCCCCACCGGGCTGCAAGCTTCCTGACGGAGGAAGGATCTACTGTGGCGACTGAGGCACTGTGCTCCTGCAGAGGGCAGGGATGGGGCTCTCCGCCTAGAACGGGGCTCCAACTCTCCATCTACTGCCTAAGACCAGCGATGGAGGAGAAGCAGAGATGGGATATAAAAGATGCTCCTTCTCTCTCCCTCCTGCTCTCCCTCCCTCTCTCTCTCTCTCTCTCTCGCTCTCTCTCTCTCGCTCTCGCTCTCACACACACACATCTGCATACACACTGGGAGAACAGAATTCTAGGGAAGAACACAGCCTAGAAGGAGGAGAAGTCCTTCTCAAAGGACAGATCATTTTGAGGGGCCTGAAGCCTTCTGAAAGGCACTAGGGACAGATTGGGGGGTGGGGTTCCTGCAACCCAGGGCGACCAGCGGTCCAGGCCACTGACCAGATCACATCCTCAAGGCAATCCAAACAGCCGGTGTCCCCCAAGTGCCACACTGTGGCCACTTCTAGCCATTCCAGCTGAAACTTGTCCCATGCAACATAAAAAGACCAATTTTCATAGGGTCTGGTTGGAAGCTGGTTCCTCCTCCTCTGCCCTTGTCTCTCCTGCAGGGTGCCAATCCCAGTGTACTGGCATTGAATTCACTGCCCTCTCTTGCTTGAGAGCGCCTAAAAAGGGCCAGGGCCAGGGCCAGGTCTTCCCTAGGCCTGGATGCCCATGCCAGCACAGAGCCTAGTCAAGCTGAATGAATGTCTGCTGAGCGATTTGGTGGGTGGAGAGATGAATGAATGAATGAATGAAGTCAAATGGAACAGGGCAGGGGAAGAAGGTGGGAGAGAGGAGACCTTCTGTGAGCACCAGACACCCACTTGAAGAGGGGTCACTCAGGAGAAGGATGGGGGTATGAGGGCCCAGAAGAAGAATGGGGTTGGCCCAGAGCTGGTCCTCTCTCCCCAGGCTCCACCAGCCAAAGCCATTAGTCAATGAAGGGAATCAAGGCAGTGATCTAGACTCAGACAGTTGTATCCCTGCTGGAGCTTAGCCACATTAAGAGAATTCCCTGATCCTTGGCTTGGGCCCGTTCCAGGAAGGCATGAAGTAAAAGCATGGGCCTTGCGGTCAGAAGATCTGGGGTCGCCTCTCAGCTCTTCCTCTTGTTAGCTGTGTAAACTCAAGCAGGTCAATGTCTCTGAGCCTCAGTCCCCATCTGTTTAATAGAAAACAATAATGATCTGTGCCTTACAGGGTTGGGTTAGCACATGGTAGGGACCCATTATGTATTGGTCACTCTGAGTAGAAGAAGCAATGCCTTGTAATGACAAGCGTAACGGACACAATAAACCAAGGATGCCAAAAACACAAAAACATCTCAAATCTCCACAAAGAAGCTTTCACTCACTCACTCTTCTTTTTTTTTTTTTTAAGTTACTCCTCCTACCTTTGCCCTTTATCTTAGCCCAGCCATGTTGTGGGGGGTAAAGCTGCTTTCTCCAGCCCCTGTGTCCCCTCCCAAGGCTGGCAAGGGGGTGCTCAGGAGAAGCTCTTTGGAGGCTCTAGGAGGTGGGGGCTAGTAGCTTGCTCCAAGGTCTATAGCTCTGCAGAGAACCTCCAGGCTGCTCGTTTTCCCCTTCACCCTTTTTGTGTCTGTGGCCTGGACACAAAGTCCCAACGCCGAGCCCCACTTAAATATTCATCCTTCCTCACCCTGACCCAAGTGTTACCCTGAAAATGACCCCCAGTGTAGCTGAGGAGACATGGGAGTGGAACACAGGGTGTAAACGTAGGTTTTTATAAACAACGTTCAAATGATAATATTTAGTGTTTATTTTATTGTCAAATGTACATTAAACATATATAATCTTGGTCATGTCTTAAGCCAGGGTATCCCAAATTGTCCACATGTCAGAATCATTTTGGGCAACTTTAAAAAATACTGAATTTTGAACCCAAGCCTGGAGATTCTAAACCAATTTGTTGGGGGGTGGGGGGCAGATTTCAGAAGCTGGGAGTGGGAAAGTGGATTTTTTTAAAGATGCCACGTGATTCCATTGAAGAGCCTAATTCAGGGTCTGCTGTCTTTAGCCCCGACACAAAAAAATAGGTTTCATTTTATTTTATTTATTTATTTTTTTTTAAAGATTTTATTTATTTATTCATGAGAGACAGAGAGAGAGACAGAGGCAGAGGGAGAAGCAGGCTCCCCGCGGAGCAGGGAGCCCGATGCGGGACTCAATCCCAGGACCCTGGGATCATGACCTGAGCCGAAGGCAGACGCTTAACCGACTGAGCCACCCAGGCGTCCCTAGGTTTCATTTTATTCATCGATTCAGCAAGTACTTTCTGAGCACCTGCTGTCTTCATGTGTGCTGGGGAAGGGAGGAGGAGAAAAAGAAGCCAAAAAACCCACAGGGCACAAGAAAGCAAGATCTACCTGCCAGTACCAGATTCCCCACTCCCCACCCTCCATCCAAAAACCCACCCAGCACTGATTTCTCTCCTACTGATATCTGTGGGGTTTGTGCCCCTTCTCCACTTAGGAACAGAGCAAGAATATACATCTACCAAGTGCCAGCCACGGCATCAGGGAGTTAACTACACACACGATCTCCTCTAACCCTCATAAAACCCTTGTGTGGTAGCCATTATTACTTGTCTATTATTAATGAGGAAACAGAGGCACAAAGAGGCTGAGGAATTCACTTCAGTTCAGTTCACAAAGCTAGCACAGGGCAGGGTCCTCTCCCCCCTCACCATCACCCAACTGTGAGCTGTTTAAGTGCAGGGTCTTGGAATTCTATTTCTTTGACATTAATCACAGTGCCTAGCATTCAATCATTCGGTCACCCACTCAGAACACTGATAAACCACCCACTGGGTGCAAGGCACTTAACTGTGGGGATAAGGAACGCAGAGAAGCGCAGAGTTTTGGAGGGGAACTTGGGCAACCACACAAATAATTCGGAGACAAGGTTTGAGTCTATCCCAGGAGAGGGGCCGCAGCAAGTTATCAGAGTTCAGTAGAGATTCCTTCCAGCTTCAGGGACTCAGAATGCCTTGGCAAACACTGAGGTCTTATTTCATCAGAGAGGTGAAGCACCTCACCCAAGGTCACACAGCTGGGTGCGCCATAAATATGAGATGAATCGAATGAGATTATTCACTAACTCCAATTACATCTTAACCACTAATAACTTGGCTCGGGCTCCCCTAATGGGATTTCCTCCTTGGACATCAGCCTTCCCTCCCCCCTTCCGCTGACATCGGCCAATTAGAGAAGGGCAGGTGCTGTGATTGGGGTCATGGTGAGAGGAGATAGAGAGGAGCACAGCTCGCCCCATCCAAGGCTGAGAGGGAGGTGAGCAGTTTCAGGTGCTCACAGCCTCTTGTGATGAAGAGTCTGAGAGGAGCTCACCTAGGTGGAGAGAGGGGCAGACTTGGAAGTCCAGTTCCCCCAACAGGAACGCCCAGGAAGGACACCTGCTTTGCACACAGCACCCTTCACGTTCCATGTCGGAGACCTGCAGGCGTGGGGCACAGAGACATTTAGGCAGATCAGCAGACCTGAAGTCAAGGACAAGGAGAGGGGAAATACCCCCCAAGAAATACACATACGCCTGAGAATAAACCAGGTACCGCTCCACACAGAGCCACAAAACTAGCTTCGGAGAGATGCGCAGAGACGCAGAAGGGTGCAAGCAGACACAAGAGGATTCTTGGGCAGAGTCCGATACCCACCCACTTACTCCACAGAAATGTATGAGGCGTCCACTACGGGCAGGCACAGCGAGATAAAAGACAGTCTTTGCCCCCACAGAGCTCACGGTCTGGTGGGAGAGAGCCGGCATGAAAATGGCAACGACAATACAGTGAGCAAAAAACACAAAGATGAAAAGAAGTCCAGAAAAGCACAGAAAGACAGCCAGAGAGAAAGAGACACAAAGAGAAACCCAGAGGTGCTGAGGAGGAAGGCAGAAGCGGAGACACACAGAAGTGCTTAGAGAGAGCACGAGGAAGAGGCGGCCACTGATGTGCATGCACGCACGCACACACACACACGTGCGCACGCACGCCACCACCCTGGCCTTGCAGGGTACAGACGGCAGACCCACAGCTTTCTCCTGTGAGGAGGAGGGAGTGGGGCTTAAGGAGAGCTAAGCTGTCTCCTTCAGGGGTGCAGCAGGCTCAGGTGGGGGGTGGGCACCCAGGCCCTGGTGAAGGCAAACAAGGTCCACAGATGTGTGGGCAGATGACAGGGAGATGGCAGCTGCTGGGGCTGCCTCCCATCCGTCCTGGGAGCCAAGGCTGAGGGCCCAGCTCCTGCAGTCTCCGTGATGACCATGCCAGAGGCAGCAGCCCCCTTCCCCAAATCGAGAGCTCTTCAGTTGGCCCAGTGCAGAGTAAGGGGCTCTCCTGACCTTAGGAAAGTCCCCAGTCACTTGATCTGGAACCATGGAGTCCTTAGAGCCAACATTCTTTAGGTCTAACTTAAATCCCTCCTCCTGCAGCTTAAGTCCAATTCCAATGGTACGGAGCAGGAGTTCAAGGCCACAGGGCTTGTGTGTGCAGGCTGTCTGCTTCATTCTGATCCCCGGCTTAGAAGCCTGGCCCACTGGCCCTCAGCCGAAGTAGCACCCCCTCAGAGAGGCTGCAGGCCCAGCTCTATCATACAGAGGAAGAGTCAAGGTAGGGGAACTTGCCCAAAGATTTCTCGGAGGTGGATTTGGAATGCTGTCCTGGCTGGACAAAGCACGCCCCTCCCCGACCCCAGCCCCTGGCCAACGCTTCCTAGTAGGAGCATGTGGTGCCTGGCAGGTGTGAACACAGCCCACACACAGGGGGCTGAAACTGGTTTGGGTGCGGTCTTAGGGGCAAGAAGGAGGACATGAGCCTGCCCCAGCCACCCCCACACAGCCCCACCTCATGGCACAGGGTCGGACACCAACAAGCCACCCTGCCCTTTGCTCGCCCCCTCCCACCGCCTGAGCCCTTCCTCCCCGCATTTGCTCGGACTCCTCCTGGGCACCGAGTTGCCCTGTCCGTTCAACAGATGTCTGTTGAGACCTCCTTACTGGGATGCATTGGTGACTAAACCCCACAAAACTCCCCCAAGGAGCTGGTAGGTGGGCGAGGGAGACCAACGCAACGGTAAATAACCCAAGCAGGGCTCCATCAGGGCACTGCGCGTGAGAAAGAGGCAAGAGGCGGGCGACGGGCACACCCTCCCCTCCCCCCTCCGTCCCCCTCAACATCGGGGCCTCTCCAGCCACCTGTCCCCCCAACCCCGCCCTCCGCGCTGCCCTCTCCTACCGGCCACCGCCCTGCCTGGGTATCCCTCGCCCCAGCCCTTCCGACGCTGCGATTCCCCGCGCACCCCGCGGGCCTCTAGCCCACCCGGACCCCGACCCCAACACCCGCGCCGAGCCCGCGCGGCTGGCCTCCACCCAGCCTCCCTCCACCCCTCTGGCGGCTCAGCTCGGACGCCGGGGGCGCGCTGGTCCTGCCCAGAGAGCGTGCGCGCCGTCCGCTCCCAAGGGCGGGGGCGCGCAGGGCCTGCCCCCCGGATGTTAAGTGCGGGGCCCCGACTTAAGCAGTGATTAAGGCTGCCTAGGAAGAAAGGGAAGGCCAAACAGCCTGTTTATTTCCCTCCCTCCACTAGCCCCATCACACACACACACACACACACACACACACACAGGCACACGCGCACACACACGCACACCTCCTACTTGGAAGAGAAGAGGGAAAGCGTGAGAGAGAGAAGTGGGGGGAACACAAAAACTAAACCAAACCTCTCTGCAATTAGGAGAGCCGGCTGGGGGAAAAAAGATATGTATTAAATGGATGTTTCTGCACAAAAACCCCAGGCTGACAACATCTCTGGCCTTGTAAGGGGGAAATGACCGTGCCTCGGTGTTTACATAGCCGAAATCAGGGGGAATTATGCTGTCACACTGACAACCGTAGGAGGACAATTTTAAAATTACACCGTTCAACACCTTTAATGATTTGTAACAGAAGAGGTGTGGCTACTCCTATTAAATGTGTTGCCAAATCAATAAAAGGGATAATTGGAGTTGTTAGAGCAAATTATAGCAGCGTCTCTTCTGTTGCTCTACAATGTTCCCTTGTAAACCGCTATTACAGGCAGGGCCGTATTTCTCTCTTATTTGGCCGCTTTGTAATGAGTTGGCATTTTGCAGCATAATAGTTCCACTTTCTTTTATGGAGCTCTCACTTTAACTTTTTCTCCTTTGTGCAGCCTATAATTTCCTCGCCCTCCCAGCCTCCCTGCCTGTTTTCAGAGGTGGCCGTGCTGCCTGTCAGCAGCCTCTGGGTGATAAACTATATTATTTCACATTATTTTCAGGCCTTTTCAATTGGCAGTCGGATGGGGTTGAGGGGTAGATGGGTCTGAGGGGATGGGGCTGTGGAAGGGGGGGCGAGAGAAGAGACAGGACCAGGAGGAGAACTAAAAATGCACAGAAATTGAAAGGAAGGGGGAAGAGGGGGCCAAGGCTGACCTTGTTCCCAGGGGCAGGCCGGGCCCTGGGCCTTTAAACATAGGACTTACTGGAGGGTTCTGAGCTGAGCAGAGATTCGGGCTGGTGGCTCAGCTACTGGCGTGAGGGGGTATGCAGTACCCTGTCAGACCCCAGCTTCACCCTCAGCACCCCAGAACCCCTGTGTCTCCCTGCTCCTAAACACAAGACAGCTCAGGACTAAGGAGCTATTGTTTCTCCCTCCCTCCTCCCCCACCTTCTCTGCCTGGGTGGAGGCCAGCCCCCGGAGCTTGGGCCAAGCCAAAGCAGGAAAGGAGGGACTGCACTGCTGGAAGCCCGTTAGGACTCCCAGCGGCTAGTTCTTAGAGGCTGGAGGAGCATTGCCATTGCAGACAAAGACCAAAGCCACGGGGAATTGGGAATTCGAAGGACCACGGTCACGGCAGAGGCAGGGAGACGGGAACTGTTCCAGAACTGTTCCTGGGGAGGCATCTGGAGTCCAGAAGCCTGGTTCCACTGTCTCCTCACATCCCCTACACGCAGGCCTTGGCCCCTGCCTGGAAAGGACAGGGTCCCTGGGCAGCTCAGGACCACCCTTGCTGTGTGTAGCACTCCGTTCCTGAGACAGTGATAAAAATCCTGGCCCAGACAAACCTCACTCAGTCAGTCCCTGCGTTGGACTACAGGACAATCAATCTGAATTACCGAGAGGTCTCAATGAGAGACAATTGGAAAAGAAACGCCACTTTATTACTTCCATGGAGCTGCCATCCCCGGGACCCATCTGCTGCCAAGCAGCACGGCAGTAAGACCTGCTTGGATGAGCAGATAAGACTTGATGGTGAGCAAATAAGATCCATTTGCAATGAGCAGCATCAATTTGCTTGCCAACAATGAGCAAAGTCCTAATTCTCTTTGGTAGGTGCCTTGTGGCCTTTGGAGTGCCCTCTTGTTTCCAGCTTCCTGGTACAAGCCAACTCTTTACCCAAGAGGCCAAATGAAAGCCGACTTGCCTGGGTGCAGCCCGAGGTAGTGGTAGATGATTGAGGTTCGAGCGAATGCCGTTTAGCCCATGACCAATTTCCAGGTACCTGCCACCGAGCTTCCTAATTTGAGCAATAATCAGTCCCATAAAAATCCCAGCAAAATGAAAACATGTGGACTGTCCCATATGCTGGTCCATACTAACAATGCTTCAGTGCCCCAATAGTCAACTCTCAGTCTAACCGATGTTAACCATCTCTGATATTCCAGGCACTGTACTGGGTGCTGAGGATCCAGCGGTGAATGAAACAGACCCCATCACCACCTCCTGGGAGCTGCCTTGGGGAGATGATAACAATAACAACAACAAGAATCATAACATAGTACTCCTTACACTAGAATTGTGCGAAAGTGACCAGAAAGTGCTTTGTTTTATCAGAGGCATGGGGCACGGCAGCAGATAGAGCAGGGAATCATCAGGAAACCTGGCTTCTAGCCTCGGATGTGCGACCTGAAGGCATTTTTCCTCTCAGAGCCTCAGCTGCTTCATCTGTAAACTAAGACCATATTTATTCATTCAACAATTATAAATTGAGGACTTACTATATGTCGGGCACTACATTAAGCACGAGAGATACAATAACGAGCAAGACAAGTGCCAGGCTTTCTCCTATGAAGCCTATAGTCTTGTAGCGGAGACAGCCGTCAATCACATAGTCACATCGGTATATAATTATAGAATGCACTGAATGCAGAGAAGGAGAAAGACATGAGCTTACTTGTAATAGCCAAAAACTGGGAACAACTCACATGCCCAAAGGAGGCCAGGGTGGCTGGAGTGTAAGGGGGAGAATGATATAGATGAATCTGGAGAGATGGGCAGGGGTTCTGGACAGGTGCAGACAGGTCAAGGACTGGCCCTTGATCCAAAAGGCAAGAAAATGCCACAGATAGGTTTTAAGCAAGAGAGTAACGTGATCCAACGTACATGTTAGGAACACCACTGGCTGCAGAGGTACGGGGCAGACGAGATTAGAGAGGCCCACAGCAGAAACAGGAAGGTCGTTAGGAGTCCTTCCCAGTGCTCTGGGAGAGCGTTAACTGTGGCTTGGAATAAACAAATGAACAGATGCCCAGCATCATTAATCATCGGAGAAACACAAAGTACAACCGCCATGAGAGTCTACTACATAGCCATCAGAATGGCTGGAACTGAAAAGAGTGACAACTCCAAGGGTTAGTTAGTGAGGATGTCAAGTGACTGGAACTCTCACACACTGCTGGCAGGAATATAAATTAGTACAACCACTTTGGAAAAAAATCTTTGGCAATAGGTATTAAAGTTAAATGTAGGTATACCCTATGGCCTGGAACAAGGCCCAGCAAAAGACGTGAGCTTTATTTGTAATAGCAAAAAGCTGAGAACAACCCAAATGTGCAAGAACTGCAGAATGGGCAAACAAATTGTGGTATATCCACATGCTGGAACATTATGCAGCAATGAAAAAGAACGATCTACTGATACAACCACATAGATGAATCTCCCAACAGAAGACAGACTGTCCATGTCTATTTATACAAAGTTCAAAAACAGGCAAAGGAATTCTATAAGAAGAACAGTCAGAATCCTTGTCATCCTTGGGTGGAGGAGAAGGGAACCTGCTGTAAAGCTGGGAATATTCTTTTTTTTTTTTAAGTAGGCTCCATACCCAGCATGGAGCCCAATACAGGGCTTGAACTCATGACCCTGAGATCAGGACCTGGGCTGAACTCTTGTCAGTTGCTTAATCTACTGAACCACCCAGGTGCCCCAACGCTGGGAATATTCTCTATCTCCTTCCCGGATGGTGGTCACACTGGTGTAAAAATTCATCCAACTGCACATTTAGGGTTTGTACACTTTACTAAATATGTTATACCTCAAAAAAAGCTTAATAAAAAGATTTGACAGTGGCCTGGACTAGGAAGGTAGCAGGGGCACAGGATAGAGAGAGATTTAAAAGGTAAAATAATGCCTACCTAGCTTACCTCATCAGAGTGTCCTGAGGATCGAATGAGACAACGTATAGGAAAGGCTGTCACCCCAGTGGCTTTCTTGCTGTGAAAATTCCAGCTAAAACAAGAGATTCCCAGGCTCAAAGCTAATTTGTTCTGAATGGCCCTACAACTAACACCAACCTCCCCACACCCCAGGGCGAGAGCGTAATAAAAGTGTTTGCCTGAAATATGGGATACCTAGCTTTGTAGAAGGTTCAAGCAGAAGACCTAGCACCAGCCTGGGAAGCAGCCAGGCTGGGAGACACCCAGGGCTTCCTGGTAATAAAGAGGCCACTTGCTGGCCCCTGCAGCATAACCACTGGGGGCCACCCCCAAGTCCTTCTTTATCCTAATTGCATTGAATCACACCATTTTCATGGGATAACGGGATTTCCACGCGTGATGTGGGGTTGCCGCTAAGACTGGATGAGGCAGCTGTAATCAAATAGGATGAGAGATCCTTAGGGGAAGCCAAGGAGAGCTTCCCGGGTGCCCTCCCCACAGCCACGTGAGGGAGGCATTTCTAACAGATGAGGGCACCAAAGCTCAGCAAGGGGAAGAGGGTTGCCTCGCCCAAGGCGGCAGGAGCAGAGTTCAAACTTGAACCAGACCTTCCAGGGAAGCGACCTCTCACCACACGGCAGCCACCCTGTTGGCCCACTGGTGGTGTCCCTCCTTCCCCCACAGCCCAAGCTCTGGCAGCATTAACCATGGCAAGGCCAAATTCATTGTTCTTGTCAGGCGTAGGCTCAAATGCAAAGGGTCACTGGTAAGTAACTTCATTCCACAGCACCACCCCCCCAACTTTTTTATCCCCTGGGTGGCCATTTCATGGCTCACTCATCTTGAAGGTCCCCCAGGGAGCAGTGCTGCTCAGAAGGAGACAGTCCACCAGGGCACTAATGATGTGGATATGGGCAACCAGTCATATCTGCTCTGAAAGTTTTTCAGGCCAAGATCATTCTTATCATGGTCGATGGTGTGGAATTGCAGGTCTAAATCAAGTTCTTGTTTGTGAGCATGATGGGTACAAGAAAGACCTGTCTGGAGGGGAAACCCTGAGTTTTCCCACAAGGGGGCCCTCTGGTCCACCTGCACACATGGTTGGGGAGACCTTCCTGTGGGGAGAACATTTACCAATCTCTTTAACTTTTGTCTTAGGATGTCTTCCACTCTTCCGGGTTCTAAAACCTGAGAACCTCCCCACCCTCAGTGGGTGATTTGAAACTTCAGGCTTCCTTCTGCATGCTCAGAGCATAATACACACTTGGAATATATTTCTCCAGCCCCGTGCAGATACCCAGCTGAGAGCAGTCAGTAAATATCTCAGTCCCAAGACTCAGCCTAAAGTGTAAGATAAAAACGGGGTGCCTGGGGGCACCTGGGTGGCTCAGTCGGCTAAGTGGCTGACTCTTGATTTTGGATCAGGTCATGATCTCAGATCGAGCCCCACCTCAGGTTCTGTGCTCAGCGGGGAGTCTGCTTGAGGATTCTCTCTCCCTCTCCCTCTGCCCCTCCCCCTTGCTCTCATGTGCATGTGCTTTCTCTGTCTCTAAAATAAATATATCTTTAAAAAAACTTTTTTAAGTGGGGTGCCTGACTGGCTCAGTCAGTAGAGCATGCAACTCTTAATCTTGGGGTCATGAGTTCAAGCCCCATGTGTGGCATAGAGTTTATTAAAAAAAAAATAAAGTGTAAGATAAAATTTTATTTTTCTTTAATGAAATTTAACTTCCATCCTGAGTCCTCATTCCACGGGCAGTGGAAAAAAACTTCAGTCTCAGGCATTTCTGGGTTTTCTCCAGCTCTTGCCCCCATCCTAGACTTACTTCCGAGTCCCAGGGCCCTTCTGTAGTGCTGAGGCCGAGTGGGTGCCACCCAATCCACTGTGGTGTTGTCCACCCAGACACCCCCGAAGAGGACACTCTTTCTTGTCCAAGTAGCACCTTTAGTTCTGTGCTCTTCCAGGCTCTGATGGAAGGCATATGAGTGATTCCACTCCTTTTATCTGGGCACGGGATTCTCCAGGAAGCCATCTAGATGCCAACTTCCTGGACCTGCCTCTCAGCCAAGCGCTTTTAACTCTCAGGGTTCTGCCTGGCCTCGGGCCTCATGTTCTGAGGTAAAGCAAAACCTAAACTCTCAACCAGGAAATGCTGTCCATTCCCTTGAGGGCTTGAGGCTTTGAAGACCAAAGGCCAAAGCCTCATGATTTCCACTCTCTGCCCTGCCCCAGCCCTCTGTGGAGGCAATGGTCCTGAGGGGTGGAGGGAAGGGTGGTTATGAGGGGAGAAAAAAAAAATCAATAAACATTTAAAAAATATCCTACCATAGAAATGATATTTAGGAAGTACCTTTATCTCATAATAGACATTTATCAAATACCTAGAATATGCCAAGTACTATGTTAGGGTAAAGAAAGAAAGGTGATGTAAAGGAAAACTCAGACTCTGGCTTCATGCTGCCCGGGGTTCTATCACACTTTGTCGCTCCCACCTGTGACACCACAAAAGTTCTGTAACTGTAACTGTAGTTTCTTCATCCATGAAATGGACCCAACACCTGGTAAATGCAGTAATATTTGTATTTTTCTAAAGTGCCTAGCACAGTGCTTAGCACACAGTAGGTGCCTAATAAATGTAGTTTCTATGTGAAAGCTCAAAAGAGACATGGGTGCCAGACAACGTGAAAGCAGCAAGGAAGCATTCATCATTTTTTTCTTTACTTTAAAAATATACTTAATTATAGAGAACAAAGAAAACAGCCATTGTCCCACCACCCAGAATTAACTATTAGAATCTTGTCGCATCCGGGCATCTTGATTCAGATTTTTTTTTTTCCTGTTGCTTTTGCGAGCATTATCCACACTCGTTATAAAGAATTCAAACAAAAACTAAAAATTCCAAGCTGAGAGCAAACAAATTCACCCCAAGTGCCACGCTTGGGTCATTGATGGATTTTAAGCCGGTGGAGTATGGGGGTGATGCTGGGGTCTGTGTATTAAAAAGATCACAGGCTGCCAGGTGGAGGAGAGTCTGGAGCCAGACCAGGGAGGGGGCAGGAAATGATGAGGATCCACCCCAGGAAAAGAATAGGATGGACTGGATTTGACAGACAGCCGGGGCATATGCTCCAGTGGGCTTTCTAACCCTTTCCTTCTTCCAGCTAAATCCCTAGAAAACCACAAACCTGGACCACATTAGGTCAGCCTCTTGCAGGATCGCCTTCATTGAGTCTGAGCTTTCACATTGTGCCCTCGGCTTTTATTGAGGGCAGATACAAGAAATAGCCACATGAAGATCAGGGCTGCACCTGCTGTAAATCTGCAAGGGACGGCTTTGTTCATTACGTTGCTCCAAGTCCCTGCGTGGTGCCTCGGGTGATGCCTGCCTGTCTGAATGTAGTACCACGGAACAGTTTGTTTCTCTCGAAAAACAGTGGCATACTTTTTTTCTCCCTGACAAAATTGGCTCAGCCAATTGTTTTCTCCAGAATTCCAACCTCCCAGATTGGAAATGATGTAATCCAATATATTTCCCTTTTTGCCCTGGTTGCCAAGAAGCTCAGAGCATGATTTCATGTTATATCGGCTCTATACCTAAACACATTTACCTCTTCATTGTTTTTCCATGTTCATTTCAATAACTTTGCTTGCAAATGTATCTCTTGAGAAAATCCTTTATGAAATAAGAGCTCCCACCTCGGAAGCTGGTAGGCAGTAGGTATTCAATAAATGTCTGATGAATGAATGAAGTAGTAAATTTTAAAAAGCCAAATTTTAATTCTGCTTGGGTACCAAGCAGGGTGATTCAGAGGCAGATCGCTCTGGTGGCTCTGGGCAGAGCCTACAGGAAATGATGGGGGATTTAAGGAATTAATAAGAAATGAATGGACTAATCTCTCCTGGACTGAGTGAGCATAACTGTTGCCCTCTCGGGGCCCAGATACTATTCAGGAGACACTGAGCCAGTGAAGGGAAGAAACAAAAACGGGAGGGTGGGGGGTGCGGGGGGATCAATCATCTGAACTATCCTCGGCAACAACCACCTTCACTGCCTATCAAATTCCTACCCATCCTTCGGCAAGTAAGACAAATCATCCCTGGATCCCCCCAGCCCATGATTATAATCATCACCCATCATGTGTGTGCAGTGCCTCACAAACTGCGCGCACATACATTTCATTCAAGTCTTGCAACAACCCTGTGAAATGAGTGATATTAGCATTGCTTCTGTTTCACAAATGGAAAGACACTGGGGCTCTCAAGCTCTGCTGTCCCATATAGTGAGCTACTAGTCACAGGTAGCTGCTCAACACTCGAAATTCGGCAGGTCTGCATTGAGATGTGTTCTAAGTGCAAAATACATGACAGATTCCAAAGACAGTAGAAAAAATGTAAAATATCTCATTAATCATTTTTATGTTGAATGTCTTGGTTATATTGAGTTAAGTAAAATATACTCGAAATCAGTTTCACCGGTTTCTTTTTAAAATGTGGCTATGACTAAATATGGCATACAATGCTGCTGTAGATCAGGAGTCAGCATTTTCTGTGAAATATTTCCTTAAAACCAGATAGTAAATATTTTAGCCTTTGTGGGCCATGTGGTCTCGTTGCAACTATCAGACTCTGCCCTTGTAGTACAAAAGTAGCAACAGAGGATAGTATATAAATGGGCGTGGCTGGGCTCCAGTAATTTCGTTTACACGAACAGCAGACTTTCTCTAAAAAATGGAGAGGTGCTCTTGGGTGGCTCAGTCAGTTAAGCATCTGCATTCTGTGTAGGTCATGATCCTCGGGTCCTGGGATCGAGCCCCCTGTCAGGCTCCCTGCTCAGCAGGGAGCCTGCTTCTCCCTCTCCCTCTGCCGCTCCCCCTGCTCATTCTCTCTCTCTCTCAAATAAATAAAATATTTAAATAAATAAATAAATAATGAAGATAAAGAGTCCAGTAGAAAGTGGGCAAAGCACATGGACGGCCAATTCATGGCTGAATACAAATGGCTGAGAGGTATAGAAAATATGTTTAACGTCACCGCAAGAACCTATGATGATTAAGACAATAATGAGATACAATTACCTCCCAATTGAAAAGTTTGTTTTTTAATTATAAAGTGTGCACTTAAAGGAATGTCTCCTACATGGCAAGGGGGATGTAAATCGATATAACCCTTCTAGAAAGCAATTTGGCAATATGGATCAAAAATCTTTAAAAATTTATACCCTTTGACCCAGTAATTCCACTTCAAGGAATCTATCCTAAGGAAATAATCAGAGCTGTGGACAGAGATTTATGTACAAAGATGTTCACTGTAGCATTATTTATAATAGTGAAGAACTGGAAGCAACCTATATAGCAATTAGAATAACGGTTCAATAAATTTTGACATGTCAATTTGATCAATACCAGCAAACATAAAAATTGTGCTTAAAATATTTAATAACACAGAGAAATGTGCCCTTTATAATGTCAGGTAGGAAAAAGAGTATAAGACTGTATATACTGTGCTATGCAAAGAGTGGGGGTAGGAGGCACATATATTTGCATAGGAAAACAAAGGGGGGCAAAAATGCATCAATATGTTGCCAAGTGATTTCTCAGGGTGGTGAGATGATGTGTGATGTCTAGTTTTTCTTTATGATTTTCTGTTTCCAATGTGCTTCATTTAGAATGTGTTACTTTTATACTCAGAAAAATAATGTAACAAAAAACTTTAGGGGTGGCTGGGTGGCTCAGTCGGTTGAGTGTGGGACCCTTGATTTCGGCTCAGGTCATGATCTCGGGGTCGTGAAATAGAGCTCCACATGGGACTCTACGCTCAGCGTGGAGTCTACTTGTCCCTCTCCCTCTGCTTCTCCCCCAGCTCACACACTCTCTGTCTCTAAAATAAATGGATAAATAAAATCTTTTTTAAAAAACCCACAACTTTAAGTCCTCAACCCAATCAAAAAAATGGGCAAAGCATATGCAGAGATAAGATGTAAAAAGTAAAGATGCAAAGAAGATAGAAAAAATAGCAAATAAATACAAAGTTTCCCAATCTCAGTAGTAATCAAGGAAATTAAAACAACAGATTTTTTTTATATATCAACTAAGCAAAAATAAAAAAATAAAGATGTATAATAGCCATTAATGGCAAGGATATAAGGTAATGGGAGTCCTCTCCTGCTTGGGATGGGGAGCATACAGCCTTTTTGGAGGACAGTTTGGCAACCGCTATAAACATTTTAAAGGCACATTCTGTTCCATTCAGCAGTTCCACTTCTAGTATCGAGCACATGGACATAAAAGGCCTGTATTAGAATTCTCAGAGAAGCACTGCCAATTGCATTCTATATTTAAAAATTGGAAACAACCTACATGTCCATCAATGGGAGAATTTGGGTGAATCCATTTGTGTAATATTGGGCAGAAGTTAAAAGAATAAAATGGATCTACATACATCGATATCAAATGAGGGGGGGAAAGCAAGCTATAGAATAGTACAAAAAATGATCACATTCATGGGGAAAAAAATCCGTACGTATATATATGGTTCTGGGAAAATCCTACCTCATAGCTCTTTGAGGAGGAGAGAGGGAGTGGGGGAGTGTGTGATGGGGATGGAGGGAGGCAACAGGGGGCTGACTTATCCCTTTGACTCCACAAGCTTCTCTCTCGTTATTAAGAGCTTTGGATTAATAACTCAAGCTCTGGAGACAGACCACCTGGGCTTAAATTCTGGCTCCACCACCTATTGTGTAACTTTGGGCAAATTGCTTAACTTCCTCAAAACCTCAGTGTCCCCATCTGTAAAATGGGGATAATCATAGTACCCACCTCCCGAGGTTGTTGAGAAAACTAAATGAGGTCATGTAGCTAAAGCCCTAGACACAGTGCCTGGCATATAGGAGGTCCTCAAATGTTAACTAGCATTCTTAGAACCATTATGATCAGAAACACAGCACTTAAAATACCTTCATTAAATACGTGCACCCAGATAAAAAAAAATCAAGGGCCAAAAATTTATATACACTTAAATGGGAATAAGGATCCCAAACTGGTGAGGGAGCCATGAAAATGCAGGTCTCTGACACACAACAGGTTACACGCTTAAGAGCTTCACCTCTATAAGCGCTGTGAATTGTGCAAGACTGTTGAATCTCAGATCTGTACCTCTGAAACAAATAATGCAATATATGTTAAGAAAGAAAAAAAGAAGAAGAATGTAGCAGGAGGGGAAGAATGAAGGGGGGGAAATCGGAGGGGGAGAAGAACCATGAGAGACAATGGACTCTGAAAAACAAACTGAGGGTTCTAGAGGGGAGGGGGTTGGGAGGATGGGTTAGCCTGGTGATGGGTATTGAGGAGGGCACATTCTGCATGGAGCACTGGGTGTTATGCACAAACAATGAATCATGGAACACTATATCTAAAACTAATGATGTAATGTATGGGGATTAACATAACAATAAAAAAATTAAAAAAAAAATAAACCTAATGTAAAGAATTGAAAAAAAAAAAAAAAACCTATTAAAAAAAAAAAAAAAAAGAGCTTCACCTCTAGGGTCAGTTCCAGAACCTTCGATGTGCTAGTTGGGCAAGGTCTCCGTGCCTTTACTTCTCTGCCCCTCAGTTTCTTCATCTACAGACCAGTAGGTAATAACAGTACCTATCTTGTGAGGTCACAAGGATAAAATGAGCTTATATGGGATAATGTTCTGGGAAAAGTGCCCGACACAGAGTAAGCACAAACTATTCTGGGTTGTTTCTGACGGTGCTATTAGTAGCACTGTAATAGCCAGGGCACCCCAACTACCTGGATTACTAAATGTCTTATCTCCCCCAAGTCCTCCAGACTCCACCGGGGCCGCAACATCTCATTCCTGTGAGCCCCTCACCAGTGCCGGCCAGATAGTAGGCACATGTAGTTGCCAGACTGTTATGGCTGCTTTCGTTTGACGTATCATTTTAAAAACAGAGTGAGAGGCAGCCTGAGGGAATGGGAAGAACTTGAGCTTTGGAGTAGGGTGGCCTTGAATCCTGACCCTGGTTCTCACCACCTGGGTGACCTCTGGCTGGCATGTCATTGACTGAATGTCCCTGATCCTCAGGCTCCTCACAGTGAGATGGCTGAATGATATTAGACACCTCATCTGGTCCTTGGGAAAAATAAAGCAGGTAATGCACGTGACACCCTCAGTGCTCACTAGGTGCCCATGATGGTAGCTCTTTCCATGCTGCTCCCTGGGCTGGCTTGATAAAATGACAAAGGCAAACGCGTGCTAAGCCTGCTTGGATGTTTGGACCGTAACTAGACATCGCCACATACCTATTCACAATATGCCACAACTCAGACCAAGTGCCTAAGGGGAAATAGCCACTTGGAATGCAGAATTTGCAAACCTGTGGAGGGGCAGGTGCCTCACAGAGGTTGGGATGTGGAAAACATGGGTAGGTAGGACTGAGGAGAATCTAAATGATAATCACGATGATAGCAATAGGGTCCCTACCAAGCACAGAGCTAAGCACCTTACAGGTATTAACTTCTTTATTCTTTACAACATTCCTATAAGGTTTCATTCCCAATATAATTACCCCCAATAACCATACGGGAAAACAGGTCTGAAAGCAATGAAGAAACTCCCCAGACCACACAGCAGGAAGTGGCAGAGCAAGGACCTGAACTCAGATCTATGTTTCTAGGACTCAAACTCTTAACTTCTCCCTTTGGAAAGGGATAGGGCTCACTCATTCATACACACACACACACACACACACACACACACACACACACACAGGTCTCGGTGCTACCATGGGCAAGGATGGATAGGCCTCTGCGAGGCCTCAGAGGTATTTACCCTTGCTGCCTTCTTTGGTGAAGGGAAAAGTGGGCATCAGACAATACACCTAAGCAGAGCTGAGGCCCCGAACCCCAACATCTGGGCTCCTGGTTCAAGAGGAGGAGCCCTTGTGCTGCATTGACACACAGAAGTATCTATACCAATAAAACAATAATATCGAATCAATATCTATACCTGAGTGATTAAACATTTTTATAGAAAAAATACACAAAAGCAAAAATAGAGGCTCCGAAGGTTGGGAGACCAGGAGTCAGGCACTGGGGATCACAGACTAGTAAAAGCAGAGAAGACCCAGCTGTGCTGCCCTCTTGGGGCTGGCAGATGGAGGGGCAGGGGCAGGAGGCCAGGGACAGAGAGGTCTCCGTTTGGTCTAAGCAGCAACCTTCACCCTCTCAAGACCCAGAACACACACAGGCTCAAGGAGAACCTTGGCACTTGGCATCGTGGACCGCCCCTCACCCTGGCAGTGACGTGCTATCTGATTGTCTGGTGGTTTTTCCGTCTTGCAGGGTGGACAGGGTCAAACTCTAAACATGAGGCAGTTGGGGTCATGACAGAGATGAGAAGCCGTGGCCAGTGGGACCCATTTCTTGATGCCCTTATTTAATGGACAGAAGCTGTGCTTTGTGAATGGGCAAGGGCTCTTCATGAGAATTGGATGTGTGAGAACATGAGGGACGATGCGTGCCACAGGACCAAGGCAGCCTGCATGTGTGTGCAAGTCCACATGGTGCGTGCGAGTGTCTGTATACACATACCCATCTGAGAGCTGCAAATGCAAGTCAGCCAGGCACTCCCCATGTAACCTTTTGGGTTTTTCCAGGCCCCAGATCCTGGGTTTTGGTTTCAGAGGGTGGGGAGGAGTCAAGTGGTGAAACTGAGCCCACACACATCCTAGTGTGCAAGATGCAGAGAGGGGGCGCTCAGAAGTGTCACCAGGGATGTGTGTCGTTGGGAGACAGAGCCAGCCAGGAGAGGCCACAGCTCCTTTCCTACCTAATCAAGCCTCCTGGCATTGACAGAGGTGAATTGGGGGTGGAGAGATCTGCCTCACCATTATCTCTGCTCTCCTGGCACCTTCTCCTCCCTCCCCTCCTTCCCCTCTCCCTCCCTCTCCCTGCCTCCCTCCATCCCAGCTTTGCTCCCGCCTATGAAAAATCAGCAAATAAAAAGTTACATTAACCCCACCCTGACCTCGCCGACATAATACACTGCAGGCTGATGCGCTGCCTTTGGAGGCTCACTGAGAACCTGTCACTCTCCAATGTCCCGAGCACAGCCTGGGGAGCATTTACCGGATAATTAATATATTAAATGCATGAAAAATAGTTACACAGACTTCCCCTCCCCACCCAGGGAAGGGGGGGGGTGGGATGCAAAAAAGACAGATTCAGGCTGTATACCATCAATATAAAAGCATCCCCCGAATAGCCGTCATAAAAACTGTTCATAATTTTATAGCTTCATTCCTGTTGGAGCACCATAAAGGCAAGTCATATTTTTTACACTCAGGATGCCCCATAAAAAAAAATACAAAAAAAAAAAAAAAAAAAAGGAGCAAGCGAGAAAACGAGAACTTGGCAGGAGGCTCTTTTACTCTCACCTGAGGGTGAGGGACAAGAAGGTGCCCCCCACGTTTGTCCTCCCTGACCCCCTTCTTCTACCCTTTCCTTGGCTGAGCTGTGAATTCTGATGAGTTCATCAGAATAATTATTAATTGGATTACTTTATTACTTTTTTTTGGCTTTTTTTCTCCCTTTTTGCTGATTCTATATTTGCCTTTTATGAGGATGGAGGCAGGAGTGGAGAAGGGGTGTCTCTCTGTGTCCAGGTCCTTCAACCTTTACCTTTCCTCTGAGAGGCTGGGGGATGAGAAGTAATAATAATAGGGGTCTGGTTGGACCACCTGGTCCAAGGTTCAGGTGCAGAAAGGAGCAGGGGCCATGAACATGTCTTTTGTGGAAGATGGTAAGGGCCATGTAGTGGAGAGAAAATGAGGAGGAAGGGCTGGGCACAGAGTAACTGATCTTAAGTTGGCACAGGATGAGCCCCTCAGGGTCCCTCCCAGAAGCCAAGTGTTCCTGCCCAAGATTCTCTTAAGACTCTCCCCCCACAATTCCTGATTGGGGGAGGGGAGCATTTGAGACCAGAGGCAGACCCAGGCTTGACATCCACCCTGTGAGCAGGGCAAGCAGACCTTAGAAGGAGGCAATTCCCTCCTAGTCAGCCGTCCAGTGTCCCAAGAAGACGTGAATAGTAAGAGGACCCCTTCAAAGCAACACCACTCCCACACACACCTAGGCCTTCAGAGAAAACTGTCCTGCTCCTGTTGACCCCAAAAGGAAGCCTTGACCCTTTTCCCAACCCTGGAGTGGGAGAGGAGATGGGGAAAATGTCCCCCTCCTCTTCACAGGATCAAAAGCTGGCCCAGCTGCAGAGGAAGGAGATGCTGACACGCACTCCCGACACCTCTGTAAGGAGCTGTGGACGCATGGGGGAGACAGATACTCACGGAGAGACGCGCGAGGGAGGCGCCCCATCGCCTCTCACTCACCCTCGCCGCCTGCCCTCAAACCCGGGGTCCCTGTGGATGGAGAGACACGCAGACGCAGACGCAGACGGGCCAGCCACGAAGCCTGGCCAGCGCGAGAGTGGAATTGTGGGGCACGCCCGCAGCGTGGCCGCTAGCCGTGGTGCTGAATATGGAGAGCTCCAGGCCTGGAGGAAAGGGGCCAGCCGGCCAGGCCCAGCATCCCAGGGTATCTGCCATGTTGATGGGCTTGGGTTGATTTCTCCCCAACTAAGCTGAAAGGTGTGTGCCTCTCTTTCTTTGGAATTTCTGCAGTTTGCCTGCCTTTACTCGCCCTACCATCCCTGTCAGGGTAAAGCAGTCCCAGAGTGGGTTTTATGTCTCTTCAATAAGACTGGGAGATCTGTCCCTGCAGGAAAAAGCCTCTTCTTGATCATACTGGCACCCCCTGAGGCCAAGAGGTCTGTGCCCCCCAGTAGTCCGGGAGCTCCATGAGGATGGTCTCTGGTACTCCCATCAGAGGTGCCTTCTTTGAGCTGTTACTCTCATCAGACTAAAATCTCTCCAAGACATACTTTGTCTCCAGCATTAGACTGGGATTTTACTATGCCAGGATTAGACATCTCTCACCAGATTTAGAGCTCCCCTGGAGTGAGACTTGCCCCCACCAGCAAACTGGGAACCCACACCCAGAGGCTGTGTCTCCTCTGTCAGACTAGGGTTTCCTCAAGGGTAGGAGCTCAGCTTCTCTGACCAGGTTAGAAGCCCTCCACCTTAATCAGAAGCTGGGTTTGTCTATTACCCTAGTACCAGAGGCTGGAACTCTCTCATAAGACTGCCCCCCAACAATAGGCACTATGATTCTTTCCTCCACTACGATTCCTTGGCAGCCCCTCAAGAACAGGGGTTCTGCCAACAAACCTGAAGCCTCTCAGATCAGAGGTTGAGTCTCCCACAAGATTAGGGGCCACCAGGGTAGGGACTATTACTTCTTCATAAGATATGGGGACCCCTCAAGGGCAGAGGTTCCCCCACTACACTGGAAGCTCCCACTTATCAATCTTCCTCAGGGCAAGAGGTGTGTATCCTTTATTCACCCCTGCACCAAGGAGAGGTGCTTGGTTCCTGCCTGGCTGAGCTTGACTGCACCATCTGTGACCTGGACAAAAGAAACTAACATTATCAGCCCCCTTCATGTGCCAGCCACAGCCCCAGGCCCTTCGTACCCATTATCTCATGGCCTCACCACCATCCTGCATGACAGATATTCTTATCCCCTCTCTGCACATGAGATAAGACTGACACCCCAAGTCCCTCACTCTCAGTCCTGGCCTCCCCCCTCCCCTCCCCCACACTCCTGCCCAATCTTGCTGATCCATTCCTATAAAAGCATCCATGTGGACCAACTCAGGGCCATAATCTCAGGACTTGAAAGAAATCAGCCTTCAAGCAAAGAAGAAGTGGTACAACAAGGGACATTCTTCCCTCTCCTTGAGTATTCAGGACTGTGGCCAGTGCGGGGTGGGGGGGTGGGTGGGAGGGAGGGTCTAGGCCTGCAGGTAACCAGGGGGCTCACATTCTCTCTAGAAGCCCCTGTTAGCTCTGTGATTCTGCATGTACTGGGAAATGGGGAGGTGAATGGAGGAAAGGAGGGTCACTGGGGTACTCTTTGTAAATCAGATTTTCTGATTCCACTTTTCTTTTTTTGTTTTTCCCCTAAATGAAAACCTAAGCCCTCCTTCTCCCTCTCATACCCAATAGTGTCTCAACATGTCGGGGTGAGAGCAGCTATTAGCATCTCTGTATTTTACATTGTTTTCTCTCTCTGTGTTTATGTGTATTTAATAAAAACAGGTCCACCTCCTCTTCTACACCAGAACTAAAAATGGGGGGGAGGATAAGCATCCTCCTCCCCAAAAGGAAAAGCATCAACTAATTTGAAAAATATTTAAGAAACTCTGGGTCGTCATCCACTCGCCTCTCCCTGCTCCATAATTACACTGCAGTGCCTGATATTTTCATGGGACATTAAACCAGGAGTCAGGTGATGGGTTCCTTCCGTCTACGCCTATCCGTTAGCCGCCAGGCCCCCGCGGACCTTGACATTATTAATAGTCCTATTCATTAAGTATTACTCTTGTAGAATGAGTAGCATAATATTGGCCTGGAGATAGGAACAGGCAGAAGGAATAAGTCAAATTAATTTTCCGGAGCAAACGCCCCGGTTCTGTAAATGACATTCTGTACTGTTAGCATTTTAAATGTGGCACAAATGGCAGGAGACACAATTTGAAAGCAAAATACTAGAAGACATGGCTCAGGGTGGAACGTGGCAGCAGGAAAATCTAAGAGCGTCAGGGACCTGGGGGTGGGAGGGTCTGGCTCATGTAGTGATGGGAAGAGGAGGATTTTTTTTTTAATGGGCATTTATTTAAAATGCAGTTGAGGGAGGAAAGAGGTAAGAAGGCAAGTAGTGAGGTCTCTGTGTGTGACAATGTGTGAGTGTGTGGAGGAGTGTCTGTGGAATAGGAAGGAGGAATCAATCAGTTTTCCTTTCCTCTTCCCTCCCCCAAAGGGATGGTCTAGGGTTGGAGCGGAGGGCTTTCTGACACTCACTCCCCCAGTAGGATGTTTTCCACCCTTTTCAAGCCTTTCTGACCAGGTCTAGGAAAGCTTACTCATGCATTCTTACTTAATGTGAGGTTTGATAGGAAAGAACACTCACTCATTCACTCAACTCTCCATACATCTGTTCAACAATACATGCCAATTCTGAGATAAATCCTGCATTAGATTTTACAGAGTGGGGTACACACAGATTGGTTAGACAAGGCCCCATGCCCTCCAGAAGCATAGAGTACAGGGGTTGAGCCAGGAGGAGCCCTGGTAACTGTGGTACAATGCAGTTTGTAATAAGGACAATAAGAGAGGGAAATATAAAAGCTGTAAAGTGGTTAAGACAGAGAAAGCCCATTCCATTAGAGGACACTTGCTAGAGGTGATGGTATTCAACCTAGGCTTTGCAGGGTGCACAGAATTTGGACATGAAATAATTCAGGTGAAAAGAACAGGATGAACCAAGATGGGAGGTATCTAAGGGTAACATGAATGAGGGACAGTGCTCTGCTGTCCAGGACAAAAGGCTTAGAAAGGGTCATTATTAGTGATGAGATTGGAAAGGCCACTCAAAGAGAGTCCTGTATATCACACATCCAAAGCTACAGAAGCTAGTCTGAGAAGATGGTGTCTTCCCTGCCATCCATACTCCTACCTCATTCTTCCCAAGACACAAGGGCAGGTGCTTGCCAGGAGCAGGTGAAGAGCACTGGGGACTGTAGCCCATGCCTTGGATGGTTTCTGGGCCCATCCCACTGCATCCCAGTCAGTGGCTAGGCAAACCAGCAGCCTGGTTGGAGATAATATTACACCTCAACAAAGTTAGCCTATAGGCAAGTAAAAAGATGAATGTACACTCATGTACCCTCCAACCCTGTATTACCACCAAGAAGCCAGAAGTAGAGCTCTATTTAATACTCACTCACCAGTGGGTTTTTTTTTTTTTTTTTTTTTTTTAATGTAGGAGCCATCACCATCTACTTAGGTACTCTCAAGTGTTTCAAATATTCCATGAAGACAGGCAGAGCCTTCATCCTGAAATCTTGTCTGCAATTGGGTTTCTACATAACTACATTCCTGTCCTTCTTACCCCATCCTCATCCAAGCTTCAAAGTTTTTCTTCTCTTTGGGGAAGACAATATCTGAACTTACCTGGGTCCCAAACAGGACCTGAGCCATTCAGGACGTAAGAGGAAAAAAAATCCCTGAGGTACAGACCCTAGAATCCATCCTTAAGGAACTTGAATAGTATATATAAATACACAAACAACTTAATGAATTGCAGTCTATGATAGAGGCCTCAAGGGAGGCACATTTAAAATGCTAAATCAACAATCGCTATCACTTACATAGCAATTACTATATGCCAGACGCTGTTCTAAGTACTTTAACATGTATTAACTTATTTAATCCTTACATTAACCTTATGAAGTCAGTACTGTTATATCCCCATTTCATAGGTGAGAAAATTGAAGGACATAGGGATTAGCTTGACCAAAGTTACACTGGTCATAAATAGGTTCAGGATTTAAATCAAAGTAGCTTGGCTCTGAAGTCCATGTTCTTCATGCCAATGGGTCGGCCAGGAATCACCTGGATAGCTTTTATACAACACCAACACTTGGGCTGCATCAGGGCCAACTGAATCAGAATCTCTTGAGATATAACCCCAAGACACTGGCATTTTAAAAACCTCCCCAAGTGATTCTAATGCATATTCATGGTCTATAGAACCCAGGTGTATTGGAGAACTGAAGGTGCATTCTCATTGTAGCCTAATCAGAGATCTTAGAAACTGGTGATCTTGGTTGGAAGGTTGTGGGGAAATGGTTTACGGGTAAAGAGACCATCCCAGTGGACCCAAGAATCCCAGAGTACTCCCAGAACCTACAAAAAAGCAGCCACTCAAAAATGACTGGTTAGAATCAAACCACATTTCGTGGACAAGTCTCCAAGCTGGGAACCACATGAGGTCTCTTGGGACAGTGGGTCGGGCTCACCCTTCTTACTCCTGGCATTCCAGACCCTTGATGCCTAATATCTCCCCCAATTTTTGGAGGTGTCTCCCTCCATAAGCTCCTCCCAGAGAACCGAGATTCCCACCTCCCTCAGGATCCCACTGGGGCCACCACATCTTTTAAGAAGCAGGTTAGGAAGGAGGACCTCTTCCACCCAACACCAGAGGGATGATATCTTCCCCCCACAGAAAGGAATAAATACATTTAGCACTGCCTTTGCCTTTTTTTCCCCCAATTTAGTATTGTTTAATATGCATTTAATCAGACCATTCGGTATTACAGCGGCTATGTAGCGTGACTCCCCCCGCGGGCACGGGGGGAGGGCGTTATAGGCCATTAGGCTAAAGTAATATGTATGAGGAGTCACTTTTCCCCAGGGCGCAGTAACTATTTTTGCTCCCCAGTCGTCCCCATTAAATCATTAAACCTCATGACTATACTTTCTGAACTCTACCATGATCTTTAAAAAGCCAAGCATTAAAGGGCAGCTGTCACCCTCCACTGCCCAAGCCTCGGCCGCTTTATGTATTCACAGCATTAAGTCCTTTGTCAGTCTATACATCATTGGTGCAGGAGTGGGGGGGTCAGGGGGTGGTTACAGCGCTTGAGGAGTCGACATCCAGCCCCCCAGCTCTTCCCTGGGGAGGGCCCAAGGGGTCTGGTGATAGACCCCTCCCTGGAAGAAGGTGGGGGTGATGCAAAACTGGCGAGAGGTGTCAGGGCATCCAAGTCGTGGACCTGTCCGTGGTGCTGAAGTCCTGTCCCACAGACGGACATAACCTTTCTCCCCCATCTCTAACCAATTAAATTACATTTGGCTTTCCCAACTGGCAAGAGACATTTCATAACCAAATATTTCCTCAAAATTCCTCTTTCTTCCTCTCTATAGTGGATGTGATACTGCCCAAGGAAAGTTGTGGAGTGGTGGAAAGATCGAGGATTAGGATTTGAAAAGCTGGTAACTGGCATAATTTGGTTAAGTCCAAGCATCAGTTTCTTCAGTGGCAAACAGTACTGATAATGCCAATCACACAGATTTAAATCATATTATGTTTGTTAAAGTTAGTGGAAACCATAAACACTGCACATATAACAACATATTAATGGGCTCATGATAAATACTAAGTGATAGTAATTTTGTTTTTATGATATAATAGAGTAAATACTTATTTTGTAATGTTAATACTATTTATTATCATTGTTGTTATTGTTCCTAGGTGTTACTCAAGAGCCATTTTCCAGTAATTTCCTTCTCCCCTAGAAAAGCTGCCCCCACGGGGGTGCAAAAGAGAACTATCACTAGTAGAAAAAGAGAACTGGTATGTTTTTATTTACCTCCTATGAATTGAAGTGGAGAGGACCCTTGAGTCTCTTCCCCCAAGATTGAGTCCCAAACCTGTGGGGTCTTTGTCCAACCCTAATTCCAGCCCCCCAATCCTCACCCCTGACACATAGGTGCTTTTCTCACTCTGCATCCCCATGCCAGCCTCACCATCAAAAAGCTGGGCAGGGAAGGGTTAAGCATCCTAGCAACCCCCAACAGGGTCCTCCTCACAGGCTGGGAAACAATGGAGCCATCAGTCTATATTTGACCTTTGCTCCCGCAGCGTTTATGACTTATTCCTCTCCTCCACAGCCTGCTGTGATTCAGCCTTCAATCTCCCACCTCTTGCCAGAGCGGAGCTGGCCCTCCCCCAACGCCCTCCCAGCCTCTCAGGCCTCAGTCCTTCCCCCTTTCTCCCCTTCCTTCCTCATGTCTCCCAGATTCCTTTCTGTCTTATTCCCCATTCTCTTGTATTTTCTCCCTCCCCTTAGTCCCTCTTCATGCTCTCCAACCCAACTTCCATTTCCCTCTCCCTTTCTTTCTTTCTTTCTTTCTTTCTTTCTTTCTTTCTTTCTTTCTT